>NC_136521.1:42707394-42789894 GCF_053919585.1 Euprymna scolopes
TCATGACACCTGTTGCCCTGCCTATCTCCCCACAATCTATTTATTTATTTTATTTATTTATTTATTTTAATTGCAGTTACTGAATGTGAGTGATAATTAGGTGATTCTTGCCCAAAACTTTGGGGGGGATTGATTAATTAAAGAAACAGAACACGGCCATCTCACAATTACATCCACCAACGAAAATATGGCTACTACTACTAATACCACTTCCTAGATCAGCGATATGTCTGGCTTACATATCAGGACTTCTAAATGACTCATATTTAGTGAGAATCAGGCAGACTCCTGGAAAATTTTTCATAAACGATGGTCCAACTACTCGTTATTGGCTAGATTGCAAACCATGAGAAATTCAGGTTGCTATACTTGAGAACTGCTAGGGCAATAACACCATGAAAATATACCAGGGCATGCAGTTTGACTGAGCGCACTGTACAGGACATACTACAAACAGGGAGTAGGAGAGGCTTTCGACAAGTTATATAATAACCTAAGAGTCCTGTCGAAGATGGTGCATCGCATTATCAAAAATGGTATTGGAGTGGACACAGAAAACGTGAGGGGGCATCACTGATATTTCAGCACCAGGAAACATTGTCATGCTTAGGAATCTGCAGAGAGTTCCAAACAATATAGGGAAATTTATTCTAAAGCTAGCAACAATGACAAAACCTCTCCAACCAAAAAAAGGCTGTTTCTGTGGACATAGTCAGATTCCCAACAAGCAGCTTTCAACACTGTAAAAGAAGCACTCACAAACTTACCCATCCTTACGTACTATGACCTCCCACAAAGAACTGACTCTTGAGAATGATGCATGTGAGTATGGGTTAGGAGCAGTGCTAACACAGGTTAACAACCCAGTGGCATTTGCAAAAAAAAAAAAAAAAAAAAGATCTCTGTCAGATGCTGAACAAAAATATGCACAAATTGAGAAAAAGATGTTGGCCTAGAAAAATTTCACCACTAAACCCACGGAAGAAAAGTGGTATTTTTGACCGACTACAAACCCCTCATCTCAATTAGCAAAAAGCGCCTATCAAAGGCATCAAAACGGCTATAGTACCTCCTGCTATGCCCCCCGCCCCAAACAATGCAACTACATATTCCAATAAAAGCTAGGAAAAGATATCTCATTGACAGATACATTGTCACGAGCACCAACAAGCGAGCCAGACTTGAAAGAAATAAGGTCAGTGAATAATCTGACACTGCAACCGATACGAGACCACCATAGTCTTGCAGAGATTCGCAACAAGACAGTTGAAGACTCCAACATGAGACCACTGGCAGAAGAATCGCTAAAGAGCGACCAGATGATGAGAAAAGCTTGCCCAATTTGATCAAACCGTTCTTCAATTACAGAGATAAACTCACTATACAAGATGGACTAATACTGCGATGAGAGAGAATAGTTATACAGCATGCTATGCAGATTGAGATGAAACAAAAAGCACATGCCGGCCACCTAGGTATAAATGAATGTCTGCGAAAAGCAAGGGGCCTCATATTTTGGCCAAGAATGTCTAAAGATATTATACAATACAGTGAAGCCTGTAGCACCTGTGCAACCTATGCAGACAGCCAGCCAGCAGAAACAAATCACAGCACTGGTGCTGGGAAGACACTGGCAACAAGTAGCAGTGAATCTCCTATCATAGGGGTTGCGAAGCTATCTGATC
Source organism: Euprymna scolopes (assembly GCF_053919585.1). NCBI lineage: Eukaryota > Metazoa > Mollusca > Cephalopoda > Sepiida > Sepiolidae > Euprymna > Euprymna scolopes. The sequence goes on from NC_136521.1 coordinate 42,709,080, forward strand.
ACAGTGGACAGACATAGCAATTTCCTTGAAATTCACAAACTGGACGCACCCGCATCAGGAGCAATGATTGAACGGATGGAGGCACATTTCGCATGCCATGGAATTCCAGCGGTACTGACCTCTGAAAATGGTCCTCAATTTTAGACATAAACGTTCAAAAATATTTGCAAGAAAATGGCTGTTCAAACACAAAACAATATCATCAGGCAACAACCAAGCAAATGGTACTACCAAAGAGGTAATGAATATTGTAAAACGTCTCTTCTGTATATGCAAAGCGTCGGGAGAAGATCCGTTCTTAAGGCTGTTGAACTGCCGAAAACGATGACTGAAAGCCTAAGCACAAGGTCACAGGTGCCAATTGACGACAAACACGTAACTGATGAAATTTGAAGAAAACAGAAAAGTAGGATCAGACACCATAAGACAGGGATAGAACTGAAGGGCTTCAACGTTAGTGACAATGTTTAAATCAAGTCATTCAAGTTGTGTCTATTGCTCTTTATAACCTAATTAATCAGTCTCTCTCTCCACATAACCTAATTAATCAGTCTCTCTCTCCACATAACCTAATTAATCAGTCTCTCTCTACACATAACCTAATTAATCAGTCTCTCTCTACACATAACCTAATTAATCAGTCTCTCTCTACACATAACCTAATTAATCAGTCTCTCTCTACACATAACCTAATTAATCAGTCTCTCTCTACACATAACCTAATTAATCAGTCTCTCTCTCTCTCCACATAACCTAATTAATCAGTCTCTCTCTCTCTCCACATAACCTAATTAATCAGTCTCTCTCTCTCTCCACATAACCTAATTAATCAGTCTCTCTCTCTCTCCACATAACCTAATTAATCAGTCTCTCTCTCTCTCCACATAACCTAATTAATCAGTCTCTCTCTCTCTCCACATAACCTAATTAATCAGTCTCTCTCTCTCTCCACATAACCTAATTAATCAGTCTCTCTCTCTCTCCACATAACCTAATTAATCAGTCTCTCTCTCTCTCCACATAACCTAATTAATCAGTCTCTCTCTCTCTCCACATAACCTAATTAATCAGTCTCTCTCTCTCTCCACATAACCTAATTAATCAGTCTCTCTCTCTCTCCACATAACCTAATTAATCAGTCTCTCTCTCTCTCCACATAACCTAATTAATCAGTCTCTCTCTCTCTCCACATAACCTAATTAATCAGTCTCTCTCTCTCTCCACATAACCTAATTAATCAGTCTCTCTCTCTCTCCACATAACCTAATTAATCAGTCTCTCTCTCTCTCCACATAACCTAATTAATCAGTCTCTCTCTCCACATAACCTAATTAATCAGTCTCTCTCTCCACATAACCTAATTAATCAGTCTCTCTCTACACATAACCTAATTAATCAGTCTCTCTCTACACATAACCTAATTAATCAGTCTCTCTCTACACATAACCTAATTAATCAGTCTCTCTCTACACATAACCTAATTAATCAGTCTCTCTCTACACATAACCTAATTAATCAGTCTCTCTCTACACATAACCTAATTAATCAGTCTCTCTCTACACATAACCTAATTAATCAGTCTCTCTCTACACATAACCTAATTAATCAGTCTCTCTCTACACATAACCTAATTAATCAGTCTCTCTCTACACATAACCTAATTAATCAGTCTCTCTCTCCACATAACCTAATTAATCAGTCTCTCTCTCCACATAACCTAATTAATCAGTCTCTCTCTCCACATAACCTAATTAATCAGTCTCTCTCTCCACATAACCTAATTAATCAGTCTCTCTCTCCACATAACCTAATTAATCAGTCTCTCTCTCCATATTACCTTATTCATCAGTCTCACTCCATATTACCTAATTAATCAGTCTTGCTTCGTATAACATTATTTATCGGTCTTTCTCCATAAAACTTGTTTTATCAGTCTCTCAATGTAACCTAATTTATCAGTTTCATTTTCTTCATACAACCTAATTAGTCTCTCTCCATATAACTGTATTTATAAGTCTTTCTCCATATAACCAATTTATCCGTTTGTCTATTTATAACCTAATTCATCAGCCTAACTTAATATAAATTATTTCATTAGTCTTTCTCCATATAACCTGGTTCCTCAGTCTCCTTATCTCTATACCCTAATTTATCAGTCTCTTTCTCCACACAACCTAATTCATCAATGTCTTTCTTCTATGCAACCTAGTGTATCGATTTATTTTACTATATAACCTAGTTTTTATACTCTGTACCCGATTTTACAGCGATTCTACATCTACATAATTTATTTCTATATTTCATTCATATCCTCTTTCATATAATCCTGTTTTCTTTCACTCCTGTAGTCTTCTCAGATTTTAGTCTCGTTTATTCCTGCCACCAATTTTTTTCTCATCCATTTGTCTGCATCAAAGACAAACAAATCCATTAAAAAAAATATCTCATCTAATTATGCAAATTAATTGATATCTCATCTTTTTAGAATGATAAAAGAACCGTTTTCAAATCGGTCAATATTTTCATTAATTACATAAAATGGTCAACACCATCCGATATTATTTAATTTCATTTTTCTTTCTTTTTTTTTTTTTTTTTTATGCGAAGATCGAACATGTTTTTTTTTTGTTTTCAATCAATCGCAAGATAAGAAAATTTGTTGTTTTCTTTTATGGCATTTTCAATTCTTTCCGGATTATGTATTAATGCTGAATTTAGACATTTTGAAAGTTCTTTATATCTTCAAATATTTATTCGTGGTGTTTGGTTTGGTTTGGTTGTTTTGTTTTACGGTATATCAACTATTTTCAAATTATTTAATGCTGAATTTAGTCATTTTGGAAGTTCTTTATATCTTCAAATATTTATTTGTGGTGTTTGGTTTGGTTTGGTTTGGTTGTTTTGTTTTACGGTATATCAACTATTTTCAAATTATTTAATGCTGAATTTAGTCATTTTGGAAAAGTTCTTCATATTTTCAAACAAGTGAAGCATGCATGGTCTCCTGTGAGTGCACAGTGAACGAGACATGAAAAAATGAAAAAAGTTCAGCATTTGCTCCCTACCCTCATTTGTTACAGAGAGAGAGAGAGAGAGAGAGAGAGAGAGAGAGAGAGAGAGAGAGAGGTGAGCAAACGTGGAGGTAGACACGTTTACCAGAACCGAAGGTCAGCTGACCAGATTACGTATGAGTGACGTGGTTAGGTTGGCTACATCTGTGAGATTTGATTTGGGCTTTGAAGAAGACGGACGGTTTTCTGTTGTCTCCCCCCTTCACTGGGGAGGGGGGGAGACGAACGCTGACGTGTGTGAAGAAGAACCCACACAAGCCGATTTCACTTCCACCTTCTGCAGGACCTCTGGGGAAAGTGAAATAAAAACTATAAAACCCATTCATCGTCTTGGAGTGATAAATCTTTGTCAAACAGGTATCAAGTCTCCCTCCAGGATGAGAAATTTCCAGATGGTCCAACATCGAAGAAGCAGAGGTAGGTTCAGAAATTACATGTCACACACACGATTCCCTTTATGATAATCAAACACCCAACCATTTATATTAGAGACAATCATACGCACACGGAATCCTTTTTATGTTATACACCAAACGTAAAAAGTGCCCCTCAATGATTTAAATGGTGCATCTCAGTGATAACCGCATGAAGAACCCTATGTAACACATTTAGCCCCAAAAGTCCGCAGGGGATGTCAAATCTTGGTGAATGAAAAACCACTATATAGTCAGACATATTAAGATTTTGTTGAGAAATGTGAAAAGAAAATCACAAAAAGGTGCGTTTTTAGCACTAAAAGTTCCTGGGGACGTGAACCAGAATTTTGTCAGGGTCACCCATACCGGATTTATATTAAGAACAATGGGCTCCACATTTTGGCCAGGTTTCAGGAAAATCTAATGAATGGATCAAAAGTTATGACACAAAACGTGTCATTTTTGGCCATTTTGGGGCATTTTTGACCTCTTTTGAGCTACTTGGGGACGTAACAGGAATTTTCGCAAATTTTTTTTTTTTTTTACTGTGCACATCTATCTTATGAAAATACAATTTGTGGCAAAATTTAAGGAAAAACTAATAGACGCTTTTCTTATTTGTCTTCACTTGGATCTTCCTACCACTCAATTGTATCAGTTAAGATAAAAATGAAATGTAATAAGTTCTCAGATGTACTTCTCCATCGTAAAGTATATTGATACTCTTAAATATTAAAAGATTTATACAGAATTATAATTTTATCGGAATCAGGAAAAATACTGGAATCCTCCCATCATTAATATGTTTATAAATTTCTATATACAGGATTTCCTCTTAAACTAATTAACTGATCATTATTAATTTCTGAACAAAGTTGCAAAGTATAAAAGTTGGGCTATATTTAGTTTCATGCAAATGAGGCCAAGAGTAGACCCTTTGTGAAAATTCAACAACAAAAAAAAAAATTTCACAGAAAATTAGGAAATTCTTTTGTGAAATTTTAATAATAAATATGAGACATAAATTAACAAATACTCCTCAAATTAAACTTTCTTTGGGGTATTTTACAAGGTTTTTAGGAACCATAATATGAATCAAACCTCACATTTGAAAATTGAAACACTGCATTAAATTTGATCCACAGTCGTTAAACACTAATGGAGCAAGACTCCCTAAATTTCAAGTAATTCTTATGGCTTCTTAAGCTTAAGCCTTAAAGTTTTAGACATTTTCTAGAATGGAAATCACGTAATGGATTTTGATCCAAATTAGAATAAGGATTCTAGATATTAGGCTTACTGGCATTATATGTTGTAAAGATACATTTTTTTTTTTTTTTTTTTTTTTTTACACAGGCATCACCACATTATCAAGGCCCAGAGGCCACTCAAGGATAAGAGTTAAAAAGTGTACAGTAGAAATTGGTCAATATAGTAATCATTAGTAATGAAAATTTGGAAAATTTAATAACTTATATGGAACAGCTCATCAAGAACTTATTTACGTTAGACTTGAACACAACCATATTGTAGTCAGCTGGAAAGCAGGAAAACGGAAGACAATTCCACAGGCGTGCAGTTCTAAGAAAGAAGCTTTGTTCATGGAATCTACGTTTAGTTTAGGCACAGATAAAGAGTGGGGGAAATTATTGATAGTGTTTACAGCTAGACGAGTGTTTCTTGTGAAAGTTTGGCGAGGGGGGACCATAGATTGAAGCTCAGTTGAACACTTTCCATGAAAATAACGATACATCAGAGACAAACTCGCAACATCTCTTCTGTGAGATAGAGGTTGCAAGGAGGAGAAAAGAAAAAGTAAAGAGACATGAAATGGTGGAAAACAGTTCTGTTCAAAGAATTTATTTTACCCTTCATCTATATCATTATAAAACTCTGTGGACAGTCCGACCGTACTTTCCTGCTTGCTTGAATCTTGTCTTCAACAATCGGCCGATTCCAACTTTTAAAAAAGGGATGAGTTTATATATATTATGTATAATATTTAATGAAATATGCTTAAAAGGAAGGAATGCTGCATGCATATATATATATATATAGTCATCCACATACAGTACTGTTTTGCTGTATCACAGCTCATCAGTGCGGCTAGACCAGCACCCATCCTGAGCCAGGGATTGAACTTACAACCATCTGGTTGATAATCAGCAATTCTAACCTCTGGCCAGTGGGATCGCTGCCTGCAAACAACCTCATTAAATGTCCATTTAAATAAACACTCGCCTACCACTTTTACAGTGCTCGAGCAGCTTGTTTATTTACAAACAAACAAACAGTGAGCCTCACATTAACACCGATTGATATATAATATTATAATATAAATATAATATATATATATATGCGTATAGGCATGGCTTACAGGCTAAGGAATGAGGGTGGAAAGTTGTATGTGTTGGTTTTGATTCTAGCTGATGGCACCAAAGTCATATATATATATATATATATATATATATATATATATTAGTTGATCTCACTACTATATATTAGGTTCAATATAATAATCAATACAAAATTGTCTCTATAATAATAATAATAATAATAAATATGTAATTTGCATGGATAGAAATATCATATTTAAGCATATCTTATGACTGGGCAATAATTACACATGCTGTTTCAGAAAGAATCAATTTCAAGCAAAAAAAACTTTATTATTTTAACTAGCAGGATCCGTGTCCTGCCGTTTTCCAGGATGAAATATAAAAGAATGATTTAAGTATAAAAAATACCCTAGAAACGAGCACTCTGACTTGTAAAAAAATAGCTGGAAAACCCTATCAGCATTCCCTGGTAAGGGCGCCTCAGGCAATTAACAATAACCTAACCTCTTGTTAAAGGGTGAAAAGGCAAAACCTAAGAAGGTGGACCTATTAGAACTACACAGGATTATATCTCAGCCAACAGAAAACAAGTAACCTCTGCAATGACCTAGGCTCTGGTGGCTTTGGGGGTTAGAAAAATTAACCGGCAGCTGTAACTCGTCCTTGTCTTGATGGTAATTAAGAAAAAGTTAAAATGTCACTAACTTACCTCAAGTAAAACAGCCACCGCAGCGCAATGGCCATATTGAGATGCTGAATGTAAAGGAGTGTCTCCATCACTATTCTGAAAAATCAATTAAAATAAAATCAATTAAAATAAAGTCAATTAAAACAAAGTCAATTAAAACAAAGTCAATTAAAACAAAGTCAATTAAACTAAAGTCAAATAAACTAAAGTCAAATAAACTAAAGTCAAATAAACTAAAGTCACTTATAATAAAGTCAATAAAATAAAGTCAATTAAAATAAAATCAATAAAATAAAATCAATTAAAATAAAATCAATAAAATAAAATCATTAAAATAAAATCAATTAAAATAAAGCCATTTAAAAAGAACCAATTAAAATAAAGTCAATAAAATAAAATAAAAATCAATTAAAATCAGTTAACAATAGTTAAAGAAAAGAAAAAGTCACACTTTTGACAATACCTTTGATTCTAAACGCAGAGAGTTATTACTTGGTTAATATTGTAGTCAATAAAGTCCTACATTTTATATGATCTTGACTACATTATCCTTGCTCCCTCTAAAAATTAAAAAAAACAAAAAACAGGAGGTAATGCTTGGGAGGAGGATACTATTTAAAATAAAAGTAGAGAATTGCCTCAGAAATGAAGTGGTATACTTTCTTTGCTAGCTAATTTAATGCAAAAATGTGTTTGCTCACAGATGGTCATCAAATAGTAGGCTTTCCTCTAACAACACCGTTTCCAATATCCATATTACTCAATGATTTTAGCCGTTTGAGTGCTAAACAACTTCTGTCGACTTCTATTTCGCTTATCTCTTATGGATATAAAAGTATGCCGGCCACACACGGTCAATGCATATAAGTACTCTCATTTCAACATGTACTTATTCTTTCCCATATCGAGGTTCTGCACTCTAGGCATATGTTCCCTTTCTCTTTACTTAAAACTAAACACAACTTCTATGAGTAAAGTTTCTTCTTTTTTTTTTTTTTTTTTTTTTTTACAAAGGAGTCACGACTTATCAAGGCCTGGAGACCACTCAAGGATAAGTGTTAATGAGAGTACAGTAGTCAATGGGAAAATGTCGTCGTAATCATTAGTAGTGGGAATTGGGTAAATTGGATTACTTAAGGGAATAACTGTCCGGCTGTGAAACACAATATCACAGTGCTGCTTCCTAGCAGACTACAATATGGTCGATTTCAAGTCCAATATAGTCAAATTCTTGTTGAACCACCTTTTTTAAATAAAATTCTGAGAAACTTCCACCATAGCTATCAACCATCATAGTGTTGTCTCATCGTCCACCTAATCCTCAAATGGCCTTTGGGCCTTGATAAGTGGTGACACGTTAGCAGAACAAAATCTTTTCCTATGGTAACATTATATTCATTATAACAATCTGATTGCCACTGGATATTTATCACATAGCAGACTTTCCCGAAAACATGATTGAATTTAAAAACGCATCTGCCATTCGATCTAAATTAGGTAAACTTTTTCTGACATCACCATCTTCTGGGAAATAATGTGTTTTCCACTGGACCTTAATTACATAGTGTACTTTTCTCCAACAAGACTGCTTAAAATATTGATAATTATCATTTAATAATCAGTGTGGAACGATAAAATTGTCGCCCTATAAAAGACGACATAATTCAATTTCCGTTTGATGAAAACTAGTGTTACTTTTTTTGTTGCAGACCGTCTACTAGTCGGTCAGTTGTGTACAAATCCCAGAAGCGATAGAAGACTTTTATCATGTTTAAAAGTGACACAATGTTCAACAAGCAAGAGCAAAGATGTGCTGCTGTACAAATCATGCTCTTTATCGATCCAAGTTATCATAACAGGACCATAGCCAGTACCCTCAAAATGCAAATCCAGATGGTTCAATGCTTGAGGGCACAGCTCAACGCATCAGATGACTGTTTGGACGTGGTGGAGCGGAAGCCCAAGGCCGACGACACTGCCTGGAAGACCTGAACTAAATAGTTCATCTGAAAAGTCCAAGCAATCATTGATGAAACTTCCCAGCGGCCCATTCGGCAGATTGCCAGAGATTTAGGCATCTCACACACAACTGTGAATGCATCTGTGAAAGAGGACTTGAAGTGCCAGATAAGCCAGATCTTGACTGAGAAGATAAAAGAACCTCAAGCTAATCAAGTCTGTCAGGTTGCTCAACAAACTGAAGCATCCCAAGAAGCCAAACATACTCTGGTTCTTTTCAGATGAAAAGAACATCTGCTAGGACCAGCTGCACAGCAGCCAGAATCATCACTGGATAGCCATGAATAACAGGGACGCACTCAGGGTGACAAAAACAAAGTTTCTGGCCACGGTTATTGTCTTTGATGTGGTTTCAAGTGAGGGTCACATCATGCCACCTCACATTTTTTTAGTCGGATTGAGACTCAACAGCAAAGTGTACCTGGGTGTATTGAAGAATGTGGTGATTTCCTGGTGCCATCAGGTGGCCACTGGCAGCAGGACTCTGCGCCGGCCCACAAGTCCAAAGAGAACCAGGCTTGGCTTCAGGAGTGCTATGACTGTGTACCCTTCTCTCTCTGGCAACTCTCCTCCTGCCCCGACCTAAACCCGCTGGATTACTTTGTTTGGTCATATGTTGAGAACATCACCAACATGACATTCCACAACATTAAGCCAGCTTGATCACCACCACCTGCCGAGTATTCCCCGATCTCCGCCGGCACTTGTAGAAAAAGCATGCTCATAGTTCTGGACCCGTATCAAGGTGGTGACTGAAGCTGAAGGTGGCTACATTGAATAGATGTCAGCTCTACTACATAATCAAGTTACCTGAATTGATTTTTTTTTCAATAAAAGTTTTAAAATAAAGCTGTAGTGTTGTTTTCTCTATGGCGACAGTTTTATCATTCCACCTTGTAATGTGAATATCTGTTCTGCCAAGTTTCATTGAGCCGATGTATTATAGATAGAACAGCATAAGGTTAATAGATATGCATACCCTCATTCCAGCAGGTGCTTGTTTTTTCTTACATCTAAGTTCCACATGTTTGGCAAAGACGAGCTCTTTTATGGGAGCAATAAGTTCAAATCAAACTAGCCGAATCCACTGTGAAAAATTTCCCCCACTCTTTATCTATGCCTAAATCAAAACGTGGATTCCATGAACAAAGCTTCTTTCTTAGAACTGCACGCCTGTGGAACTCTGTTCCGTATGCCTGCTTCCCACCTGACTACAACTTGGATGTCTTCAAGTCCAACGTTAACAAATTCCTAATGAACTGCCCCCTTAAGTAAACACTCCATAAAATCTCCACACTAACGTAATGTACTTGCAATAACCCTTATCCCTGAGTGGCTTCCGGGCCTTGATAAGTAGTGACCACTGTGTAAAAAAAAAAAAAAAATATTTCCATCACTTGATCCAGATTCTGTTTCATTATTTCTGCAATATGCAAACCATCAAACAATTCCAATCAGGTTATTAATTGCATTCTTCTACTAACAAGGAGTTCAGTTCTGTAAAATAGGTCAGGATAAATTAAGAAAAAGTTAAGTATAATATGTTTATCCTAGAAAAAGAATCAGGAATATATATTTCTTTTTTTTTTTTTTTTTTTACTTACTTGTGTGTTGACAAGAGCTGCAGCCGGGCCTTTGGTAAGTAGGGCTCGGCAGATATCAGAGAAACCATTCCAAGCTGCAAGATGTAAAGAGGTACAGCCGCGGGAATCTGTGGCATTCGGGTTAGCTTCATTATTAAGAAGTAATTCTACAGCAGCCCTGAAAAATATAAACAAAAGAAAATTGGTTTTCGGAATTTTTGAGATGAGGTTCATTGTTCGTATTATTTGGATTCTTTAGACTACTGTTCTTATCTTGAACGATATTTTCACAACAATATAGTGTGTGTGTTTTTTTTTTTGTATCTACTGTCGATCCAGTAGATATCTACCTGCTGATGCAATTCTCTACCTATATAAAATCCAGGTATATCCAAGAATGGAGTATTGCTGTCACATCTGGGGAGGAGCTTCTACGAAGATCTTATCCTGCCTTGACAGAGTTCAGAATAGACTTTGTAGCCTAGTGAGGGGATGCCCTTTTCTCTTTCCTGCAACCTCTTTCTCACAGAAGAGACGTTGCGAGCCTGTTTCTGTTTTATCATTATTTTCGTCTGAGCTCCAATCTTTGATTCCACACCCTCGCCAAATATTCACGAGAAACACTTGTTTGGCTGTAAACACTATCAATAATTTCCTCCACTCTTTATCTACGCCTAAACCTAAACGTAGATTCCATGAAAAAAGCTTCTTTCTTAGAACTGCACACCTGTGGAACTCTCTTCCGTTTACCTGCTTTCCAGCTGACTACAATATGGTCGTCTTCAAGTCCAATGTAAACAAGTTCTTGATGAGCAGTTCCCCCATAAGTAATCCAATTTACCAAATTTACACTTCTAACGATTACTATATTGTCCTTTTGACCACTGCACACTCTTTAACACCTATCCTCGAGTGGCCTATGGGCCTTGATAAGTAGTGATTCCTTTGTTAAAAAAAAAAAAAAAAACCTATTCTGATAAAAAAAAATTCAAAAAATATCTTCATAACATATTTTATTAAAAATACGTAAAACCATTCCGAAATAAATAAATAAACATTCCAAGTAAAAATTAGTTTTTTTTTTATTATTATTATTTACTTTTTTTATACTAGCAGCTCAGACCAGCTTTGCTCGGGCCCTACGCACTGTTCATAACTGTTCATAACTTGCCCTACGTGTGAATTTGTCTGAGTAATTTTGTAGAGACTGCAGAGGTCAATTTTTTAAAAACTTATTTTGGTCTCAAATCAACATACAAAGTTGTACTCATCTCCAAGTTACCTACATCTAAAATTTCAAGTTCTTAGAGCCAAAATTAGCAGAGGAATTTGGTAGAATTTACAAAGGTCAATTCTTTCAACTTTGACTCTTTGGCAGCCAAATTTTTGCCCCAAAACTGATTAAAATGCTTACTGCATGTCTGAATACCCGTTATGTATAAATTTCAAATGTTTAGACCCAAAATTGCTGGTGTAGTTTGCTAGAGTCCACAAAGGTTAAATCTTTTGAACTTTGACCTCCTGACAGCTCAAATATTTGGTGCATACTAATTAAAAAGCTTGCCCGGGTTTGTATTACTGTACACATAGATTCGAAAAAGTTGTCAAAAAACAAATATAGAACAAATAAATGTTATCAAAGGCAAGATAAGTTACTTTTCTACCTAACTGGATATAATTCACGTGTTTTTATTCAGTGTAACATGTTTATTCAGCTCGAAAAACATGCAATGTTTACCGATGTATTGGAAAATTCAAAATGGCAGCCGACTGTCTCTCGGAGAGGGTACGTTTGGGAAAAGGTATTATAAATAATAAACTAGACAAAATACTGTTAAAAAACAACCGAATACATGTCAACTTATGTCACGGTAACATATATTGAGCGAATTTCTAACAGTATTTTGTCTAGTTTATTATTTATAATACCTTTTCCCAAACGTACCCTCTCCGAGAGACAGTCGGCTGCCATTTTGAATTTTCCAATACATCGGTAAACATTGCATGTTTTTCGAGCTGAATAAACATGTTACACTGAATAAAAACACAAAAAATATATCCAGTTAGGTAGAAAAGTAACTTATCTTGCCTTTGATAACATTTATTTGTTCTATATTTGTTTTTTGACAACTTTTTCGAATCTATGTGTACAGTAATACAAACCCGCTTGCCCTATCTCTGAATACCCTTTATGTAAAATTTCAAATGTTTAGACGAGAAATTGGCTGAGAAATTTTGTAGAGACTGTAGAGGTAAATTTTTTTTAACTTTGACCCCAATTTTGACCCCTTAACATTTAGTTTTTTGGGCTCAAATCAAATTAAAAAGTTTAATCCATGTTCAAGTAACCTACATCTAAAATTTCAAGGGTTTTAAGCCAAAATTGGCGGAGGAGTTTGGTATGGATTTCAAAGGTCAAATCGTTGACTTTGAACTCTTGACAGCCAAATTTCCGTCTGAAAACCAATTAAAAAGATTTCCCAAACCTCTATACTCAATCTCGAGTTTCAAGACCGAAAATTGACTGAGTTATTTGGTAAGGAAATGTACACAGACACACACAGACATTTTCACTTTTATAGATATACTAGCATTTCAGCCCAGCGTTGCCTAGATGTTTGGAGGTGTGTGTTGAGCAAAGAAAAAACAAACAAAAAAAAGTGATTATAGGAAGGCAGGCTCGAACCCGTACAGCGAAGGAGGAAAAGAACGGGAAAAAAACATGACATCTTTGCTGTTACGACCACCACCAAACCGGAAGTGATATAGGTTTAAATTAAGGCTAGACAATCGAAAAGAGGAGATGACTTTCGAAAATATCGGTAAGAAAAGCGACCCCTCCCTGTAGAAAAATGCCCAGTTGAGGGTGAAGAAATTAATGATTTTAGTCAATTTTTGATATTTGTCATCTGAAGAGTCGAGCTTCAAAACAATACTGATCTTGTGAAAATCCGTCGCCTCTATCGAAAGTTTTAGGCAGACATGCAAACATACATACATACATACATTTATACATTGGTAGCTCAAATTTTTTACCCAAACCGATTAAAAAGCTTGCCCTATCTCTGAATACCCTTTATGTAAATTTTCAAATGTTTAGACCAGAAATTATCTGAGTAATTTGGTAGAGACCGCAGAGATCAATTTTTTTTTTTTTTTTTTTTTTTTTTTAACTTTGAGCCCTAACATTTATTTTTCTGGGCTCAAATCAAGTTATTAAGTTAGATCCATATCGAAGAAACCTATATCTAAAATTTCAAGTGTTTAGACCGAAAATTTTCGGAGGAGTTTAGTAGAGTTCTCAAAGGTCAAATCATTGAAATTTGACCCCTTAATAGCCAAATTTCTAGCCTAAAATCAATCACAAAGTACCCTGTATATCAAATTTCGAGTATGTAGACTAAACATTGACAGAGTTATTGCGTAGAGAAATGTACACAGACACACAGACACGTTCACTTTTATAGATAGATAGATAGATAGATAGATAGATAGATAGATATATGTAGAGTTTTAAAATTAAACTAGAATTAAGTAAATATTATTTAAAGGGGGCTTTTCCTCTGTGTACACCGGCAAGACTTCTGCTAAAAGGAAAGCGGAAGTAAAATAGAAACGGGTTTATTTTACACAATCATACAGAAAAAGAAGATGAAACAGAAAAAGGAGAGCAAAAAGAAAAGGAAAAAAAACCGACAGAAAAGAGAGAACAAAAAAACAAAGCTGTCACATTTGATGCGTAACTAATAAATAAATCAATAAATAAAATGTAAGGCAAAAAGTCTTAGCTGTTTAACGGCTTTTCACCGACGAATAAAAGTCGGTTGTTGATCTTTTAACGATTTAGGTTGGTTGAAATTAGTCGGCCACGATTTAATGATAGCCTATCAATCACAAAATGCCCCAAACAAAACGAACCAATCATTCGGGGGTTTCGTGGATCAGTTCATCGTCAGATATCTCGTAGTCAGCAGCATATTGTTTAATAACGTAATAATAATGAATCAACGACGGGACTTTCTGACTTGCATTTGTAAACCAAAAACTTGTTTTATTAACTAGTTAAATTACTCATCTTTACTTGGTCCCTCAACCGTTGTTGAATTTTATGGCTAAGATTAGCACCATGAACATATATAGCCTCCTCTCCCAATAATGTATACACATTTTTAGTCGTTACAATCCGTTTAATTTAATGAGTTCGATTAAGCTACACATTTAAATATATTAACAGTAAAACTTAAAATATTTAATATAATAAAGATATAAGTTATAATGTTTAATATATATATTAAATATTATTTTACATGCATAAAATTATAACTATGGACACGCGTGTTTCTGACTTTTTAGCCTTCGTCAGCACAGGTCAGGATCGAATTCATGATATATATATATATATATATGATGTCTACACAATCTGGCTACATAATCTACAGGATGTCCACAAAATCTGGCTACATAATCTACAGGATGCCCACAAAATCTGGCTACATAATCTACAGGATGCCCACAAAATCTGGCTACATAATCTACAGGATGTCCACAATATCTGGCTACATAATCTACAGGATGTCCACAATATCTGGCTACATAATCTACAGGATGCCCACAAAATCTGGCTACATAATCTACAGGATGTCCACAATATCTGGCTACATAATCTACAGGATGTCCACAATATCTGGCTACATAATCTACAGGATGTCCACAATATCTGGCTACATAATCTACAGGATGTCCACAATATCTGGCTACATAATCTACAGGATGCCCACAAAATCTGGCTACATAATCTACAGGATGCCCACAAAATCTGGCTACATAATCTACAGGATGCCCACAAAATCTGGCTACATAATCTACAGGATGTCCACAAAATCTGGCTACATAATCTACAGGATGTCCACAAAATCTGGCTACATAATCTACAGGATGTCCACAATATCTGGCTACATAATCTACAGGATGTCCACAAAATCTGGCTACATAATCTACAGGATGTCCACAAAATCTGGCTACATAATCTACAGGATGTCCACAAATCTGGCTACATAATCTACAGGATGTCCACAATATCTGGCTACATAATCTACAGGATGTCCACAAAATCTGGCTACATAATCTACAGGATGTCCACAAAGACTGGCTATATAATATATCCAGGCTCTGTGGACACCCTGGATATATGACTGAACTTTGGTAAAAGTAACATCGCCTGATGATATCTTTAGTTAGTTATAACCAATTGACTGAAACATACTCTTGAATGTGTATGGATACTTAAATGTTTATGTAAAAATAAATTAAAAGGATGTATATATATATATATATATATTTCATTGAAAAATTTGGCAGAGGTCAGAAAAACATAGGTACCGTCGGTTTCACATACAATATAAACTGGTTTGTGTCTGATTTGAAACAGACAATGCATATGTTTCTCAGACCTTCTGTAAAATTTTAAATTGCTCTATATATACAATTTCCTTCTTTATAATTGAATACTTTGCTGGAGTTCTTTCCCACAAATGCCACACACACACACATATATATATATACGAGCAAACAGTTAATAAAACATGTTAAAAAACACTTTGAAATGAGTTAAAAACATATTCAAAGTGTTTTTTTTTTAACATGTTTTATTAACTGTTTGCTCGTATCATAAGCTCTATTTCCTATTTGGTTTTATCGAGCTTTTACACCTGGCTAAGATAACTTTATAAATATTAAGTCTTTAATATTTATACTATACTTTAATTTTACCATCTTGGATCATTTTGGTAAATTTAATTGTAATTTTTATTTTATATAGATAGATAGATAGATATATCTGATTATATATATATATATATATATATATATATATATATATATATATATAGAGAGAGAGAGAGAGAGAGAGAGAGAGAGAGAGATATCTCATATATATATATATATATATATATATATAAGATATCTCTCTCTCTCTCTCTCTCTCTCTATATATATATATATACTAGCAGGCTGCCCTGCGTTGCCCAATCATGAAATACGCATAAATATTTTATTTTAATTAACACAGACGTCTTATTTATTATAAACAGAAATACCATAGGTATTAAATGTAACGTTTAATTTTCTTTAAAAAAAAAAAAAAACGACAAACTGAAACATGTGCATGCAAGTATTATCTTTTTTTGTAAACAGTTCACTTCTTGTAAGTAAAAAATATACTCGAGCTGAGATTGAAATCAAAATCTAAAGACAGTCAATCAAGTACGATAACCATTACACCAGCTTGACATGACTTTTAATTGGTGTTTTCAAACCAACTCATATTTAACATAAGGATGCCGTCATATTTCATGGTCGCGTATGTCCAGTCGTGAAACAGTTGAAAACAGATAAAAATCTGGTGGCCTCCCATATACCAATTTTTCAATTTTGACCCCTGAGCCGCCCTTTTTTTTCTAGATGAAAATGGATTAAAACGTGTTCCACATGTCTGAATATACTATATACCAAATTTCAAGTTTGTAGATAAAATATTCGTTGAGTATATAGGTTAAGAAGTGTCTTCACACACGCACATTCTCACTTTTATAAATATGTACATATATATTTTTAACAGTTATTTTTAGATCTACAAACACAAGTGTTTCATGCTTATGCAATCATCAGTGTAGGAAGTGATAATCAGTGCTAGTCGGGAATTTTAAACTCAGTCATGAAGCCATCCTTTACTTTGAAGGCTAGCATCTTACCTCAAGGCCACCAGTAATTAACATAAGAATTTAAAGATTATATAAATATATATATATATATATATCCGATGCCTTCATTCAGTCTCAAAAGACAAAGGATACCCCCTGTAGGGGCAGCTGCACATGTAATTGCGAGGCAAGAGTTGCGCAATCCCCAACCACACCTCTCCTGAATCGGCACTGCTTGGGTCCAGTGGCAAGGAGAAGTCCAGGACAACTGGAAACAATGCCGAGATAAGCAGAGAGCACATACAGCACCTGGAAGTCCCAAATAGTCACCCATTTAGTAATAACCAGGTTAAACGTTGCTTAACTTCGGTGATCCAACGGGAACCAGTGTGTCAACATGATTATGCCATGCTGGATATATATATATATATATATATATAGTATTTTTCTTAGTTTGTGTCTATCTGTCCGTTCCGCTTTCTCTCTGAAACTACTGGACTGATCTGGCTGAAATTTTGTATGGACCTTTGTTATGATAAGGTATTGTGAACTATGTACTATGGTATCCATTCAATGTACAGTTAGGGATTAATAAGAATTAGTGTTTAATGCAGACACAAACAGAAGTCCAATTTGCCTGGGTTCCATTAGAAATTCCGTGCAGATTTCAGAGTGCGACAGAAAGATTCTGGAGTTCAACAAGATACACTTGAAGATTGGACGTTACATCGTCTGAAACGTTGTGGTTATTTATTTGCTTCCCCACGAGAGCAAATTAGGCACAAGGCCGTTTTTTTAATGTGGAGAGAGGGGGAGGGAGAGAGGAGGAGGGAGAGGGGGACTGGTAGTGACAATTGGTATGAAGGGTTTCCCCTACATTGACCAAAACTGATTGCTACAAGAGCAATGTAGGGTTGCCCTCACATACAACTTTTAGTGCAGCATCTGCCAGAACAGATACTACACTTTGAGATATTAAATCCTTTATGCAGGCAAAAATTAACATGAACAAAAAAACTTAGGCACAAGGTCAACTTAAAAGGGGGGAAATATGGGGGTCGTTGGTCATCCTTGTCACTCTAGAACTAAACAAAAGTTTCTCTTAGCTAGGATCTTCTTTCACCATAATACCGCATTCTCCCTTTTGTACTTGGGGACGTCCTACTTAGCACCCAATTTTTAAAACATTTTTTATTAGCGTGTAAAAACAAAAAAAGATAACAATAAAGGTAACACAATAATTCATTTGTGTCGAGGGCGTGGGGGGTGGGGGAGAAAATACAAGTAGTGGTTAGTAGGGCCCTCCCAACCCCATCTAGTTGATAGACCGCTCGTTCCACTTCGGCTTGTAAAGGAACCTGAGCTCCTGCTCAGATATTACACTTTGATCTTTGATTCCCCCCCCCTCCCCCGGGCTAAGAAGGTTGGGGCGTCTGAAACGTTGTGAGAATAAAACTTAAGATGAAAACAATGGTCTGACTAATACAAATTATCGATCCTCATCTCAAAAATTCGGAAACATTTAATCGATTATCCACCCATGGACTCGCAATCATTAAGAATCCTAAGAATGAACCTGCCTATCTAAATAGAATGGAACATCCCCGTCTTCTTATAAATCAGCTTTCTAGGTTTCTGTCCAAGTTTACTTTGTTTAAGCTCAATTCACCAGACACCTGAGAACTTACTATTAAATCCAACACTAACATAGTCAACTTATGGAAAGTTAGCTACAATCTGCCGCCAACTGAATCTCTCATCGCCAACTGTTATGACGCGAATACCATAGTATCATTTTTTTTTTTTTTTTTCTTTTACAAAAGGAGTCACCACTTATCAAGGCTCGGAGGCGTCTCGAGGATAAGGATTAATGCGTGTACAGTGGTCAAAGGGAACATGTCGTAGTAATCGTTAGTAGTGGAAATTTGGTAAATTAGATTACTTAAGTGGATGACTCATCAAAAATTTGTTCACATTGGACTTGAAGACAACCATATTGTAGTCAGTTGGAAAGCAGGAAAACGGAACAGAGTTCCACAGGCGTGCACTTCTAAGAAAGAAACTTTGTTCATGGGATCTACATTTAGGTTTAGGCACAGATAAAGAGTGGGGGAAATTATTGATAGTAGTTTCAGCTAGACGAGTGTTTTTCATCAAAGTCAGGACAGGGGGGGAACCATAGATTGGAGCTCAGACGAGCACTTGTCATGAAAATAACAATAAAGCAGACAGGCTCACAACGTTTCTTCTGTGGGAAAGAGATGGCAGGAAAGAGAAAAGAGGCAGCCCACACTAGGCTACGAAGTCTATTTTGAACTCTGTAAAGGTAGGATAAGCTGCTTCTAGCAGTTCCTGCCCAGGTGTGGCAACAGTACTCTATCCTTGGACGTACTTGGCTCTTATACAGGTAGAGAATTGCATGCACAGTGAGATATCTACTGGAGCGGTAGTAGAACGATACCACCATTTTTCCAGCAGTTTAAATATTTTTCATTCAGTTTAATATCCATTGTACAGCTTTTAGAAAGTGATTTTCTAACTAACCTATATGGCTAGGTTTTTATACTCCATTTCTCTCAAGTCCATAATCGAGTGTATGTGATAAAACCAAAAAATAACTTTATAGATTAACTACCAGTTCCGGCCAGCTTTGCTTGAGCCCTATGTACTGTTTATAACTTTATATGCATATGTATATATTAAAAAGTGTACATATGTACGGTAATGACTTTCTATATAAGAGACTTTCTTAACTACTATAGAGAAAAGTTAGTAGAGACCACAGAGGTCAATTTTTAACTTTGACACCAATTTTGACCCTTTAGCATTTGTTTTGGGCTCAAATCAAATGATAAAGTTTGATCCATGTCCAAAGAATCTATATCTAAAATTTCAAGTGTTTAAACCCAAAATTGGCGGAGGAGTTTGGTAGAGTTCTTCAGGGTCAAATCGTTAAACTTTGACCCCATAACACCCAAATTTCTGGCCGAAAACAGATCAAAACGATTTTCCAAAATCTTCCCCCCCCCCTTATGTCAGACTGTAGATGGAAAATTGATAGAGTTACTGTGTAGGGAACTGTACACAGACAGACAGACAGACAGACACACACACACAGACATTTTCACTTTTATAGATATATAGATGTCCAATGTTTTTGCTTGTAATAAAGAACCTTGGAGCATATTAATTTCAGCTGATCCTTGAAGGACTATTTCATTCACTTTGGAAACCGCGGACAACAATCAGGGAGTTTCCAGAAAGCAATGAGGAAAGACGCCCCCTTTCTTTTTTCTACTTCTGTTACCTTTGCTGAAAGATAAATAGCTCATAATCTTGGACACTACAGGGTGGAACAATAAAATTGTCGCTTAGAAAAGATGACATGATTCCATTTCCATTTGATAAAAACTGGTTTTCTTTTTTCTTGTTGCTGCAGGCCATTTACTAGTTGGCCAGTTGTGTACAAATCCCAAGAGCGATAGGAGCCTTCTATCATGTCTGAAAGTGAGAGTTCACTGAGCGAGATCGGAGATGCGCCGCTGTAAAACTCATGCTCTCTACTGATCCAAGTTATGACAACAGGACCATTGCCAGCACCCTCAAAATATATCACTAGATTACTATGAATAACAAAGACGTGCCCAATGTGATGAAACCAAAGTTTCTGGTCATAGTTATGGTTTTTGGTGTCGTTCTAAGTGAGGGCCACATTATGCCACCTCATATCTTCAAAGTCAGCTTGAAAATCAATACCAAAGTGTACATGGATGTGCTGAAGAGTGTGCTGATCCTCTGGTGCAATCAGGTGGCCACTAGTAGACCCCTGTGTGTGGCAACAAGACTCGGCACTGGACCACAAGTCCAAAGAGACCCAGGCTTGGCTTTAGAAGGAGTGATACGACTTTGTACCCTTCTCTTACTGGTCCCCCTCCTCTCCTCTGACCTGAGCCCGCTGGACTACTTTGTTTAGTCATACATCAAAAACATCACCAACATGACCTCCCACAACACTAAAGCCAGCCTTATTGCTGCCATCTGCTGAGTATTTATCGAGCTCTTGTCCAGTACTTGTGGAAAAAGCATGCTACCAGTTCCAGACCCATATCAATTGAAGCTGAAGGCATTAAATAGATGTCAGCTCTACTACATAATCAAGTTATCTGAATTAATTTTTTCAATGAAAGTTTTAAAATAGAGCTGTAGTGTTGTTTTCTTTAGGGCGACACTTTTATCGTTCCACCCTGTATAATAATCTTTAAATACGTACACACACTAATGTTTCATCCTTTTTGGGAATCGTTAGTGCAGGGTGTCATGATTACCGCTGGTCAGGAGATTCGAACACGGCCACGAAGCCATCTGTGACTCCATTAGCAAGGAACAAACCCATACGGGCAACTTTAACCGCGAGAAATATCGGTGAAATTTAAACATTTATTTTTAAATGTTAAGACGTCCGTCTATAGTGATCTAATGATTATAACATCATGATCTTTTTTTTTTTTTTTTTTTTTTTTTTTACATAGGCATCAACATTTATCAAGGCCAAGAGGGCACTCGAGGATAAGGGTTAAAGAGTGTACAGTAGAAATTGGACAATATAGTAACCGTTAGTAATGGAAATTCGGTAAATTTGTTAACTTAAGTGGAACGGCTCATCAAAAACTTGTTCACGTTAGACTTGAAGGCAACCATATTGTAGTCAGCTGGAAAGCAGGAAAACGGAAGACAATTCCATAGGCGGGCAGTTCTAAGAAAGCTTTGTTCACGAAATCTACGTTTAGGTTTAGGCAAAGATAAGAGTTGATCTACCCATGCGATCTTAAGTGACCGCCTATAATTTTAACTTTAAAGTGCTCAACAATAAGAATGAGTTTCTTAAAGGGGCTGACATAATTATTACTATAATAATTTTTTAATACCTACAGATACTAGGGTTTCAGCCTTATATATATATATATATATATATATATATATATATATAAGAAATAAAAATTACAATAAGTTTACCAAGGTAATCAAAATGGTAAACTTAAAATATATTATAAATATTAAAGAGTTAATATTTACAAGTAAAGTAATCTCAACCAGATGTAAAAGCTCAATAAAACCGAAAAGGAAATAGAGCTTATAATATGAACAAATGATTAATAAAACATGTTAAAAAAACATCTTGAAAAAGAGCTAAAAATATTTAATTTTAAAAAGGAAGCACAAGATAAGTGGATAGTCCTTAATCCACGGAGTTTCGAAGAAATACTCTCCTTCTCATCAGAGAGCAGGAATTAGCAAAATGCGGGATCGGATTTTGCATGTAAAAGTATTTAATGAAACCACAAGTAAGTCACAGATCTTACTTGGATAAAAAAAAAGGAATAGGAGGTAAAAGAAAAAATGATAAAAAGATTTCACATGAATGGATAGTCCGGTGAAGGGTGAAAAATCCAAGAATGGTAAAATCCAAACACACACACACACACATATATATATATATATATATATATATATATATATATATATTAGTCTAAGGAAGCTTTGAGTATTTTATAAAAAACATATATAAAACTAAATTAATACAAATGCAGTTTAAATTCCTTTGAATACAAAGCTCATAATCACAGTTTTAGCACTTGCATAAGCCAACTTACCACAAAAAAATTTAAAATTACAAATGGTAATTTAACTATATAGTAGTGCAAAAAAAAAAAAAAAAAAAATTAACTTAAATTGTTAAATAGAAAACAGGGATCATCAGCTGTTTACCATGTAGCTGTTTCAGAGATTAAAAAAACAGAACAGCGGTTAAATTCATGACTCCTCCGTGGAAAATACCACTTTCTAATAACAAAATGTACACACAATCCAGTTACTATTTCACTAATATGAATTTATTGAAAAAAAAAAAAAAAAAAAAAAAAAAAAAGCTTAAGTACTTTTGGTACCCGCTTTTTCAAAAAACGCCCGACTAGCTGAAACCACCGTCAATAATTTTCCCCACTCTTTATCTGTGCCTAAATCAAAACGTAGATTCCATAAACAAAGCTTCTTTCTTAGAACTGCACGCCTGTGGAACTCTGTTCTGCTTGCCTGTTTCCCTCCCGACTTCAACCTGGATGTCTTCAAGTCCAACACAAACAAATTCCTGATGACCCCCCCCCAAGTAATGACACCTTATCAATTCTCCAATACTATTGCTACACTATCCCATTGATTACTGTACACACAATAACCCTTATCCCCGAGTGGCCATTGGGCCTTGATAAGTGGTGAACTCCATATAAAAAAATAAATAAATAAATAAATAAGAGGAAAGAAACCCAGCCATTTAAAATCTGAAAACCTAATATATGTTTCCGAGTCATACAAAAATTTACCTATTTTTAAGGGGCATATTCCTTATCATGTCGTCCAAATTGTTCCAAATAATAAGTTATGTTTTCAGTTTCAGAGCATATGTACCAGTTGGAGGCATCCCAATAACCAAAGAAAAAAATCAGCCCACCATCATAATTTAATCATTTTTATTTATTTTTTTTATTTTTTTTTTTGTCGAATGCACATATTTTTTTTTTTCTTTCCATGTTACACACATTTCACAACGAAATATTGTCTTTGTTTTATAATCTGTACTAGTGTCTAACAGGGGACTGCGGAGAGTTGAGCAGCAAGGTATCGGGTCACATTACATTTAAACTTCTGCGTGTTAGTACAGTCAGAGAAGCAGAAAACAGGGAAGGAATTCCAAAGTCTAACCAAAAAAAAAAAAGGAAAAAACTATCAGAGTAAAAGACTCTCTCGCATCTAGGGAACTTAATAGTGAAAGGGTGGGATTTTGACGCTTGTTGGGTTAGTTGGGAATATACACGTCAACGGGAGCACAAATGTTATGAGTTTATTAGAGTACATTCCATTAAGGTATGTGCAAAACGGGCACAAGGATGCAACATGGTGATGCTGTGAGAGAGTTTTGTTTTTGTGTTTTTTTTGTTTTTTTTTACATGGAAGTCACCATTTGGACCGAAGGCCACTCGGGGATAAGGTTTATTGCGTGTACAGTAATCAATGGGACAATATCATAGTAATCCGTTAGTAATGGAGATCTGATAAAGTGTATTACTTAAGGGGGCGGTTCATCAGGAATTTGTTTATGTTGGACTTGAAGATATCCAAGTTGTAGTCAGGTGGGAAACAGGCAAACGGAAGAGAGTTTCACAGGCGTGCACTTCTAAGAAAGAAGCTTTGTTCATGGAATCTACGTTTTGATTTAGGCACAGATAAAGAGTGGGGAATTTATTGATAATGGTTTCAGCTAGGCGAGTGTTTTTCATGAAAGATTGGCGAGGAGGGACCAGAGATTGGAGCTCAGACGAGCACTTGGCTTTTATATAAATAGGTTGGAGCTTAGCCGATGGTGCGGAAACTATTAAGTGTGAGACTCTTCTTGTGGATCCTGTTTAAGGGGGAGAAATTGGTGGTACATGCACTAGCCCAGATGTGGCAACAATACTCCAAGCATGGGCGAATTGTGGCTTTGTAAAAGATATAGGATGCTCTCTGGTGTGAGTAATTTTCTAGCATGGTAGAGGGAGCCCACCTTCTTGGTAGCAACGTTGGCAACCGAGGAGTTTGAAAGATGGGTTCTCTCATGTAGGGTGTTATTTGTAATGGCAATCGGATATATAGCATAATGACGTTGACAAACTGGTTCCCATCAGATCACAGAAGTTAAGCAACATTGAGCCTGGTTAATACTAAATGGGTGACCGTTTGGGAATATCAGGTGCTGTATATGCTCTCCGTTTAACTCGGCATTGTTTCCAGTCTTCCTGAATTTCTCCTTGCCACTGGAATCAAGCAGTGTCTATTTAGGCGAGGTGTTGATAGAGATTGTGCAGCTCTTGCCTCACAATTACATACGCAACTACCCTTACAGAGTGTATTCATTGTCTTGAGAGAGAGAGAGAGAGAGAGAGAGAGAGAGAGAGAGAAGGGAGGCGAGTTAGTGTTTGAGAAGGGTTTTTTATTTTGTAGTTCTTAAAGAAAAGAAGCTTAGTGTTAGTAGCATAAAATTTTAGACTTGAGATTTTTTTAAGACCTCTTTCAAAAAAAAAAAAAAAGAAAAAAAGAAAAGAAAAACTACCTTGATTATTTTATGATTTTTAATCTGCGTGCACGCATACGTGTGTGTGCGCGCGTGCGTGTGTGCGTACACGCACGCGCGCAACTACAGATTTCCCGAGCCATTCGTCTGGTGAGTGGTGCGCTGGGCTTTAGGCAATCACTTCTCTTTCTCACACTTCTTGTAGTGAGCCGTTCTTACGTATGTAGAATTTCAGCAGGGAAAGCCGTATCAGCTAGCAGCAGTCAAGATGATAGAAGGACACCATTAGCAGCAGCAGCAGGCAAAGATGATAGAGTGGACATCCTAGGTAGGAAGTCTATTTACGTATTTGAAAAAGGTAGTTAGCGTTAGCGAAGAAGACGGAAAGGCGCAGTAGCTCATATGTGTTACAACCGAAACAGCTGTCTTACATGTAATGCTGTTGAATAAAGAACTGCTTGATATTAGCCACAAGTCACCAGATAGCCGACTCAATTACTAAATGAGTCGTTTTAATATATTATAGTGCCTAAAGACGTACAAACGTTTCTTTATGTGCTTTTTCTTGATGTTGACCGCGCTTCATTCTGAAGAAAATGGTCAAAGGGGCGGCAGAGTGTTCACGTCATAGTCCATAGTTCCTATTTATATCACTAGGTGGCGAATTCAATAAATACACTTGGTGTTTGTACAGAATTCAACCTGATTTTTTAAAATAAATAAATAATATCGCAAAATCTTAATGATGAACGGACTTATCACAGAACGAAAACGTCAAAATCAAAACCAAAAAATCAAGTAAATTGA
The DNA here is from genome assembly GCF_053919585.1 of Euprymna scolopes. NCBI lineage: Eukaryota > Metazoa > Mollusca > Cephalopoda > Sepiida > Sepiolidae > Euprymna > Euprymna scolopes. Next base: position 42,734,805 of record NC_136521.1, read on the forward strand.
TCAAATAAATTTTTTGTGTTATTTTTTTTTTTTTTTAACTAAGAAAATTAAATTTTATGACAAAGTGGGACGTTGTGTTTGGATCAACTATAAATAAGAAGACAACTCGATTCGAACTAGCGAGATCAAAATCAGCCTTGCATTGAGTACGATTGACTATTAAAATCACTAAAAATCGTAAACAAAAATATTTTCTATATATTAAAAAAAAAACTATTACTGTTAGGATCATAAAATAAAAAATAAAATGTTGTATTAATATGCTTAGCTTTGTTTTTAAACCAATTCACTCATAAAATTAGTATGTTCTAAACCTTTATTTCAATCCCACCTTTTAAGGGAACCTATAAATGCAGCACCTTATGGAATAATACATATAATTTAAGTTGACTGGACTAATTCGATTTAAACTGACAAAGGAAATTAAGATGAAACTAGTATAAATTTTGAAAAACGCATTCTATTTGCGTTTTGGCCTCTTCTTTTATTTTTTATTTTATTTTTATTCTATCTATATGTTTCTTCTTATTCCCCTTCTTTCCCGACCCTGTCTCTACATCCAGTACGACGCAACCCGACCTCAATTAAGCGACCAGTCAAACTTTTTTATGGTCTTTGAACTTTATTTAAAGAGATATCTCTTCTGCTATGCATATGTGTGTGTATGTGTATGTATATATGTATATTATATATATATATATATATATATATATATATATATATATATATATATATATATATATATATATATACACATGTGTTCACCCCACTCCGTATCTTTCACCATTACCTCCTCTCCTTTCAACTAACACCCCACCCCACTAATAATAATATAGACTTCTAATAATAAGGCTTCCACCAGACTTTGATTTTCGCTGGACCCATAAATAAATTTATACAAGAACTTGCCTGACACGGATATTTACTCAGCTATGCGGATTACGTCCACAATGGATTTTACCACGCAATCTGTATCTAAAATTTTCATATCCTTTTCTTCAAATCCTCTTGCTACAGGACTTCTGACTAATTAATTATTTTTTGACTTTGACTTTCCATGTCTCACTGACTTTAGCAAATAGAGTACATACCTTTATAAATATTTACTAATATTTTCTCTCCTCTGATGAGATGGTAGACATCGAAACCCTATCGGTTAAGGAGATTAATTTTCTAAAGTATTCTTTGTCTTGCTTAGAATAATAAAAATCTTTGATATGAAACTCAAACACTTCATTTCAATTTAAAAAATTCATTGAATCACAATTTAATTTATTTGCTCTATCTTGCATATCAAACAATTCTTATTTAGATGAGATAATACTTATAGAACAATACTGCCAGTAATATTTTATAAATCTTATCACAGGTTTCCATACCAACTGATTGTTAAACTAAAATTATTCTGAAGTATATTATATATATATATATATATATATATATATATATATATTATACACACACACACTGTATAAACTTATTTATACAAACATTACTCTTTGTTTTTTATTTCTACAAAAATGTATACACTATATAGTATACTGCATACATTTATTCATACAAACATTACTGGTTACATATGTGCATATATATATATATATATATATATATATATATACGAACACACTTTTCCGACAAGAAAACGCATTCAAAACATCATGGATGCACCCTCGAAGTAAAATCAGGCACCTCATTGGCTATGTCATTGTCCGTGCCAAAGACCGCCGTGATGTGCTGAACACCAGGGCAATGACCAGTACAGACAATTGTTGGACCGACCACCGTCTTATTCGCTCCATCATGTCTATCCATTTAATGCGGAAGCAAAGGATGCAAAAAAAGACAGAGCCGACCAAAGCTCAACATCGAGCAGCTAGGCGATATCACCTACCAACAACACCTCCAGGCGGCTCTTAGCGCGGACCTGCCCAAGCAGTATCCGCATGACGCTGAAGAGCACTGGGACAAGCTGTCCTCTGCCATCATGGACTCCAGTATAAGCATCCTAGGGCAGAAAAAGTAGAAACATCAGGATTGGTACGATGAAAACGATACCGAAATCCAACAGCTTATAGACATCAAGAGACAAACTTTTATCACCTGGCAGAATAACATCAATTGCAAGGTTAAAAGAGCTGCCCATGCCAAGGCTAAAGCGGCTGTCCAATCGACAGTCAGGAAGCTGAAGAACCTCTGGTGGATGAAGAAGGCTCAGGAGATCCAGCGGTTTGCTGACTTTGGGGACACCAGACGATTCTTTGAAGCCACAAAAGTGGTATACGGCCCCAGTTACCGTTCTCTGACCCCCCTTCGGTCTAAGGATGGGCTCACGCTGCTGAAAGGAAAGGGAGAAATAACAAATAGATGGAAAGAGCATTACGAGGATCTTCTGAACAGGGACACCACTCCAGAGATGGAGGCCCTTGAAAAACTCCCCCAACAGCGCATAATTGAGAGCATGGGAGAACCACCCAGTCTGGTAGAGGTGCGGGATGCAATTAGGAAGATGAAAAACAATAAGGTGGCTGGTTCTGACGGCATCCCAGCAGAAATCCTGAAGAAAGGCGGGCCTGATCTTCTCAGACACATCCATGCCCTGCTGCTCAAAATATGGAAACAAGAGAAAATCCCTGCACAACTTAGAGATGCCCTAGTTGTCTCCATCTTTAAGAAGGGAGACAAGGCAAACTGTGGGAACTACCGGGGCATTTCTCTCCTCTCTACCACAGGGAAAGCCCTAGCTCAGGTTTTGGCCAACAGGCTTACACCCCTTGCAGAAACCATCCTTCCCGAGTCCCAAAGTGGCTTTCGACCAAATAGAGGCACGATGGACATGATCTTCACTGCTCGTCAACTCCAAGAAAAGTGCAGGGAGCAAAATTTACCATTATACATGGCTTTTATAGACCTTACTAAAGCCTTTGACTCTGTGAACCGTCAAGCCCTTTGGCTGGTTCTTGCAAGGTTTGGATGCCCAGAGAGGTACATTCGGGTACTGAGACTGCTACATGACAATATGTCAGCTACAGTCCTCAGTAGTAGTGGAGATGAAACAGAGCCCTTCAGGGTTGACACGGGAGTGAAACAGGGATGTGTCATTGCCCCAACCCTGTTCTCCATCTTCATTACTGCTATCCTCCATCTCACGGACAAACATCTTCCCCATGGAGTTCGGATTATGTACAGAACTGACAGGCGACTTTTTAACATCAACAGATTTAGGGCCAAAGGTCGAACGAACACCATATCCATTATGGAGCTACAGTATGCAGACGATAACGCCCTTGTAGCCCTCTCAGAAGAGGACTTACAGTGTACACTGGTTGCCTTCACGAGGGCGTACAAACAGCTAGGACTAACAATTAATATAAAAAAACCCAAATCCTTCATCAATCACCACCAAACAGTACTCCAGTCTCACCCCCAAACATTTCCATCGACAACGCTAGACTGGAAAATGTGGACCACTTTCCATACCTAGGCAGCATCCTATCATCAAAAGCTAACATAGATGATGAAATACAACGCAGTCTCAACTGTGCCAGTGGGGCTTTCTCAAGGCTAAGAAAGAGAGTATTTGAGAACCGTGACCTTCTGACAAAGACCAAAATCATGGTATATAAAGCTGTCTTACTGCCCACTCTTCTCTATGGATCAGAGACCTGGACCACATACAGGAGGCACGTAAAAACCCTGGAGACGTACCACCAAAGATGCCTCCAAAAAATCCTCAGAATTAGTTGGAAGGACCGATGCACCAACACCAGCGTCCTGAGTGAGGCTGACATTCCCACTATCACCGCTACTGTTGCTCAACGCCAGCTCAGATGGACTGGTCATGTTGTCCGAATGCCGGATCTCCGCCTCCCAAAACAGATTTTCTACTCTCAGCTTGTTGAGGGAAAGCGTGCCCAGGGTGGCCAAAAGATGAGGTATAAGGATAACATCAAAGCAAATCTAAAGCGGTTTCACATGGACCTTGAGACATGGGAGGACGTGGCTGGGAGCAGGTTGGCATGGAGGAGCGCTGTCCACGAAGGTGCTGCGCTTTATAGTAGTGACCTAAATCAAGCTGCTGAGGATAAACGCAAGCACAGAAAGGACAGATTATCAACCAGACACACCCAACCCCACCCCACCACCACTACCTTTATCTGCCCAAATTGCACAAGACAAATTGGGTCTAGGATTGGGCTCTATGTTCACCTGAGGACCCACAGAAGCCACAACGGAGGACAGTCTTACTCGGACACGAGTAACCGCCGATGATTATATATATATATATATATATATATATATATATATATGCGAGCAAACAGTTAATAAAACATGTTAAAAACACTTTGAAATGAGTTAAAAACATATTTAATCTGAAAAGGAAACACTAGATAAATGGATAGTCCTTAATCTGCGGAGTTTCGAAGAAATACTCTCCTTCTCATCAGAGGATAGGAATTAGCAAAATGCTATATATTGCTCTGTAATCACATTGAGCTTCTTACATAAGGATTGATATATAATACGAAAAATATATTTCTACAGAAATATATATATATATATGAGCAAACAGTTAATAAAACATGTTAAAAAAACACTTTGAAAAAGAGTTAAAAACATATTTAATCTGAAAAGGAAACACTAGATAAGTGGATAGTCCTTATCTAGTGTTTCCTTTTCAGATTAAATATGTTTTTAACTCTTTTTCAAAGTGTTTTTTTAACATGTTTTATTAACTGTTTGCTCGTATTATAAGCTCTATCTCCTATTTGGTTTTATCGAGCTTTTACATCTGGCTGAGATAACTTTATAAATATTAATTCTGTAATATTTATAATATACTTTAATTTTACCATGTTGGATCATTTTGGTAAATTTAATTGTAATTTATATATATATATATATATATATATATATATATATATATTGTATAAATTTTCGAAACATTTTAATGAGGAGGGCTCCGAGAGTAAATGTGGTATCTGGGTGACTGCAATGATTTCAGCTAAGAGTAGAATAGGCAAAGTAGGGTAGACAGGAGATGACAAAATTGTGTCGAATTTGTTAAAATGTATTTTTATATTTCTTTTGAAAATTCAAAGTGTAGTATCTGTTCTGATAGATGACAGTAAAGATGAAGTGTACTAACAAAATAGTGCTTCAGTCTAGAAGGAGTCTTTCGAGACTAAAACACTTTTATTTTTGTCCCAATTCAGAGTGTTTCAGAGATAGATAACCTTGTACCATGGAGAGATAAGTACATAGGGACACACTTTATCTGTTGTTCCCACAAAAGAATGTGACACGCATGCAATCAAGCTGTCCACCCCCACGTCACCGGAAGTGGAACTCTGAAAGCTTATGAAAAATAGTCTAAATTTAACCATCATTAGGGCTAGGAAAACAGCATATTCTCCTCATCGTTTTGACTCTCGAGTGTGTATCCATTGATATATTATATGCTTTTATATAGAATGATGCGGTGCTCGGTTGATTAACTGTGCTTAACTATGTCACATGTAGACATTTCAAAATAGGGGGGGGGGGGGGCGTGAATTTAAAAAAAAAAAAACGTTTGTTTGAAATATTATATTCGGTTTATTGGAAAGAGCATAAAATTTCACATTGACCCTGAAAATATCGTAAAAATTGAATCAATAGAAAAATTTTGATAGATTTTTAAAGTTTAAAAATTGAAAAATATTTAGCTCGTTTCAATTGATTTCATTACGTAAAAAAAAAAAGTTTTTTTTTTTTTTTTAAATAAAAGATAATATTTCTATTACTTTTTATACAACTTTAATAGTTTATTTTGGAAGTATAATCCACAAAGAAAATAAACAACCAACTTTTAAAAGAGAAATGACGAGTTTTTTTATATTATATTCGCTGTTTCGTGTTAGGGGTGTCAAAAATTCCCAAAAAATTCTGATACACCTAGATGAGCTCAGAGGAAGATTAAATCGGGTTTGTTTTACTATACCCAGATTCGAAAAATTTGTCAAAACAAATATATAACAAATAAATGTTATCAAAGCAAGATAAGTTACTTTTCTACCTAACTGGATAAGTTTTTAGTGTTTTTATTCAATGTAAAATGTTTAATCGGTTCAAAAAACATGCAGTGTTTATCGGTACATTTGAAAAAGACAAATGGCGGCTAGCTTGCTGTTGAATACGTTAAGTTTGTCTGCTTCCCACCGGACTACAACTTGGATGTCTTCAAGTCCAACATTAACAAATTCCTAATGAACCGCCCCCTTAAGTAAACACTTCATCAAATCTCCACACTAACGTAATGTACTTGCAATAACCCTTATCCCTTGATAAGTGGTGATCACTGTGTAAAAAAAACAAAAAACTCAATAGTCATGACAATGAAAAGAATACGCTGTTGTCATAGTCCTAGTCATCATTCTTTGAGTAGAAGAGCAACTTGGACCCGTGGCATAACTGATAAAGAACTTGGTAAAATTCAGTTGTAAGTTATACTCTTCTGGAGGTTTAAGGTTCAATCCTTAGTTCGGATAGCACTCAAAATACAATGACGAATTACTTAAATCTTCTAGTCTGCCATGGCTGATGGAACGAGAACATACTACCTTCATGGATTAAATAAAGGGTTCTGTTTGAAATCCTGTGCAGATTTACGACTTCAACAAGATGCACTTGAAGAAGATCGGAGGTTACATCAACCGAAACATGAAAATAACGCTTAATATGAGAATGGTAATCTGATTAATCCAAATAATACTCTTAATTTTTGTTTGCTTTTATTTTTCATATGGAAATCACTCCAGACACGAAAGGATGCCACTTGATGTACGAAATTAAAAAGAAAAAAAATACTATTTCAAGTTTAAAAAAAAAAGTAGCCAACTACAAAAAAAAAATAGCCAACTACAAGCATTAGATTGATAACTGTCGATCCAAAAAAAAAAAGAAAAACCCAGCAATTCTTCCTCCTTTGTCAGAAACATTGTTCATGCAATGTGAGAACTAAAGAATATATATTGCTTTTTCCGTTCCTCATTTTCACTTTGAAATGTTTCCTCCACTCCCTCAACCATTATGTCACCCCATCTCTTGGGATCCCTCTCGGCGATCCATTAGTATGATCTGTTATCTCCAACAGTGTATTCTTCAACCTCTTTCATTCACTCCATCATTTCTGCTTTTCATGGTCCTGGATATCACCTTAAACTATATCCAGTGGTGAGGCCCCAGCTTGCAGGCTTTGGGGAGTGTAGAGCCACCCTTTAATTGCCATTGCTCCCAGGTCCACTCTGACCCGGAGTGGTAGTACCTGTTAGGGTCCCAACTATGGGTTGAATAGAATTCGACGTGAAAACAACAAATATATTCTATTAAAAAAATTTCTTCAAAATCTTTGGATTCGGCATTAAATAACCTGAAAAGGGTTGATATGTCATAAAACAAAAACAAACCAACTGTTTTTCATGGGTTTTTTTTGTTCTTTTTTATAGAAATTGCTCCAGACAAAGCATGAAGCCACAAAAAGCTAAAAATATTACTTCAATGTAAAAAAAAAAAAATAAGCCAACAATAAGCAAGCCCAAAGTCAACTTTCTACTCTCTTTAAGTTCTTTCGGGTTAAAATGGCTAAAATTTACACTTTTGTGCTTATTAAAAGAAAAAAAAAATTGATGCCTTGGATTTTTATAAAACTTTCTGAAAAGTTGTAACTAACTGATTTCTATATGATTTTGTTTGTCTATACTTTGTGATAACTCTTGGGTGTGCCCCAGGGGGTCTTTTAGGGCTAATAAAAACACTCCATTTTGGGGACTGTTTTACCATATTTGTCCAAAATTCTCTGTGTATATCTATTTAGCAGTTTTGCATGGTGCTGAACTCAAATTTAAATATGTTTAGGCCTTGGGGACTTCTGGGGCTAAATGGGAGGGGGGAGTAAATGATGAACTTTCATTTCTTTCTTTGCATGGTGTACAACTCAAATTTACATATGTAAAAGCCTAAAACAGCACCATTTGTTCATTTTCACCAGAATTTGACGTCCCTTGGGGACTTTTGGGGCTAAATGGGGGGGGGGGCTGAACTTAGTCATGTTTTTTATGCCTCATTCACTGTGCACTCACGGGGGACCATGCATGCTTCATTTGTTTTTCAAGAGTTCATCCATATTTCTTTCACATAAACTTCAAACACAATCTCTCAACTTTGGTAAAGCTATATTTAAAAAAAAAAAATTAAATTGGGAAGTAAAACTTAGCTATATGGTACCTGTTGAGTAAAGACTAAACCTGACCTGCAAGCTGAACACTTACTCTATCAACTACTCCACCCCCTTCTTTTGTTTATTTTGTTTTTTAATGGAAATTGCTCTAGACAAGACATAAAGCCACTTGATTAAAGGAGCTAAAAATACTACTTCAACGTCAAAAATTAGCCAACAATAAGTGTCAGATAGATTCCGATCAAGGAAAACAGCAATTCTTCCCCCTTTGTCAGAAACATCGCTCATGGAATGTGAGGACTAAAGGATAAACTAGGAGGAGTGAGAGTTACAAGGTTACCGAAAATAAACCCAAGATGTAGATGAATAGATTCTAATCCAGAAAAAAGCAATTGTTCCCCCTTTGTCAGAAATATCGCTCATAGAATGCAAGGACTCAAGGACAAAATAAGGGGAGCAGAAGGTCCATATTTTTACTTTCCTTTGGAAACCAGTAGAGTGAACTTATTCTTTAAGCTGGTATTCATTGGTGAATGGCATATGGAGATACAGCTTGGTGACATCCATTTTGCTACTTGAGAAAATGTTAATTTACATTGAAAACTTTAAGTAGATAATCTTATTAAAAGAGAATCCTCAGTAGAGCATGAAACGTAAGAAAAGGTCGAAGGACTTTTAATGTTATCAGCTTATTACGCCGCATCCGCCATCATCGATGGATGGACACATGTTATCATAATGGGAAGCTGGAGAAGTGAGGAGGAGGATGTAAAGAGGAAAGGTTACGTTGAAGAACTGAAAGAGGCTTCATAATTTGTGTATCCATTCTTTAGCAGACTGTAATCCTCATCTTTATGGTTGTTGTTTCACCACAAACATCCTCTCTTTAGGAAGAAACATTCTTCAGGAAGAAGGCCAGAGGATGAGTTGGCCGAAACATGGTGAAACAACAACAGCTATGAGAATAAAGATAAAAGTTTGCTAAAGAAAGAATATTGTCTGTTTAAATGTATGTATGTATGTATGTATGTCTCTATGTCATGCCATGTCATGTATGTATATATATGTCTCTATGTCAGGTCATGTCATGTGCTACTGGTACCATGTAACCCAGTACTACCTGCCTCATGGTCGGGTCACCGGCGACTAAACTGGTTCCCCCACCAGACTTGTTTGGTGAGGAGGGTTGCTAATCTCCCTGAAGGATTAAAAACAAGACCTTCCAAAGGGCGAATGAACTCTTTTTCTGGGTCAACGGCCAACTAGCACCATGTATATTTGTGTGTGTGTATATGTGTATTAGGGTGGAGAGGGCTCCCGTAAGCCGTGGTGAAGGCAACCTTTCTAGGAGAAGCAAATCTCTGATTTAAAAAACCATAAAGCGGAAGACCATTACCCGGATTAAGCTGGTCTGCAGTTTAATTTGTTGCTGGCTATCTTGCTCTTGCTTGTTGCTGGATCTCAACATTTTGAACCGAGAGAGAGACTTAGCTGTCGTACAAAGCTAAGACTCTGTAACATCATATTTGTATAGATACTCCCTCAGGCATTTGGGCTCATAGATTTTAAATGTCTGAGGGAGTGGCACTCGTCTGACAAGACGTTGCAATCATCATGTCTCTATGTATGTTTGCCTAAAATTTTCGACAGAAGTGACAGATTTTCGAGATATCAGTATCATTTTGAAGCACGATCCTTCAGAAGACAAATATCGAAAAATTGGCTAAAAACATTAATTCCTTCACCCTCAACTAAGCACTTTTCTTCAGGGATTGGTCTTCTTTTTTTTTTTCCGATATTTTTGAAAGTCGTCTAAACCTATGTCACATCTGGTTTGGCGATGGGTGCAACAGGAAAGATGTCACTTTTTTTTTTCGCATTCTTTTCCTCTTTTGCGATACGGATTACTGGATTCAACAGGAACATAAAAGCTCACCAAACTCTCCTTGATGCTATCACGAAAACATTTTTTGAGATTGTATGGAGGTCTTTTGCCAAAAAGGATCTCATCATAAAACAACTGTTTTGGGAGTTGATAGTCATCAAGCCAAACAAGATGACCCACCCAACGCATCTGGTTCTTAATAACAATGGTAACAATACTGGTTGTTTTGGCCTTATTTAAGACATATGTACGAGGAACAAAACTATCCCACTTTAAACCAAGAATGTGTCTAAGGCAGTGCTGTTGAAACCTCTTGAGCAGTTCTACATGTGACCGGTACAAGGTCCATGTTTCAAAGGCATAAGCATAGGGATGACACTACACATTTTTGATATACTGACATTTTAGTTGTCAGAGTTAGATCACCATCAGACCAGACTATCTTGTAACCTTCCAAATGCATCTGATGTCTTGCTGACTGTCTTATTTCCATATCAAGAGTGCCATCATTTGATAAGGTACTACCAAGGTAGACAAAATTTTTACGACTTCAAGGCGCTTTCTATAGACAAAGATATCAGGGTCGACATACAGATCATCAGGAGCGGGAGTGTACATGACTTTAGTTTTCTCACTACTATCAGTCCAAAGCAGGTACAGGCATTTGTGAAGAGATCCATCACTAATTGCATATCTACTGGAGAGTGTGTCACCAGGTCAGTATCATCAGCATACAACATCTCCCTAACAAGTTCATCACTAACAAGTGTTTTGGCTTGGAATCTTCTGAGGTTGAACACCTTTCCAGTCATTCGGAATCTAATATAAACACCATATCGCATAGAGCAAAAACAATGTTGATGCAGCTATATCACCCTGCTTCATTCCATTATCAATGGGGAATTCTTTCAATAACCAACCATTGAAATTAACGCAACCTTTCATACTATGATGAAGCTGCTTGAACTTTTCCGTAAAAGCAGGTGTACAGCCAAATTTTTCCAGCACTTTCCAGAGAGCTTCACAGTTGCTTGTGTCAAATGCCTTGGTTAAGTCCACAAACATCTGGCAAAGAGGCATACGCTGCTCAATATACGTTTCCAAAAGCTATCTAGCAGAAAACACCATATCCATGGTCCCTCGTCCACCTTTAAAACCAGACTGGAATTCTGAAAGGATATCAGGACAGATATACTTCTTCAATCGGTTTAGCAAGAGCTGTGCAAGTACCTTTCCAACCACAGTCAGTAGCGAGATACAGTGATAATTTCCACAATCAGACCTTCTGCACTTTCTTTTGTACAACATAATCAGAATAGCATCTATCCAGTCTTGGGCAATCAGGTCACCTTGCCATACTGAGAGTTTCAAAGGTGGACCGCACAATGTACATTGACACCATCATGTTTCAGCAGCTCAACAGGAATGCCATACAGCCCAGAGGCTTTGTTCATGTTTATCTGTTTCATGCAGTTGACCGTTTCCACGAGAGTCAGTTCAGCATCAAGTTCCAGCCGAAAGAAGCAGAGGGATTCTTTCTATTGCAGCAGCATCAACATTGGATGGGTTGTGAAAAAGATAACAAAAGTGTTCATGCCATCGATGCATAATTTCATCTGAGGTTTTCAGCAAGGTTCTCCCATCTTTCGCCAGGAGTGGTGTAGTTGAAGAGGATTTCGGACCATAGGCTTGACGAAGCAAAGTGTAAAATGTCTTCACATCTCTATAAACGTTTAGTACCATACATAATCTCATACACAGACATTTTCCAATATTTGCATTGCTTTTGTTTGGAGGGAGGGTTAAAGAACATAGCTCCTGTGACGTGAATAGCAAGAGAGAAGGTAGCAGGAAGAAAAAGAGAGAAGGTAGCAGAGAAGGTAGTATTGTATTATGTTTTCAAATTCTTTTAGATCAAAAATGGTGATTTGGATTATTTAAACTGTTCTCATCTTGGATATTATTCTCACAACATTTCGGCCGATGTAACTGCTGACGTTTTCCAGTACTTTGTCAAACTCGGGAACCTGTACAGAATTTCAAACGAAACCCTTCACTTATTCATCGGGTAGGGGTAGCTTGTTCAGAAAAGGTTGAGTAAACGTCTTAACTATTTCATAATTGTATTCTTAGTATTGCCCATACTGAGGATTGAACTATCAACCTCAAGAAAACGGTCTGCAAAACACAATAGCACAACTGATAAAAATGCTAAGCAATAATCAGTTTTAAGAGAAAGTCTTACGGGTGTTGAAGGTTCAATCCTCAGTATGAGCGATACTAATAATACTATTACAAATTACTTACAACTCCAACCCAATCATAGCTGATGGAGCGAAAGGGTTCTATTTGAAATTCAATAGAGAATCTTGGATTATAGTCAAGATTTTCTGCTCTTTTTCACTTCCGGTTCCTGCTGACCATTTGGTTGGACAATTAGACATGATCAAGCCGACAAGAAAGACATTCTTAATAAAGCCGACAAGAAAGACATTCTTAATATGGGTAAAGGAGGGAGCTTTCATGTTATCTTAGAGGAAGTTAATCATTAATCAGAAGGGACCATATCTTACTTGTCAGTGTCATCTCGTCTGCAGAATAGAAACTGGAAGTTAAAACAGAGCAGAAAATCCTAACTATAGTCAAATCGGGAGTTTAATCTGAAAAAGGTCGCAAGTTACAGAGGCCGAAACATTGTGAAAATGACATTTAAAATAAGAAAAGTAGTTCAAAGAATTCAATTAGTAATGCGTCTTTTTACCCCCACCCCCGGACAAATTAGGGAGTGGACCTAGTAATTCACTCCTGTTCCTCTGTTCGTAATTTCCTCAATAACTCTGCCTTGGATTTTTTTGAAATTTTGCACTAACATGGTGAAAGTAAATTTTTCACTCGTGGAGGGGAACACCGCAGAACTTGTTTTTTTTTATGTACTATTTGATCACTACTTATCAAGGCCAAGCACTACTCAAGGATAAGGGTTAATAAGATGCCATATTTTAGGAATTCCCTCCATGTTTCCTGCTTCCCTGACTATATTAACCTGCATAAGTTTCAATGTATCGTAAACACATTTTGTCGCTCAACTCCCCATAGTCTCCTGTTAGACACGATCTCAAATAATATCTCCCTTATGATCCAAGTGGCAATATGCCCTGTTTGGGGGGGTGAAAAAGAGTTAAAAAAAATTTTTTTAAAAGTGATGGAGCAAAGGAGTTTTTATTTTCCCAGAAATCCAAATCAATTCCGGAAATTGTAGCGGAATTTAAACTCCATAGTGGAATTAGCAACGGAGTCGTTAGAAATTCCAGCATTGTCCCATCAGCGTATCGCAAGCTGAAACTAGGTCGGAAACAAGGAGCAGTTTTATGAATAAAGCATGCAAAGCTAATCTCTCTCTCAGCAAAATTGGGTGACGGATGGGCGGAGAGAGAACAAGGCGAAACGTTCAGCATGAATGGTATTCGGAGGGGGAGAGCAGGTGCGGGGGGAGTGATGGTCGTTGAATCGATGCTGATGAGATGAGGCGAGTGCAGTTCGTTGTGTAACTCAAGGTGAAGCAATCTTAGCTCTTCGTTGTTCTGACGGAGGAAGGAGATAAGAGGAGGCTGGGTTTCTTGTAAACAGGAAAATTAGGTGATTTGATTGGTTGATACTTTTTGCGGTTGTGAAAGTGAAAGTGAAAGCAGAATTCGAGAACAAGTAATGAGAAAATGGTTTAATGATCAATGATTTTGAGGAAGGAATCGTAGTCAAATGGAAAGAATGCAAAGATAAGAGAAAAAATATTGAAAAGGGAGAGGCGGTGGTGGTGGGGGGAAGCATAAAGGTGAATGAAGAAAAAAGAGAAGACAGTCATTAAGAATTTCTTTTCTTGTTTTTTTAATGTTCAAGATCTGATTGGCTAATGGTTTCAATAGAGATATATATAGAGAGAGAAAGATTAAAGGAATTAGAGAAAATGAGATGGAAAGAAATAGAAAGAGAGAAGGTGAAGGAAGGAAGGAAGGAACGGAGAGAAGGAGAGAAAGAAAGAAGGAAAGAAAGAGAGGAGAAAAACGAAAGCACTTGATGGCAAGAAGGAAAACGATATAGAGATGGAAACAAAGGGAAAATAAGGTGGAAAGAAAGAAAGGGAGAGATGAAAGGAAAGATAGGGAGACAAGGAAAGATAGAAAAGGGAAGGCGTGAGAAAGAAAAAAAGAGAAAAGGGTAAGAAGGAAGAGAAGGAAAAAAGAGGGAGAAAGAAGGAAAAAAGACGGAGAGAAGGAAAGAAAAAGACAGAAAAGGAAAGAGAAAGAAAATATAGAGAAGAAAAGAAAAGAGAAAAAGGAAAGAGAGGCAAAGGAAAGATAGAGAGAAAAGGAAAGAAAGAGATAACAAAGAGAGAATAACGACAGGGAAGGAGGAGGAAAGAGAGTGAGAATATAAAGAGGGTAGAAGAAAAGAGAGAAGGTAGCAGGAAGAAAAAGAGAGAAGGTAGCAGGAAGAAAACGAGAGAAGGTAGCAGGAAGAAAAAGAGAGAAGGTAGCAGGAAGAAAAAGAGAGAAGGTAGCAGGAAGAAAAAGAGAGAAGGTAGCAGGAAGAAAAAGAGAGAAGGTAGCAGGAAGAAAAAGAGAGAAGGTAGCAGGAAGAAAAAGAGAGAAGGTAGCAGGAAGAAAAAGAGAGAAGGTAGCAGGAAGAAAAAGAGAGAAGGTAGCAGGAAGAAAAGGAGAGAAGGTAGCAGGAAGAAAAGGAGAGAAGGTAGCAGGAAGAAAAAGAGAGAAGGTAGCAGGAAGAAAAAGAGAGTAGGTAGCAGTAAGAAAAAGAGAGAAGGTAGCAGGAAGAAAAAGAGAGAAGGTAGCAGGAAGAAAAAGAGAGAAGGTAGCAGGAAGAAAAAGAGAGAAGGTAGCAGGAAGAAAAAGAGAGAAGGTAGCAGGAAGAAAAAGAGAGAAGGTAACAGGAAGAAAAAGAGAGAAGGTAGCAGGAAGAAAAAGAGAGAAGGTAGCAGGAAGAAAAAGAGAGTAGGTAGCAGGAAGAAAAAGAGAGAAGGTAGCAGGAAGAAAAAGAGAGAAGGTAGCAGGAAGAAAAAGAGAGAAGGTAGCAGGAAGAAAAAGAGAGAAGGTAGCAGGAAGAAAAAGAGAGAAGGTAGCAGGAAGAAAAAGAGAGAAGGTAGCAGGAAGAAAAAGAGAGAAGGTAGCAGGAAGAAAAAGAGAGAAGGTAGCAGGAAGAAAAAGAGAGAAGGTAGCAGGAAGAAAAAGAGAGAAGGTAGCAGGAAGAAAAAGAGAGAAGGTAGCAGGAAGAAAAAGAGAGAAGGTAGCAGGAAGAAAAAGAGAGAAGGTAGCAGGAAGAAAAAGAGAGAAGGTAGCAGGAAGAAAAAGAGAGAAGGTAGCAGGAAGAAAAAGAGAGAAGGTAGCAGGAAGAAAAAGAGAGAAGGTAGCAGGAAGAAAAAGAGAGAAGGTAGCAGGAAGAAAAAGAGAGAAGGTAGCAGGAAGAAAAAGAGAGAAGGTAGCAGGAAGAAAAAGAGAGAAGGTAGCAGGAAGAAAAAGAGAGAAGGTAGCAGGAAGAAAAAGAGAGAAGGTAGCAGGAAGAAAAAGAGAGAAGGTAGCAGGAAGAAAAAGAGAGAAGGTAGCTGGAAGAAAAAGAGAGAAGGTAGCAGGAAGAAAAAGAGAGAAGGTAGCAGGAAGAAAAAGAGAGAAGGTAGCAGGAAGAAAAAGAGAGAAGGTAGCAGGAAGAAAAAGAGAGAAGGTAGCAGGAAGAAAAAGAGAGAAGGTAGCAGGAAGAAAAAGAGAGAAGGTAGCAGGAAGAAAAAGAGAGAAGGTAGCAGGAAGAAAGGCCACTCAAGGATAAGGATTAATGAATGTACAGTGGTCAAAGGGAACATGTCATAATAATCGTTAATAGTGGAAATTTGGTAAATTGGATTCCTTGAGGGGATGGCTCATCAAGAATTTGTTCACATTGGACTTGAAGACAACTATATTGTAGTCAGAAAGCAGGAAAACATAACAGAGTTCCAGAGGCGTTCAGTTCTAAGAAAGAAGCTTTTTTCATGGAATGTTTAGGAACAGATAAAGAGTGGGGGAAATTATTGATAGTGGTTTCAGCTAGACGAGTGTTTTTCGCGAAAGCCAAGACAGGAGAGACCATAGATTGGAGCTCAGTCGTTGCAGAGAAGATGTAGGGGGGGGGCAATCAAATTGCATATACGTTTCTGCACCTTATCAAGAACCCTCAAATGAGATAGAGATTAACCAGCTGAAATATGATAACAATACTCCATAGTAGATTTGTAGAGACACAGAATCAAGTGTGAGAAAGTGTAGCAAAATAGAGAACCTACTTTACAGGAAGCAGAAGGAGCAATGGATCTAATACATGAACTCCAAAAAAGATTTGATGAGAAGGAAAGACAAAGAAGATTCCGATTAATTGTCCTAACCTTAGTGTGTAGTAAACATTCAAACTCTGTGCATTGTTTAAATTTATGCGGATATAGCCAAGCCGAGTGGGTCAGTTCCGTACAAGTACAGTCAAGCCATGACGTGCACTAACCCTAAGTCCCAGTGGCTACATGGTAGATGATGGACCTTTCAAAATGTTACCAGACACTAACTGGTTACTGGAATTACCGCTCTGATACTCTGAACACACCAAACGCGCACGACCTTAAGTCCGGGTGGCAATATATTTAACACGTTAGCAATAAGTTTCAGAAAAACGAAGATTCCGATTAATCGTCTCGACATTAGTGTGTAGTAGGCATTCAAACTCTGTGCATTGTTTAAATTTATATGCATTATCAGGATCTACCCAGAACAAATTTATATTTCAACTTTACAGTTACTCATATATAATTTGTCTGATTTTCATGGTATATCAACTCCTTTGGGGTTATTTAATGCTGGATAAAGTTTTTATGCTTCAAAGTTCTTTATATCTTCAAATATGTATTCATGGAGTTTGGTTTGGATTTTGTGACTTTATGATGAATCCATCTATAGTGAAACCCTGGGATACAGTGGCCACAGGATACGTTTTTTTCAGGTTATGATGTGGAATACAATGTTTTTCTGGCCCCTATTATTTATAATGTTATTTGATTATATACATGTGTATTATATACTGTATTTTGTTACTAATTTTTAATATGTACGGTATAAATTTTTGTTTAGACCCCCACCATACGGCGATTTCACCTTGCGATCCCAACCCTGGAACGGATTAATGTCTTATATTGGGGTTCTATTGGATTATATTATAAAACTCAAATCGTCTTGCTTGAGAGTTGAAACCGTCCATCCAGTTTACAGCTTCCAGTTGGAAAAATTCTGCGCATGCATAAGTAAATAAAGACAATAAAATTAATAATAAATTAAATAATTTTTTCGCGTTTAAAATATGCAAATAAAAACAAAACTGTAAATCCCTTTGAATTTTTTTTTTTTTTTTTTTTTTTTTTTTTTTTTTTTACATCGGCAATAAAAGTGAAGGAACTGATTTGCCTTGTCACTACTTCCGGTAGCACTATGCCAGAAATTAGGAAATACATTAACTGACTATAAATGAAAATCATGATTTACCTGACTAGAGTGTGTGCATGCATCCTTCCTACAGTTCGGTCGCTTAACAAAAAAAAGTTCAAAATGGAGACGCATATTTTTGTGTTTGACGTTCACGCGTGAGTAACGCAGACTCTGGCCGTTCTTATCCAAATGTGACTATGCCAGGTGCACCAAAAAGGGCTGTAGAGGGAACGGGAAGTGGGGTTGGAGAAAAAAATCATAGGCGGTAAAGAACACAACTGTATTGAAATCAACTTTCAAACAAGAGTATCAGACTTTTAGAGGATTGCATCAGGAGTTAGACGTACTCTGGATCGGTAATAAAAGTATAGAAGCAACGAATACTCTGTCAAAAAAGAAAAAAATCAGAGCAGAGAGCGTTGCATGGAGAGAAATGATATGAAAATGATACAATGGATGTGTAATGTGAGTCTTAAAAACAAGCTTAAATCTGATGACCTCAAAAAGGGATAAAATTAGGAAAGTATAAGAGATGTATACAGAACAGGAGACTTTGATGGTATGGTCACATTGAAAAAAATTATTGAGAGATCTTAGATTAGTAAATTTAAAACAGCTGAGATAGTAGGCAGGGGAAGTGAAGTAGATGGATTTGAAAGCTAAATAAAGACCTGACCCAAGACATACCTAAAATCACGATATGGATTAACCTGTAACTTTGAATCGTTAAAACAAATGAATGTTGAAAACAAAGTTCGAAATGAAAAAAAAATAATGAAACTAAGTAAGTTTACCCTCAGCAGATTAAGCCAGCTTCCTACTTTGGAGAAAGTTTCTAGGGAATATTCATTTAGAAACGGTCCTCAGTTGTTTGTATATCTGTTATATGTTTTAGGTTTTCATGGTTAGGGGGAATAATTCTAAATAAAGAAAAGACGAGTTATCGCTCTTTATAGACCTTTAAAAAGACAAGGGAGTTCCAGGGGGAACCGAGGACAAGATGACAGCTTGACATTGAATATTGTTCTGTAAATAATTTAAGTGTTCTGCCATGAATAAATTGTGTTTAAAAATGCAATGAGCTTGCCTACTTGTTCTATGTTATCCAATAATTCTGACAGCCCATTTCTCCGAACGCAACAAAATTTGGCGATGAGATGAGATTAAATACCAAATCTCAAAAACAAAAACCCACATGGTGATAATTAAAAAAAAAAAAAACTGCCTTGAAGTCTTTTCAGCACAAACGAAAAAAAATCTTTTCCACAATTTTTTTGTGAACACACGAAAAAAAAAAAAAACAGAAAAACCATTTTTTTTTTAGAACAAACGAAAAAAAAAAAATTGTGCACAAACAAAAGAACAAAAAAAAAAAGTCAGAATTGTTTAGGTCATGGATCCAAATTTATTAGAAAAAAATTTGCAAAACCAGCAAGAAGAATTTTTAAAAGCTCAAAACAGTTTAATTGAAACTTTGACGGCAAAATTGCACAAACAATTAATGGAAACACCAAAGTCAATATCTCTGGACACGATAGCAAGCACAATAACGGATATTTCATTCAATCCAGATACAAGACAAACTTTTACTGCTTGGTATAGACAATGGAAGGATATGTTTCAACACGAGTTTGTATCCATGAACGATGTATGGATAGGTGTGTCAGAAAATTTGTGAAAAATATTGAATAATTTGACCCCTTGTCTTTCCAAGCTTATAACTACTCGAAAAATGTAATTCAAACCATAATTTTTTTTTCAATTAAAGGAGCAAGGATCATTTAAAAAAAAAAAAGGTTTTAAACTTCGGACTTTACAGGTAAATTTCTAAAAAAACACTTCTTTTTTTTTGTTGTAAATTTGAATATATTATTTATTGATCTTTTATCTTAAATTTGTGATATATAAAACTTTGGTGAGTAAATTAATTATTTACTTTTTAATAGACATTTCAAAATGGGGGGGGGCTTGAATTTAAAAAAAAAAAACGTTTGTCTAAAATATTATATTCAGTTTATTGGAAAGAGCATAAAATTTCACATTGACCCTGAAAATATCGTAAAAATAGAATCAATAGAAAAATTTTGATAGATTTTTAAAGTTTAAAAATTGAAAAATACTGAACTCGTAAAATTCAATTAATTTCATTACTGTTTTTTAAAAAATGAAAAAAATAATATTTCTATTACTTTTTATACAACTTTAATAGTTTATTTTGGAAGTATAATCTATAAAGAAAATAAACAACCCACTTTTAAAAGAGAAATTACGAGTTTTTTATGTTATTCGCAGTTTCGTGTTAGGGGTGTCAAAAATTCCTACAAAAATTCTGATACACCTAATGCATGGATAGTATGTTTACTACTTCGCAAGCTAAGCACAACAGCACATGAAAGATATTCAAACTTCATCCTCCCGAAAAAGAAAAAACAGATTTCACATTTGATGAAACGATAGCACAGTTATCGGACATTTTTGGTGAGTCAGCATCTTTATATGATATCAGTTACAATTGTTTGAAATTAAAGAAAAATGCTACAGACGATTTTGTCAAATATGCTGGAATTGTTAATCTACAATGCAAAAATTTTAAGCTGAAATCGCAGACAGAGGATCAATTCAAATGCCTCATTTTCATCGTAGAGTTATAATCTCCAGAAGATGCAGACATTCGCACACGTCTACTGTCTATGGTTGACAAAGATAAAGAAATGACAGTACAAATTCTGACAACACAATGTCAACAACTAATAAATCTAAAACGAGACATGATAATGCTGCAACAACAAAGCCCACCGGTTTCAAACAACATCAAATTGGTAGAGAAATCCGAGACTGGAAATAGAAACAAGCCTCCAACACGTTGTTGGTCATGTGGAGAAGTGCACTATGCTCGTTTTTATCCATTTAAAAGGCACGCATGTTCACGTTGTGGCCATAAGAACGGATTTTGTGGTAAAAAATAACCACAACGGTTCCAGAAATGAATACTGCACAGCCAAGAGATAAAAATCACAGAAAAATGCCAGGACGTTTTCAGAAAACCACATCGAATTCAATTTTTGCCACTTTCATTGTAAATTTTGTAGCTCGGAGAAATATATATTTGTTAAGATTAACAACAAGCCAGTGAACTTTCAGTTCCATGCCACTTTGGATATCACTTTAATTTCACGTCCAACATGTGAATTGTTGGGAAAACCAACTCTTAAGAACACAACTCATGTTGCTTGTGGTGCATCGGGAAACAAGATACAACTGGTAAGTTAACATGCAATGTCTATTTTTAAGGAAAAAAAAAATTGCAGGTGTTTGCTATATTTCTGATTCATCAAACCTGAATC
The DNA here is from genome assembly GCF_053919585.1 of Euprymna scolopes. Taxonomy (NCBI): domain Eukaryota; kingdom Metazoa; phylum Mollusca; class Cephalopoda; order Sepiida; family Sepiolidae; genus Euprymna; species Euprymna scolopes. Next base: position 42,755,754 of record NC_136521.1, read on the forward strand.
TTTTTGGTTTGGATTTTATTGAAGAATTTGATCATTTCAATGTTCCACTAAATTCAAGTTTCAATTCTTTTAATATTAATGCTGCAGCAGATGCTGAAACACATTTTAAAAATATATTTAAACCAAAGTTCAGCAATATTTTTCAAGAAGGTCTCTGATGTTCTTCTAAAATTAAAGCAACTTTAAAACTAAAGACAGATGCAAAACCAACCTTCAAACCAAAGTATCCAATACCATACGCAGATTTAGATACAGTAGAAAAAGAATTGGATTGCCTACAACAAGAAGGAGTAATTCGACCTAAAAATTACTCATCCTGGGCAGCACCTATTGTCATTGTGAAGAAGGCTAACGGCAAAGTATGCCTATGTGCGGATTTCAGCACAGGACTAAATGACAATCTCTGGCAAAGTGATTGGGACCTCCACACTTGTGACACTGCACTGCAACTGCATCCTGCTGACTAAGGGTTAAAGGTGAGTCCACAGGCACACAAAAAATTCTGCATCATCCGACCACTGCAGCAACAAGCTCATCTACCTCTATGTCTACTGTCTATGGAGAGTGCTTGAGCCCTAGCAAGAGTCTGCTTCAAGGTCATGTGCTCCATCCTTGAGGATCCACCCAACTGTTGTTTAATGGAACCAAGTAGTCCTGACATTGAAAGCACAACTGAGACAGAGGGTTTTTTGTTTTTTTTATTAGACGTGCTAGGTCCTGTAGGTCACCCACGTATTCATCCACAGTTTCTCTGAGGCACAAACGACAAGAGACAAGTTTGTCAAATGCAATAAAATTGTCGAGCGCAAAAGCTACGATGATGGCTTATTGCATCTGCTTGAAATCCCCCTTCTAGCTGAAACGTGTTTTCCTTAGCGGCAAAACATTTTTATTTCATCAGAAGATTTCTCGGACATTTCGAACTCTTGTACTTTGCAAAGTTTTTATTTAGCATTGTATTGACTTGGCAAGAAGAATAATTTTATATTTGTTAATTTTTCTTTTGTGAATTTCCTGTCCTCTTTACAAAAAGTATAGGGAGATGTGTGCAGAACAGGAGACTTTGATAGTCTGGTCACAATGAAAGAATAGATGAAAGTTCTCGGGTTAATAGGTGTAGAACGGTTAAGGAAGTCGGTCCAGTTCTCAGGGGTTGAACAAAGAAAACATGGGAGAAGTGAAAAAAAAAATTGAACTTATAACGAGAAAAGAGGGATACATAAAGAACTGGCCGAAGATGGGTTAGTTAGGAAGTCAATTTCTTGAAGCTGTCCAATGCATGCCAATATGTTAAACAGATGATAATAAAAAGAAAACGTCTTTAAAAAAAAAAAAGAAATAAATAAAAAAAAGAAAAAAAAAAAAAGAAAAGAAAACTCTTTCATCCTAAACAAGAATTATTTGGAATCATGTCTAACAAGGAATTATGGCAAATTGAGGTGCAAGATGTCTGTTCACATTACATTTAAACTTCTTTACGTCAGTACAGTCAGGGAAGCAGGAAACAGGGCAGGATGGTTGGTTGGTTGTTTTTGTTTTACGGCATATCAACCCTTTTCGGGTAATTTAATGCCGAATTCAAAGATTTTGAAGAAAAAATTTTTTTAATAGAATATATTTGTTGTTTTCACGTCGGTTTCTATTTAACCCATAGTTGGGACCCTAACAGGTACTACCACTCCGGGTCAGAGTGGACCTGGGAGCAATGGCAATTAAAGGGTGGCTCCACACTCCACAAAGCCCACAAGCTGGGGCCTCACCACTGGATATAGTTTAAGGTCATATCCAGGACCCCCATCGAGGGACTTTTACCCTCTGCAGGGGGGCAGTCGGCGTATTCTAATGCCCCGCCAACAGGGCAGGAAGTCCAAAGTCTGGTAATACGAGTGAGGAAACTATTAGAGTAGCAGACTTTCCAGCATTTCAGGGACTCAACAGTGAAGGGGTGAGATTTTGCTGCTTGTTGAGTTGATTGGGAGTACTTGTGTCAAGGGGACACAAGTGCTATGAGTTCCTCCAAGGAAATTCCATTAAAGTACTTGTAAAGCAGGCACAGGGATGCAACGTTGTGCTGATGAGACAGAGGTTGGAGCTTTGCAAGACCTATTAGATTTGATAATCTTTTTTTGGACCGTGTCTGAGAGGGAGAGCCTATCAGCCATGATGCGGCAACAATACTCCATGCATATGCAAATAATTGCTTTGTAGAGATATAGGATGCTCTCAAGTGAGATTAATTTTCTAGCATGGTAGAAAAAGACCACCTTCTTTGCAGCAGCCTTGGCAATGTCCTCAATGTATTTGTTCCAATTCATGTTGCCTGTTAATGTTAAGCTATAGAGTTTGAATGATGAGCTATGAAGCAGGATGCTTTTGTCCTTTTATTTATCTATATATCTATAAAAGTGTGCGTGTGTGTATACATCTATAAAAGTGTGTCTGTGTGTGTACATTTCCCTACCAAACTACTCTGTCAATTTTCAGTCTACAGACTCGAGATTTGATATAAGGCGTATTGAGATTTGGGGAAAATCTTTAATCGGTTTTCAGCCAGAAATTTGGCTGTTAAGGGGTCAAAAAGTTCAACGATTTGATCTTTCAAAACTCTCCCAAACACCTTCGCCAATTTTCGGTCTAAACACTTGAAATTTTAGATGGAGGTTACTTGGACATGGATCAAACGTTTTAATTCGATTTGAGCCCAAAACAATAAGTGTTAAGGGGGTCAAAATTGGGGTCAAATTTTTTAAAAATTTGACCTCTGCGATCTCTATCAAATTACTTAGTCAATTTTTGGTCTAAACATTTAAAATTTTACAAGCTTTTTAATTGGTTTTTGACTGAAAATAATAAAGTTGACCTTTGCAGACTCTACCAAACTCCTCTGACAATTTCGGGTCTAAACACTTGAAATTTTAGATGTAGGTTACCTGGACATGAGTCAAACTTGGTAATATATGTATATACATATGCACATAAAGTTATGAACACTACATAGGGCCTGAGCAAAGCCGGGCTGAACTGCTAGTGAAAAATAAATGAAAGCTTGGTGACACTACTTATTAAGATGCGGGTAGCATATTTGCCTCCAACCAGTGTTGGCCACTGCATAATCAATCTGTTGTGCTTATAATGACCCAGAGGAGAATTATGTTCAAAAGCATAGCAGAAAGTAAAACACTTGTTCTGAAAAGTGAAAGTTATTTTAAACAAAGTAAGTATTCCAAATATTCCAACGATGTTATCTATTTCGTTCACAGAATTTAATTAGCATTAAGAATTCTTTTATTAGCTTTACAGCAAAAAAACACCACGTAAAAAAAACAAACAAAAAAAACTGCACAAGTCATTCCCAGTTGGATACAGTTTGCAATATTTAGTCATTTACAAGAACAAAAAACATTTGATATCAATTAAAGAAATGGACCAAACTGAATCCGTAATCGCATTGATTTATTAAGCCTCTTCGGACACGTCTTACTTTAATCAATATCCCCAACTTCATTTTTAATAACAAAAAAAAAATAACATATAAAGTTATGTCGTTAGGCTTTCAAAGTCAGACCCAAATAGCATTTTAGCTGACAACTCCGATTTTCCTTCTGTTACAAAAAATGGTATGTGTTCCTATGTAAAGAGAGGCGGTTCTTTTTACCGTTCCTATATAATCTCTTATCTATTTATGAAAGAAATGTGTGTGATTTCTTTTATCAGCTTATCAAGCCGTATTTATCAGGGTCGTGACCGTCTAGTTAAATGTCTTTTAGTGTGTGGATGTCTGAATTACATATAACACAAATACATACAATAATACATGACGCGAAGACATACCTGGCTCTGCTTAGTTGTGGAGGACTCTTCATCGATCATCTTGAGAGCTGATTCTGCCAACCAAAGACAAACGCATGCCAAACGAACAGAAGACGATGATTGTTATTTTATATATATTTTATTCCACTCCACAGGTATTACCTCAACAGGGTGGAGTGAACCAGAGATCTTAGCATGAAGAACAGAACCCTTTATTAAACCCATGGGGGCAGGTTGCTCTTATTCCGTCAGCCATGACTGGGTAATAATCTTATGTAATTGGGAACAGGGGAAATTATGTTATTTATCTATCTGTCGATCTATCTATCTATCTATCTCGATCTAGCTATCTATCTAACTGGCAAGGTAAACAAGAGATATGTGAAGCTATGTTTTGATAAAAGTTGTCAAAACATTATTAAGGTATAAAAGGGACAAGTTTCACCGGAAGTTCTAAAAATAGCTGACCGGAAGGACGTGGTTGTTACTAGGTGATCAGGTTAGCTGGACATAGAGTCGGAGTTGGAATTTGCATGTAGAGAAGAGCAGTTGGGTTAACGGTTGTCTCCCTCCCAAGTGGGGGAGATGATGTGTCTTCACATTGTAGATTAAAATTAACCACAAGCAAAAGATTCTCACTTTCCATTCTTCTGCGAAGTATCTGTGCCTAAATCAAAACGTAGATTCCATGAACAAAGCTTCTTTCTTAGAAGTGCATGCCTGTGGAACTCTCTTCCGTTTGCCTGTTTCCCACCTGACTACAACTTGGATGTCTTCAAGTCCAACATAAACAAGTTCCTGATGAACCGCTCCCTTAAGTAAGACACTTTATCAGACCTCCTTTACTAGCATTTACTATGATATTATCCCATTGATTACTGTACACGCAATAACTCTTATCCCCGAGTAGCCTCTGGGCCTTGACAAGTGGTGACTTCCTTGTAAAAAAAACAAATAGTGGAGAGCCACTGCATAGAGAACAGTGACACGTACACACACTCAAACTTCACTATATAACAATAAGTCTTAAGGAATTCATAATTCTATTTTGAGTGTCAACTGCACTGGATAGTGGATAAAGTACTTAGTAAAATTCAGTAGCAAGTTACACTTTTTTTTATACACAGGAATCACCACTTATCAAGGCTTGGGTGCCACTCGAGGATAAGGATTAATGGGTGTACATTAGTCAATGTGATTATAGCATAGTAAACATAAGTAGTGGGAATTTTGTAAATTGGATTACTCAGGGGGACGGTTCATCAAGAACTTGTTTACGTCGGACTTGAAGACAATCAGATTGTAGTCAGCTGGAAAGCAGGCAACCAGAAGAGAGTTCAACAGGCGTGCAGTTTTAAGAAAGAAGCTTTGTTCGTGGAATCTACATTTAGGCACAGACAAGGAGTGTGGGAAATTATTGATAGTGGTTTTGTCCAGATAAGTGTTTATCGTGGAAGTTTGGCGAGGGGGGGGGCATAGATTGCAGCTCAGATGAGCACTTGCCATGAAAATAACGATAAAGCAGGGATAGACTTTCAACGTCTCTTCTGTGGGAAAGAGATTGCAGGAAAGAGCAAAGGGCATCCTCCGCTAAGTTACAAAGTATATTTTGAACTATGTCAAGGCAGGATAAGCTGCTTCCAGCAGCTCCTGCCCAGATCTGGCAACAGTACTCCATCGTTGGTCATACCTGGCTTTTATAGAGGTAGAGAATTGCATCAGGAGTCCAGAGGTTAAAGGTTCAATCCTAAGTGCAGGCAATATCTTTTGATAATAAACAAAAACATACATATAAAGGTTTGTTTTTTTACTCTTATTCACCGCCAAACAAAGCATAACATAAAGGGCTACTATATCTATGAGGGCAATATGTAGGGAGCTTAACAGCACTTCCTACACTGATGATTGCAGAAGCATAAAACAAGTGTCTGTCGGTATAAAACTTGTTAATATTTATTTTAAAAAATATTTTAGTTATATATAGAGATTTAGTTATCCACAGACAGTTTCGCTGTATCACAGCTCTCAAGTGTGGTTAGACTAGCACGCATACAGTCATGGATCAAACAGACAACCATCTAGTTGATAGTTGACATCTCTAAACTATGCCCGATGGGATCGGTACTCTCAAACGATCTCCTCAAATGCTTTTTACAGTATTTGATTTGTTTATTTATTTACAAAGTTTCACATAACACACACACACACACACATTATATATATATATATATATATATATATATACACACACCTTGAGATATTGAAATCAATTAGTTTCTAGTTTTAGTGGTTTCAAGTTTTATCGAATATCGGAAGGAAATATTCATATAACTCAATCCCAGCCAAATAAAATTGCTTAATATACTTGATAGAGCAAATAAAAATAGAGTTTATAAGTTCAAATTGCAATTTCTTAATTGCAATTTGAACTTATAAACTATATATAGTTTATAAGTTCAAATATATATATATATATATAGTTTGTTTATATGTAATTTAACTACTTGGGGTTGTGATTATCAGGGCTATGACAACAGAATATTCTTTTCATTGTTTTGACTCTGAAGTATATATCCGACACAGACAAAGTTAATCAACTGAGAACCATGTCACTCTATATAAAAGCATATAAGATATCAATGGATACACACTCGAGAGTCAAAACAATGAAAGAATATGCTGTTGTCCTAGCCCTAGTACAGGCTCCTTCCATCTTGGACAGACTATGGATACCCACAAAGGGTTGCTTGCACGTGAATTTTTTGTGGCAGGAGGTGCGCAACATCCAACCACATCTCTCCAGAGACGACATTGTTAAATACCAGTGGCAAGTGAAGTACAGGATGGCTAGAAACAAATGCCGAGATAAGCGGAGAGCATATACAGCGCCTAGAATTCTCAAATGGTCACCCATCTGATACTAACCAGGTTTAACGTTGCTTAACTTTGGTGATCTGACGAGAACCGGTGTGTCAATGCGATTATGCCCTAGTGATTACATATAAAAAAAAAACAAAGTTATCATTTAGATAGCTCAATAGTGCAATACTAGAGCAATAAATATTCTTTAAAGATACCATGTTAAAAGGAATATACACACGAGTATTTACTCATTTTGCTTACAATTGTTTCAGCATCTGTTGTTGACATAAGAATATAACCGGTCATCATATATTTTGCTCAACTTGGGCTTCATCAGCGCATAGAAAAAAAAACAATATTTCAAAAGTTTCACAGCCTTCAAATAGAACCTTTCTTGTTAATACAGCGGGTATTCATTTTTTTCTTTTTATATTCTGTCTAAAACCTTGAGGCTTAAATGGTAAGGGTGTTGGCTGGTCTCCGTGTTATGAGTCGAGCTATAAGCCATGTTGATAAGGCTGGATCGAAATGTTAATTAACGCACATTTAGTACAATAACAGATAAAAACCTAGCAAACCAGAGCAATAATCATGTGACTAGACCAAAATGACCATCTGACGAAAGAAATACAATGTCGTTAGCGTCTGTTGAACAAAACTTGGGTTCGCCCTCTAAAATACCTGTCAAACCAATAAGAACAATATTTCTTCCCCTCACAAGGACGTATTCACAATAGTTTGCATTAAAAGGTTAGGCTTCAGCTTCGAACCAATGACATGTGTCACCACGAGAAGTCGCCTTCAGATAACAAAGTCTTTTAAGAGGCCATCTCTGCTGTCACTCGGAAGAACCTGTGGCATAACAGACATAAGTGCTAAATTATGAAGAGTATAAAATTGGCTTTGGGTTTACTTTCGGCAACCTCATAACTCACTTCCTTTATTTTGTCCTTTAGTCCTCACATTCCATGAGCGATATTTCCGATTCGGGGGGGGGGGTCTGCTTTTTGGTTTCAAATCTATCCATATAAAATATACTGTTGGTTCTTTTTGAAGGTCCTGGATATGACCTTAAATTATATCCGATGGTGAGGCCCCATCTTGCGGGCTTTGGGGAGTGTGGAGCCATCCTTTAATTGCCATTGCTCCCAGGTCCACTCTGATCCGGAGTGGTAGTACCTGTTAGGGTCCCAACTATAGGTTAAATAGAAACAGACTTTAAAAAAACAAAAACAAAAAAAAACAAATATATTCTATTAAAACTTTTTTCTTCAAAATCACTGGATTCGGCATTAAATAACCTGAAAAGGGTTGATATGTCATAAAACAAAAACAACCAACGAACATCTGTTTGATCTTGAAGTGATATTTTATTTTTAGTTCCTTACATCAAGTAGTTTTATACCTTGTCTGGAGCGATTTCCATAAAAAAATGTAATAATGGCTTCAGGGGTTGAAGGTTCAATACTAAGAATATAATTACTTATAACAAAGTATCTGAACAATCAATGAAGACCACTAGATAAACGAGTCAAACGAGCTGGAACAAAGGAAGCAGAGATTAAATCAAACAATTCTGAACAACACTAGCCATAATAATAGTATTTATAGAGGAGACTGAGACTAATAACATCACGTCTGTGAGAGAGAGAATGCAGTAAAAAGCTTTTCTTTCTTTTTTTTTTTTTTTTTTAACTCCTTTTCATCCCAAACAAGGCATATTGCCACTTGGACGTATCAATCAATCAATAAATGTTTTATCACTCAATGAAGAACCCCTCCCTGGACTTTAGCCATCTAACTCCGTCCCAAGCTATCGGCTGCCATGCTGGAGTCCCTCAGGGGTCAATCCTGGGCCCAACTCTCTTCCTGATCTACATCAATGACCTCCTTAAACACATACTTAAATCATTCGTTGGCATCTATGCTGATGACACGACCATCTACGGCAACACATCAAAGGCTGTAAATGACAAAGTTCTCTCTGATTCTCTCTCCTCTGATCTCGAGCGCGTGGTTCAGTGGGGGAAGACATGGCTGGTTACCTTTAATGCACCCAAAACCAAACTCCTATCCTTACATCATCAACGCTCTGATTCCCATCTGGCATCAGTTGGGATGGATGGCTCTCATCTGGGAGAGGCCCCATGTTTTGACAAGCTTCTGGGTTTGACCTTTACTCCTGATCTGAAATGGAACACGTACATCAAGTCTGTTGCCAAGGTCGCTGGAAAGATGGTTGGATCCTTTTACCGCTCTAGAAGATATCTCACTACTGATGCAATTCTCTATCTATATAAAAGCCAAGTACGTCCAAGGATGGAATACTGTTGCCACATCTGGGCAGGAGCTGCTAAAAACAGCCTATCCTGCCTTGACAGATTACAAAATAGACTTCGTGGCTTAGTGGGGGATGCCCTTTTCTCTACCCTGCAACCTCTCTCCCATAGAAGAGACGTTGCGAGCCTACCCTTGTTTTATCGTTATTTCCATGGCAGGTGCTCGTCTGAACTCCAATCTCTGGTCAACCCTCTCCAATCTTTCACAAAAAACACCCGTCTAGCTGAATCCACTGTGAAAAATTTCCCCCACTCTATATCTGTGCCTAAATCAAAACGTAGATTCCATGAACAAAGCTTCTTTCTTAGAACTGCACGCCTGTGGAACTCTGTTCCGTCTGCCTGCTTCCCACCTACTACAACTTGGATGTCTTCAAGTCTAACATTAACAAATTCCTAATGAACCGCCCCCTTAAGTAAACACTTCATCAAATCTCCACACTAACGTAATGTACTTGCAATAACCCTTATCCCTGAGTGGCTTCCGGGCCTTGATAAGTGGTGACCACTGTGTAAAAAAAAAACAAAAAAAACCCATGTGTTGTATCAGGTCGCCCCTCCATCTCGTTCTTGGTCTTCCCTTTAGCCTCTTATGTTCACAAGGTGTCAATTCTGTTGTCCTGATGGACTATCTGTTGTCATTTTATCTGGCTATGCGCCCTGCCCATCTGTGTTTGGATGTTTTGATGGCAGTATTGATGTCAATAACTCGTTTGTTGGCGAATCCGGATGTTGGATTGAACGTAAGGGGCTATTAATTGGGATCGCGTCTACAAGGGACTATGTGGGGAGTTAAGCTGCAAGATGCTTGTTCACATTACATTTAAACTTCCGCATGTTAGTACAGCCAGAGAAGCAGGAAACAGGGAGAAAATTCCAAAGTCTAGCAATCCACAGAAAGAAAGTATGAAACTTCCTGGAATCTAGAGAACTCAACAGTGAAGGAGTGGGATTTTGCTGCTTCTCAGGTTAGTCGGGAGTATGTATGTCAGGGGGGGCACAAGTGTTATGAGTTCATCAGAGGTACTTGTAAAATATGCACAGAAATGCCTTCTTAAATACCTCCTTGTTATTTCATTTTGGGCTTTTAAGGCCACAACACTGACCAACGGACAGCGACTCAAAATATATGCATGAACACATTTTAAAAATGTTACTTGTTTTAGTTCAGAGTATCACATGTAGACATCGAGTCTAAAGCAAACGCCATGGTCTTACAAACCACTGAGTAAAAAATAAAAAACAAATAATAACAATTGTATCATGAAGGGGAGGGGGAGGACTTTATCACAACATCCAATCAAGTAATACCAAAGAGTGCAATCAATTTTTTTTTGTTGTTGTTGTTCATGAATTATTCCAACCATTGTCAGAGATGTTTTATATTTTCTGAATCATGTCTACCACAAGACTTTCTCTGACATGAATGACCTTGATCTGATACTGGTAATGGAATGTCGGTAGAATAATTTTCGAAGCAGTCTTTCATCGTTTCATCAAGAGTCTATATAATAATACGCGTCTTAAATAATCACCCAAAACAATCAGCAAGGGAGATAACTCATTTTAAATTCAAGAATGTGGTAGGAGTTGTCTACGTCCAGACAAATAAAACTTAAAAACTAAAACGCATCACTGCAACCCAAGAAACACTGGGTTAGAGTTAGGGTTAGTGGAGGGAAAGTTAGTATATAAATAAAATTCCCAATTAAGGATTCGTTTCTTGTTTCATTGTACGACATATCAACTCTTTTTGGGTGATTTAATGCCAACTCTGGCTATTTTAATTTTACATAGATTTTGTAGCTTAGTAGGGGATGCCCTTTTCTCTTCCCTGCAACCTCTTTTCTACAGAAGAGACATTGCGAGCATGTCTCTGCTTTATCGTTATTTTCATGGCAAGTGCTCGTCTGAACTCCAATGTATGGTTCCCCCTTGCCAAACTTTCACGAAAAACACTCGTCTAGCCAAAACTACTATCAATAATTTTCCCCACTCTTTATCTGTGCCTAAACCTAAACGTAGATTCCATTAACAAAGCTTCTTTCTTAGAACTGCATGCCTGTGGAACTCTCTTCCGTTTGCCTACTTTCCAGCTGATTACAATTTGATCATTTTCAAGTCCAACATAAACAAGTTTTTGATGAACCGTTCCCCTAAGTAATCCAATTTACAAACTACGCTATAATCCCATTGACCACTGCACACTCATTAACCCTTATCCTTGAGTGGCCTCTGGGCCTTGGTAAGTGGTGACTCCTATGTAAAAAAAAATTTATATGCTTCAAGTTCTTTATATCTTCAAATATGTATTCATAGTGCCTGGTTTGGTTATTATTTTGTTTTAGAACAAAATTGTTTTTGTTTTTGGCTTTGCAGAACATGATTGAGTTTTGCAAAGGGAAAAAAAAAATCATATCACCCTTCAGACTATTTTTAAAAGACAGGATCATCGGATCAGCGAAGGTGCAAAGGAAAAAAAAAAATGTTTTTAAATTTCATCTAATGTCACTGTTAGGTCAAACATGAAACTTACTAAAATACACTATTTTGGTCTTAGATAAAAGTGTAGTACTTGTTCTGTCTGAAGTTGGTAACATAATATTGTAGGGTTTGCATTCACACCAGACGCTTATAGAATGACGGTGCAAAGTGCTCCAAGACTTATGGAAATAGACCCCTATAACAAGATAAGTTTTGAAACTACATTAGAGTCTTGTGTGGTTTCTGACTTTTACATATAATAGAGTATACCCTTCGGATCTAGATAGTTTATCGAATTTGGGACAATCAACTGGAATCAGAAATTAGAAAATCAGAACTTTTGACTCAGTATCGGAATCAGAAAAATTTGGTCCTAATTTCCGATTCCAAAAATGATTCTTTTTAATATTTTTTTAAAACTTAATTTTCCATTGTTTTTTATTGATGATAAATCTTTATTGTTTTTAAACTTTTAGTAAAACTAAACTCTATAGATCATAATAACAGGCACACATGTAATTTTTTTTATTTGCGTAAAATAAACGAAACAAAATTTGAAACTTTGCAATAAATTCGCTAGGTAACCTCAAGAAGAATGCGGTTTATTTACAAAATATCAAAACACTGTGACAGGCCGAGAATGTTGAGTCTTGTAACCGTCTCCTTAGTAATTACTGCCTTCCATACAGGGTGGACCGATAAATTGGTCGCCCTAAAGAAAACAACACTACAGCTTTATTAAAAAATCAATTCAAGTAATTTGATTATGTAGCAGAGCTGACATCTATTCAATGTGGCCACCTTCAGCCTCAATCATTGCCTTGAAAGAGGTTTGGAACCAAAAGCATGCCTTTTTCACAAGCGCTGGTGGGAACTCTGGTGCGAATACTCAGCAGATGGCAGTGATCAGGCTGGGTTTGGTGTTGTGGGAGTTTTTTTTGGTAATGTTCTTAACGTATGACCAAATAAAGTAGTCCAGTGGGTTCAGGTCGAGGAATGAGTACAAAGTCATAATACTCCTTCTGAAGCCAAGCCTGGGTCTCTTTGGACTTGGGGGCCAGCAGAAAGACCTGCTACCACACTCTTCAGCACATCCAAGTACACTTTGGTGTTGAGTTTCAAGCCGGCTTCGAAGGTGTAAGGTGGCATGATATGGGCCTGACTTGAAACCACACCAACGACCATAACCATGGCCAGAAACTTTGTTGAGCTGTGCCCTCAAGCATTGAACCATCCAGATTTGCATTTTGAGGGTGCTGTGATTGGTAGAGAGCATGAGTTGTACAGTGGCACATCTCCGATCTCGCTTGTTGAACACTGTTTCACTTTCAGACATGATAGGAGACTCTTATCGCTCTTGGGATTTGTATGCAACTGACCAACTAGTAGATTGTCATCAACAAAAAAAGAAAACTGGTTTTCATCAAAAGGAAATGGAATCATGTAATCTTTTCTAGGGTGACAATTTTACCGTTCCACACTCTAGTTGTTGTCTCACCACGTTTTGCCGAACTAATCTTTCGGCCTTCTTCAGGTGATTAATCGTGACAAGATAGGGATGCTGAGTCATGAAACTGTATCCCCAGTAATTACTGCCTTCCATAGTTGTTGTCTCTCAAAAGATTCCAAAAGCAAACAAAAAAAAAATATATATATTATACAAGAGTACAAAGTGCCAGCCGCAATGCACTTATACCATTCCAACAACTTCTGGAAGGCTCCATGAAATTCCTCTTGTGAGTGTATCAATGGTCCTCATCACAGCTTTCATCTCAATTGTCTCATGACAACAGCCTCTAAGATTTTCCTTGAGCTTAGGGAATAACCAAAAGTCAAAGGGAGCAAGGCCTGGACTATAGGGAGAGTGAGGAATTGTCTTGACGCCCATCTTGGTCAAATAGCTCTGATCGTCTCTGAGCACCCTTAGGACAAACTTTGTCCTAATCGTCTGCATCTTAAATTCCTCGTGAATAATTGTGTGTACAGTTCCCACACTGACATCAAACTCTGCACTTATTGTCTCTACAGACACACGATGGTCCTAATTCATGAAATTCTTTATTTGGCCAATCAACTCTGGTATTCTGACTTCCTTACTCCTATACCTCTCATCCCTCACAGACTCTTTGCCTTCCTTGAATCTCTTATGCCACTCCAAAACTGATGCTCGATTCATGCAAGATGGTCCAAAAGCAGTCAGAAGCATTCCATACGTTTCTATGGCATTTTTTTAAAAGTTTAAAACAGAATTTTATTGCATATCGTTCTTCTAAAGTGACCTCATGTCCAAATTGTATTTTTGAAATTCACTAGCTGTGACAACTAGGCATTAGTAGGGTGTATTCCAATTCTTGATGTAGCTGTTCATTTGAACCTGAAATCATAAAAATTGGTCAGTCATCTCATAAGATGTATAGCAATAACATACAGAATTTTCAAGAACAGCAAAAAAACAAGTCAGAAAACTTATTGAAAGCCTCTCATACTTTAGAAGCAATGTGTAGTATCTGTTCTGATACTGTGTTTCACTTTTCTGTGTCCAGTTAGTAAAGAAAGCTTTCTGGACTGAAGCAAGCTTAATTTTTGCCTCAATCCAAAGTATTGTTTCAAGCTGGGATTTTCTCACATTAAAAATCGATTTTGAGTCTTACTCTGCCCTCGTGGGGAGGCAAATAAATAGTACTTAATAGCAGTTTTCAATGGAGTTAAATGATTACTATTTTCTTTGTCCATTGTGTGCCGCTTTCAGTCATAAGTAGAGTGACCTAAGGTCAGTTAGTTTAAGAGCTATACAAAACGGCTAGTTAGGAGACACTTCAAAGGCCAACAGTTTGCAGTTGACCTTTCCAATATGAAAACTCTCGAGCAATGACTATTTTAAGTTTAATGTTTGGCTTTTTGTTGGCATTATATATATATATATGAGGTCACTTTAGAAGAACGATATGCAATAAAATTCTGTTTTAAACTTAAAAAAAAATGCCATAGAAACATATGGAATGCTTCTGACTGCTTTTGGACCATCTTACATGAATCGAGCATCAGTTTTGGAGTGGCATAAGAGATTCAAGGAAGGCAAAGAGTCTGTGAGGGATGAGAGGTGTAGGAGTAAGGAAGTCAGAATACCAGAGTTGATTGGTCAAATAAAGAATTTCATGAATTAGGACCATCGTGTGTCAGTAGAGACAATAAGTGCACAGTTTGATGTCAGTGTGGGAACTGTACACACAATTATTCACGAGGAACTGATGATGCAGACGATTAGGACAAAGTTTATCCTAAGGATGCTCAGAGAAGATTAGAACTATTTGACCAAGATGGGCATCAAGACAATTCCTCACTATATATATATATGCGTATATATATATATATATATGATGCGAAAAGGAACCGGAAGACCGGAGGCTCAACGTTTCGCCCGTATTATGCGGGCTTTTTCAAGAGGTGTGGTCAGTGAAATGTGAGAACTAAAAAAAAGAAAGAAAAAAAGGTTTTTGATTGTTTTATTTTACCCTAGATAAATTCATTTTGGGTTATTTAATGCTGAATCCGGTAATCTAGGATTAAGTTTTTATGCTTGAAGCTGTTTATATCTTCAAATATTTACTGCTGGTGTTTGGTTTGATCGTTTTGTAGAAAATTGGTTTTTTGTTTCTGTTTTTGACTTTGCAGAATATGATTGAGTTTTGAAAAAAAAAAACGTAAAAAAAAAAAAAAAAAAAGCTAGTATCTTCAGACAGCCTGATCTGGTAGCACCAGGGACAAGATAAGGGGAGAAGCAAGAGTTACCAGGCTGCCTGCCAAGAAAGTTAATGCAAGATTGATTTTCTTCCATACATAGAAGGGGAGTTAACTCTGTCTTCATCTAAAAAAAAAAAAAAAAAAAAAAAAAAAAAAAAATTTTTACACAACACATAAAAGTCGCCGATCGAGCCTTTCCTCCGGATCGTTTCAATCTTCTGTGTGCATTTGTTTACCCACGAGACAAAATGAATGATCCAATATTAATGCGACAATTTTAGAGTGAAGGGGATGATGCTGGTATGGAAGAGGGTGTAAGGAGAGTTTCTACTGAAATGTCAAAGGTTATTTCAAAATGTAGGGAAATGGTGTAAAATGAATTCTCAGGGACATTTGGACAAAACTTCCTCCTCCTCCTCCTCTTCTACATGTTAGTCTTCAAGAGAAAATGTGGAAGTTCATAATTTTGCTTGAAATCAGTGTTAACATTAGTATGTGTCGCACTGATGAGCTGTGATACAGTGAAACAGTACTGTATGTGGATGACTATAATGCTCCTTATCTTGAGTTGAGCATATTGTGAAGTGATACACGAATTACCATTAAGCGATACTCTTTTTGTAAACAAATCGAGCTTAGGTATTTTGGACGATGTCAAAACATTGTTAATTCACAGCCCACACAGCAGTAGCCAATTCGCATAATGGTTAGAAGCCTTGACTGTCATACGGGCGGTCGGGTTTTGATCCTGGCTTGAGGTAGTTGCCTGTCTAGCCGCACTGATGAGCTGTGATACAGCAAAACAGTATTGTATGTTGATGACTATATATATATATATATATATATATATATATATATATATATATATACTAGCAGGAGACCCAAAGTTGCCCTGGATTTAATGATGATCCATGAATGTTCCATACTTCTATATTTTTATTATCATCAAAATCAATGAAATCGACCATTTTTTTAATCAAATCGATTAATTTCCTGCTCTACTTGGGGACCCACTGTGGTGCATTGGGAGGAAGCTTCCCACTCCTCTCTTACTCCACAATATATTGTAGTCTACATTGCACTGTAGAGAACCTACTGTTGATTTTATTAAATTATTTATATATAATGGCTTGAATTAAAGTTTAAAATGCAAACGTCAAGTATCATGGATCAATTGTGCTCTAACCAGAAACATTCATTTGGAATGTGCCCCTGTCATATCAAAGAAACAACTGCTGATTTTATATGTCGGGCCTTTCAGCTTGTGTGGTAAGAAAACTTCTCAAATGCACTTGTGGTGTTAGGTTGTGTAAGGTGTTGACTTTGGTCAAAATCGCCTGTTCCTTTTTTCATCGGATTATTTTGATTATCGATACTTATTGAAGACATTTCAATAAAAAAAATTATCTAAGAACACTGCCAGATACATAAAGTATGTTCGCATGAAATTTCATAAAAATCGGCGAAGCCGTTTTCCAGTCAACAGCAAACGAACTCGCACATACAGACAGATAAAATTCTTTTTATATAATAGATAGATTATATATATAAGTGTACTCCTAAATGTTAATTCAAAAACTCCACTGCTTATAAAACAATGCTCAATAACAGGTAGAGCTGTATCATCGTATAAATTCCTTTATTTATACAAATATTATTGGCTACATATGTGCATATATGTTTCAGCTGCAATTACACTCGAAATCCAGCTTTATCAAGCCATCGTTATCAATTTAACACAGTTGAAGCTTGATTTCAAACAAGATACACACATATGTAGCCAATAATGCCTGCATAAATAAAGACATTTATACTATACTAGCAAAAGTACCCGTCGTTGACTGGGTTCAAAAACAACCTACAGAAAATGGACGTCCACCATGGATTTTACCATGCAATCTGTATCTACAATTTTCATATCCTTTTCTTCGAATCCTCTTGCTACAGGACTTTTGACTAATCAATTATTTTTTTACTTTGACTTTCCATGTCTCACTGACTTTAGCAAATAGGGTACATACCTTTTATAAATATTTGCTAATATTTTCTCTCCTCTGATGATGTAGACATCGAAACCCTATAGGTTAAGGAAATTAATTTTCTGAAGTATTCTTTGTCTTGCTTAGAATAATAAAAATCTTTGATATGAAACTCAAACACTTCATTTCAATTTAAAAAATTCACTGAATCACAATTTAATTTATTTGCTCTATCTTGCATATCAAGCAATTCTTATTTAGATGAGATAATACTTATAGAACAATACTGCCAGTAATATTTTATAAATCTTATAATCACAGGTTTCCATACCAACTGATTGTTAAACTAAAATTATTCTGAAGTATATATATATATATATATATATACTAGCAAAAGTACCCATCGTTGACTGGGTTCAAAAACAGCCTACAGAAAATGAACTCTGATTTATGAAAGTATGATAGGTTATGAAAAAGAAGGGTTGTAAAGAGATAGCTTCGAATTTGGGGGTATCAAAACCAAAGCAAAATATGATGAAAGTAAAAATAAAATAGATAAACCCCATAATTTATTATACCATACCTGTTCACACTGAAACACTTATCACAATATTCTGTGAATCTATATTAAAAAAACCTTGTTAAACTTTGTGACATATTTCCATTCTATGGAGGTCAGGCGCGAACGAACACCTCATAATTTTATTATACCATATTTCTTCAAACTGAAACATAACTATCAAAGTATACTTATGCAGATAGATATGAAAAGTCTTTATTAAAGTTTGTGCCTATTTCCATTCTATGGAGGCCAGGCACGAACGCAGACCCCACAACTTTATTATACCATCTCTATTTAAGTTAAAACATACTTATCAAAGTATTCTTATGTACATCTATATCAAAAACACTTGTAAACGTTTTATTTTTTAATTTTAAAATTTTTTATTTCCATACTTTGTGGACCAGGCGCGAACGCAGACCCCACAATTTTAATGAACCACCGTTCTGCAGGATCAAACATACCCATTCCTGTATCTCGATACATCTTCTATCATTATATGTAATCAGTATTTTAAAATAGTCAACCATATATGAGCCTATTCGTGACCAGACACGCACACAAACACACAGACATTCAGCTTTATACTATATATATATATATATATATATATATATATATATATAGTATAAAGCTGAATGTCTGTGTGTTTGTGTGTATATATATATATATATATATAGTATAAAGCTGAATGTCTGTGTGTTTGTGTGTGTGTCTGGTCACAAATAGGCTCATATATGGTTGACTATTTTAAAATACTCATTACATATAATGATAGAAGATGTATCGAGATACATGCAAATATATATATTTGCAGAGCTAAATGGTGTTGCCTGGAGCAAGAGTATAAGATCTATATATTAATACCATAGTACCTTTAATGCACGTACGTACATACGTGTGTCACAGTTTGTAGATTATAAATGATATCCGATCGGGAGATCCTATTTATCGAGGAGGGTAGCATGTTACGAACATTAAATTAGTACATAGAGACGCAAATTTAATATTCGTAATATGTTCTCACCTTTTATCCTCCATCATACACAATGTAAAAAATAAATAAATAAAATACAAATGATGTCGCTTTTGGGCCCTACATGAATCTAAAATATATTTTCTTGGTTTTCTTACTACGATCCAAGGGTAGTATCTGTTCTGCCTAAAGATGGTATATTGTAGAGTTTCTGTTCGCGCTGAGTGTCCAATGCAATGGAAATATGTCACAGACTCCTATACGGATATTCGCAATAAACCGTAATAAACTGATATATTCTGACACTATATTAACCAGATTACTTAGATAAATACTTTTACAGTTTTAACAAAAGGGCTGCAATAATATGTGGTCTGCATTCACAATGAACGTTCACAGAATGCCTAGTAGCTATATATTACATATGAAAAATGCTGCTGTGGAATTTCCACAGGTCCTGCTAGTATTTCTGAAAACTAATCTCTCCACCCATTCTTTCTCCTTCCCTTGCTCTGCAACTCCAAGCCCATTCCTCTCATTTATATAATAGATTCCTTGAGGAACGATTTGACATTTACTTTCCAAATTAGTACGTAATAACATCGAAACACTAACCGCCATAATTAGACCTGGCCTAGTTTACGCCCCCACCATATTAATGAATTTTTTTTTTTTTCTAAATTTTAGATATTATTCATCCTCGGCAACGCCGATCAAAAACACAGAAATTTTGTGGTTCATTGCTTTGTGGTTTTTACTTTTAACTGGACATACAACTATCTTTTATATAATACTAGCGGGGGTACCCGGCGTTGCCCGGGTGTGGAGAAGTGGTGTAGTAAGGAGTCAATACAACCAAAAAAAAAAAAATAGACATTGCCTGGGTGGAGAGAGGTGTGAAAAAAAAAAAATTTTAAAACGGTAAAATAATTCAGTTTTTGCTTTAAAAGGAAAAAAATCCCATTACGTAAGCCTCGAAATAATAAAAAAAAAAAGGAGTATGCAGGCAGACACGAACCTATAATGCCAAGGAGGAAAAGAAGGTGAAAAAAAGCAAACCACTTAACTCCTGCAACCACCATGACATACAACTTCGCTGCCATGCAAATTAAGGCTAGTCATTGCAAGCGCGTATGATGGCTTTGCAAAAATGTTGGTAAAAAAGTGACCCCCCTCCTTGTACAAAACTGCCTCGTTGAGGGTGAAGGAATGAATGTTTTTGGCCAATTTTTCGATATTTGTCGTCCAAGACGTTGAGCTTCAAAACGATACCGATCTGGTCAAGATCCGTTGTGTGTATTGAAATTTTTTGCGAGACATACAAACGCACACACATGCAAACACACATATTTTGCCTTTTATGTATATAAAAGATATGAGAGAGAGAGAGAGAGAGAGAGAGAGAGAGAGAGAGAGAGAGTATTTAGTTCTCTCCCACTGCAAAATCTTAGACACTGAGAATTAAGAAGTCAGCACCCTACAAGAAGGAGTACTCTGACCTACAAAAAAAGTGTCTGAGCATCCCAGTAAGGGCGCCTCAGACGATTAGCTATAAACTAACTCTTTCTCAAAGAGAGAAGACAAACATCAAGTCATTATATGAATGCTCTGATCTCTGCTGATTTTGAAGACCAAGGATAAAAATCCTTAGCCGGCTTGTGTGAGTGAGAGAGAGAGAGAGAGATTAGTATGAGGTGAGGGAAATGGTAATATTTTCCATTGTTTAAAAACCAGAATGAATTCCTGTTTATTTTTCATTTCCAACGAGAAATCCAATATTGACGAAATGTACATCATCTGCCGACCACAGCTGGAGGGTGTAGAAGAGGACGGGCACGGGCGGAGAAGAAATCGTTGTATGGAAAAGTCGCGTGGTGGTAACAGGGGGAGGGGGGAGAAGGACATATTCAGCAGGTTGTCGTTCGATCTCCTCGAGCCGCATGACTAATAGAACTGTCAAATCATTTCGATTCTACAATTGTCGGCAGCACAGAACGGAAAGCAGGAATCGAGCGAATGGATTTCCTGATGTCTGACTACAAAGAAAAACATTCCAATACTGAACAATGTTTAGCGGTTAATGGCGATTAATTAGTCGAGTTTAACAAAGTGCAATTTAGAAAACCGATGTTTGAGCCGGATCAGTAACTGTCATAGTGAATCTCTCGTCTTGTGTTATCTGGAAAGAGACATATATATATATATATATATATATATATATATATATATATATATATATATATAAGTGAAAGTGTCTGTGTCTGTGTGTCTGTCTGTCTGTGCACATTTCCCTACACAATATCTCTGTAAATTTTCAACCTACAGATTCGAAATTTGATATACAGGGTACTGAGATTTGGGAAAATCTTTATAATCGGTTTTCGGCCAGAAATTTCGCTGTTAACGAGTCAAAGTTCCACGATTTGATCTTTGAGAACTCTACCAAACTCCTACGCCAATTTTGGGTCTAAACACTTGAAATTTTAGATATAGGTTCCTTGGACATGGATCTAACTTAATAACTTGATTAGAACCCAAAACAATAACTGTTAAGGGATCATAATAGGGGTCAAAGTTTAAAAAATTGACCTTTTTTTTTTTTTTAATCAACATACACCTCCAAACACCCGGGCAACGCCGGGCTAAAATGCTAGTATATATATATATATATATATATATATATATATATATATATATATATATATATATATATATATTGGCAGCAAGTCATTATTCAAGCACGTCTGATGGAACACAACCTCTTCCGATCTTTCTGGATATTTTTTCATTTGCCGAGCGGTCTTTTTAATTTCAGCAGGCATGTTATATAAAATGGCGCCCAAAAGTTGTTGTTCGGCCATATTCTTCTCAAGCACTTTCTATCAGTGCTGAAATTAAAAAGGCCACTCGGCAAATGGGTCCAGAAATATCGGAAAAAAGAATAAAACTGTCGTGTTCAATCAGACGTGCTTGAATATATATATATATATATATATATATATATATATATATATATATATATACATACATATATATATATATATATATATTAGCAGAAGTACCCGTCGTTGACTGGGTTCAAAAACAGCCTACAGAAAATGGACTGTGATTGATGAAACTATAATAGGTTATGAAAAGGAGGGGGTTGTAAAGAGATAGGTTTTGATACTCAAAAATTTTACCCTAAGAAAAATATGATGAAAATAAAGATAATTTTTGCGAAAATATATTTTTTTATATCAACTTTGTTTCCATTCGTAGCCAAGAGTGACTAACAAAATGATGTTTCCTTACAAAGAGAAAATGTTATATATATAATAATATAAATATACAAAAAATAAATCAGATGTTGGGTTACAATACCCGTTACAAGGTCATTTGAGTTTTGTAATTATATAGATTTACTGAAGGAAACATTTTTTTTTATCTTATATGTGCGTGTGCTGCTGCGTCGACACGCGAGAGAAAATTCAGTCATTAAATGATTTATGAGATGTTCATAGTTCTTGGGAATAAATGTTAGATTTTTAAAATCATGCATAGTTGTGAGGAGTTAATAGGTATTTCTTACACAGAGTTAGATAGAACTTGAATAAAAAAAAAAAAAAAAACTGTAACAACAGATGAAAAGAGAAAACCTCCTCCGACTAAGGAAATCATGTTTTTTTAGATAATATTTTTTTTTTTTAATTCCTTTTGAATTAAAATTTGTTATATTAGTTAGTTCCAGTAGTGTGGTAATTTTGCTCCATAAATGTGACCGAATCAATTGTCCAAGTAGTTATTCTGCTCGGCTCGAAAAACAAATAATGATGAGCAACAAAAACATACTTCCCTTTGTGTTTGTGCCATGTTGCTTACTCTGGGGTCAAAGACCCAGAACGGTTTGCTGCCAGCCAGCAGGAAGAAAAGAGGCTAAGAAGAAATGACGCACAAAGTCATGTTGTGCAATGAATTGTTTACTTGTGGTCCTGCATCCTGAACTGGTTTGGATTTCGTGCACAGTGTCTTTTTATACCTTTTGGGGTGGCTCCAGTGAAGCAATCAGAAAAAGACTTAAGAAATGTGTTTTTCTTCGAGCTTTGATTGGACGGAATGTGGATACCCTGTCACGTGGTATGCTTTGTCTTACGTCCCCACGAAAAAACCAAGTTTTACTTTTTATCTCCACAGAATTTGTGTGGGTGTATATGGCAAATGTGCGCGTAATTGAAATGTTATTTATTTATTTTAATGTCTCCGGCGTATCGCTTTGGCCAAGATCAAAGTGTAGTATCTGTTCTTCAGATGCGGCACTTCCATTTCTAGTTCTCTTTCAGTGGAGGAGAAATCCTTCACGGCTGAGACAATTTTTATTTTTGTACCTCCACGTTAAAAAACGACCCTGGTGTCTAACTGTCCCGTGGGGAGGCATTGTAAATAGATACAATGTTCACACACCGGTTCTCACCAGACCACCGAAGTTAAGCAACAATGAGCCGCGCCAATACCAGATGGGTGAGGGTTTAGTACATTTTGGCTTGCATATTTGAAGGGGGGGGGGCAATTCGGCGTCAAATTAGCGCTCCAATGTTGTAGTCAAAAGTTTTTTTTTTTTTTATATTTTAAAAATTAATTTAGTAAACGAAGATATATATTTTCTTCTTTTAATAATTTTTATTTCAATTTTATTCAAAGAAAAAAATTTAATTTGATTTAAAAAAAAAAAAAAGAACTTAGAATAGCCATCTTTATTTAAAACACAAAAACAAACACTCAGTCGTCAAAAAACAAGATTTTTTTATATATATATATAAAACGTGGGTGCAGGATGGGTAGGGGCGAATTATTTTTATTTTGAATTTTGATATTCTTATTTTATATTTTATTTATTAAGTTATTTATTTCTTATTAGTTATTGAATACGGAAAGTATATTTGTCTCAATATTAAATGAGACCCGGTTCATAAGGGGCTGTAGTTTTTTTTTTAATTAGTATGGCTTCTAGCAATTTTAGTCATCGTATGCAGTTGTTAAGGTATCGAATTTTAGTATTGTTAGTTAGGATATTTCGAATGTCGGACGATTGTAGATTTTCCATGATAAAAACCTACAATCGTCGGGGTATTTGCATCGAGGGGGTACAAGGGCTTGTAGTTCGTCGGAACATCTACCATTGAAATATTTGTAGAACAGGCAGAGGGATGTAACATTTCGTCGATGGGACAGAGGTTGAAGCTTAGATGACAGTTCAAAACCTATTAGGTTAGCGACTCTCTTTTGAACCCTGTCCAGGAGCGAGGGACTTGTAGCAGATGCACCAGCCCAAATGTGACAACAATACTCCATAAATGGGTGAATGGTGGCCTTGTAGACGTACAGGATACTTAGTAAGATTATATTTTGACTTTAATCTTTGTAGAAGAATATAAAAGTGATGCAGAACCCTTCTGTATGAAGAATTAGTTTTATCAACCCTGGGACGGGTATTCTCCTAGTTTCATATTAAAGGAAAACAAGCGAAATAATGAGAAAACTCTTCAGCAAATTAATTATTAATTTTAATATTATTTTCTTTGTTTTCGTTTAAATTCACCAAATTTAGTTAGACAAGCATTAAAGAGAATTTAGGCAATTTATTTTAATTAACATTAAAAAAAAAAAAAAAAGGATTTTAATACGTTTTTTTTAATTGTTTTTTATTTTTTATTTATTTATTATTTTTTTTTTTTAAATATTTTTAGGTTAATTATTTCTTGATACACTTCACATACTGCGAAACGGATCCGAGAATGCCATTAAAAAGTTAAGAAAAAATGATAATTGATTAAATTCTCAATTAGCTATTCAGAATTAATGATCATCTGAACCCTTGGCTTAATCACATTGACAAAACACCGGTTTTCATTAGATCATCAAAGTTAAGTGACCTTGAGCCTGGGCAGTATCAGATGGGTGACCGTTTGGGAACATCAGGTACTGTACGTATAAAGAGATTATTTATTTATGTTTTTTTACGAGGAAATCACGACTTATCAAGCGTCAGAAGCCATTCGAGGATAAAGGTTAATGAATGTAAGGTGGTAGTGTAGTAATCGTTAATGTTGTAAATTGGATAGAATTGGATTATTTAAGGGGATGATTCAACAAGAATTTGTTTACATTAGAATTGAAGGCTACTTACATTGTAGTTGGCTGGAAAGTAAGTCCATGGGACAATGTTCCACAGGTGAGCAGTTCTAGGAAAAAAGCTTTGTTCGTGGAATCTGCATTTAGATTCAAGTACAGATAGAGTATGGGAAAATTGTTTATAGTGGTTGTAGCATATTGAGTGCTTTTTGTGTGTTGAAACTTCTTTGCAAGAACTGTCATCATTTCCAACTGAGGTATGAATGCAACTGGAAGCCACTTGTTGTTGTTGTGTCAGTATTCACAGTTGAGTCCGCTCCTCCAACTGAATTCTTTGCATCTTGTATAGACACCGACCAGGCATGTCGGTTTGAAGCTGCAGTCGATATCAGGTCCAGCCATTCGTGGTTTCAGCGGTGCACTCCGTACAGACAGGAACACAGGATCAGGTCGGCATCTTGCTTCCCCGTGCTGAGCCAAGTTTTCAGCAGACCACCGCATCATTTCTTCCAACCCTGGGGTGGGGCTGGATTGATGGTGACATGGATGAAGTCATCTGGTTGCCGGCGCAGAGCATGACCAAACCATCAGAGATGTCTTGAAAGGAGGGTCTGATTGAGAGATGGTATCCAACAGTGCAAACGGATGGTGGCGTTTGGGACAAATTGGTGCCAGCGAACCCAAAGTATGCAGCGCAGATATTGGTGGAGACAAAACTTATCACTTGTGAATATTTGTAAGAAACTTCCTTCAAAGCAGGAAGCTGCATAACTTTTTTTTTTTCTTTGTGTTTTTACATGGAAGTCACCACTTATCAAGGCCCGGAGGCCACTCGGGGATAAAGAGTTATTGCGTGTACAGTAATCAATGGGACAATATCGTAGTAATTGTTAGTAATGGAGATCGATAAAGTGTCCTCTGTTTATCAGGAATTTGTTTATGTTGTACTTCAAGACATCCAAGTTGTAGTAGGTGGGAAGCAGGCAAACGGAAGAAAGTTCCACAGGCGTGCACTTCTAAGAAAGAAGCTTTGTTCATGGAATCTACGTTTTGATTTAAGCACAGATAAAGAGTGGTGAAAATTATTGACAGTGGTTTCAGCCAGACGGGTGTTTTTCATGAAAGATTGGCGAGGGGGTACCAGAGATTGGAGCTCAGACGAGCACTTGCCATGGAAATAACGATAAAACAACAACAGACTCGCAACGTCCCTTCTATGGGAGAGAGGTTGCAGGGAAGAGAAAAGGGCATCCCCCACTAAGCTACAAAGTCTATTTTGTACTCTGTCAAAGCAGGATAGGCTGTTTTTGCTGAGTATGAATAAGTTTATTTTTTTCATTTTAAACTCCTTTCCACCTGATTTCGTTTTTTCAGAGCCACACTTATAACTTCCTTCCATGTTTTCCTTAGCCTTTCCCTGCCAACAGACTTCTACACTAACCTATCTCTGGATAGGTCTTTATTTATCCCTCTTTCTCTCAAGTTTTTTTGTATCACCTGTCACCTGACCATGCTATCTCAACTTCTCTAAATAAATGAACACCACCATGAGGTGCTTGGAATTAGTGAGTAGAACGGGATAAAGATTACTTAAGAGGAATTGATTAATCAAGAGGACAGCTCAACAAGTTTCGCTCCAGACAAGGTGTGAAGTCACTTCATGTTAAGAGAATGAAACATAATTTTGGCAAAACATTTAAGATGTCTATTGGGCATAGTCTTTAAAAAAACAAAGGCTATAGGTAGGAGGAAAACAGTCAGCAGAAAGAGTTCCACAAGCCTGCAGCATAATCACATTGAAACACCAGTTCCCATCAGATCACCAAAGTTAAGCAACATTGAGCATGGTCACTACTAAAACGGGTGACCAATTTGGGAATTCCAGGCGCTGTATTTAACAGGACGTCGATGCCTCCTTGCAAGAGTTGCAAAACCCTAACGTCGTCATCTCTCCTGACAAGGACATACATGCGACTGGGACTTGCTTGTGAACTTCATATTCCCATGGAACTTCCTTCTTTGGAGGAAGCTGGTTACACCCAAATAGGATTAATGCCGTTTCATACACACACACACACACACACACGTCTACAGTTGCTGGAAAGAAACTACTGGAATTGTTTCCTTTCTTGCTGGAAGCAGTCTTCTGTTGTGGCTAGAAATGTTGATGTTGACACACCAGCTCCCGTCAGATCCCGAAGTTAAGCAAAGATGAGCCTGGTCATTACTAAATTTAGGAATTCCAGGAGGATTCCTGTATGTAGAAGGATGTCAACACCTCCCTGCAAGAGTTGCAAAAACCTAACGTCTCCTTTCTTGTCGGAAGGACTCTTCGGTTGTGGCTATCTTTAGAAATGGTAATCATCGATCCGACCCAACTATCGTCCTGTTAGTCTCTTCTTTTATTAACAAAGTTTTTGAAAAGTCATACAACAGCAAGCTTAATCACTTTCTGGAAAATGCGGACCTTTTTAGTGATGACTTTTTATTAGTATGACTTTTGTGACTGAGTGGATTTGTCAGTTTATGAATAATTCAGGACAATATTTGTCTACATTGGGCTTGAAGACAGCCATGTTGTAGTCGGTTGGGAAGCATCCTCATGGGACTTGGTTTCACGGAAAGTGTTGAATAGTCAGTACATATTGGGGATAACGGGGATTCGTATCAGGACTCAGAACAAAGGATGATAATGACACTTGCGATTCTTGGGGACTCCATATTATTATTACAGAGCTGAGACATTTGTACAGTTCTTGTTAACAGAGGAGATACATTACTGAAGTGTGCTGGAGGGAGACACATAATACTTTGAGTTCGTTAAGATGATATACAAAAAAAAAAACATTTACCTTTCGGTTGTAATGACGACACAAAGACAAACAGTTACAAAATATTAGATGATTTCTTTATTCCTCAACCGATTGATGATGTCAGGAATTTAAACCTTTTGACTAGATGGTCTCCCCTCCCCCTTCGCCTTTAAGGTTGGTTGG
The DNA here is from genome assembly GCF_053919585.1 of Euprymna scolopes. NCBI lineage: Eukaryota > Metazoa > Mollusca > Cephalopoda > Sepiida > Sepiolidae > Euprymna > Euprymna scolopes. The sequence continues at coordinate 42,783,611 of NC_136521.1, forward strand.
TTGTTTTTATTTTACGGCATATCAACCCTTTTCAGGTTACTTAATGCCGAATCAAGTGATTTTGAAGAACAATTTTTTAATAGAGTATCTTTGTTTTTTTTAAGTCGGTTTCTATTTAACCCATAGTTGGGACCCTAACAGGTACTGCCAGTCTGAGTCAGAGTGGACCTGGGAGCAATGGTAATTAAAGGGTGGCTCCACACTCCCCAAAGCCCACAAGCTGGGGCCTCACCATCAGATATAGTTTAAGGCCATATCCAGGACCTCGCCTTTAAGAGGATCAGCTCCACTGAGTCGCTATCCGACTCTCGTCTATGACTGTGATTGTCTGATTCCTATCCTCGAACCCCATTTCAGTATATTGAGAATCTCCTTTGTTCATGACGTCAGAAGTGTGATGTTAATCGACGTGACTAAATTTCGCGTTGATTTTACACATGTCTGTCCAAACACAGTTTTGGCAAACAAAAAATTTCCAATTTTAATTGTTCAATATCTAACCTATTTTTTAATCATTATCTATAAACTCACATTGTCCATTCTTCTAACTGACATATTTAATATCCAGTTATTTCTAAAAGAATTAACAATCGACTGCATTCCTAGGATTTCAATTATCCATTCTTTTAACAATTGTGTACAGGGTTCGATTCCAGCTTTTTCCTAATATCATTTTCACTTATCTAGTCTGCCTAAATGATTCCTAAACACTTTCTAGACACTTAATAACTTCAATAATACAGTAATAACTTATTAATATTACATGTAGTTATGTATTCCATTAATGTAGTAATGATAATGTAAACACGTTTTAATGTTGTACTGCAGCAATATTTTAATCAAAAAGAAACATAAGTACAGGAGGACAGCAACACCGCATAGCATAGTCACCCATACTGTATTATTATACTGTAAAGTCATTTTCTATGTGTACAACATATGTATTAGAATTTGACAGACAGTGGAACAGATTTAAAGGCAAACTTAGATAAATATAAGGCAATTTCACTTATAAGAAAGCTCAACCCATTTACAGACAGGCTGTTTCACTATATCACAGCTCTTCAGTGCAGTTAGACAAGCAACAGTTTCAAGTCTGGGGATGTTAGTGATGTGACGATTCCAGTATCCCCCCCCCGATTCCATACTAAATTCCCGATTTCAATACAATTACCGATTCTTTATAAATCTCTAACTATTTAACTATAGAGCAGTTATTTTTTCCCAGATTACTGTAAAAACACACGTTAAATGTGCGTACATTTTCTCAAACATAAAACATACTTGTGGGAGGATGATGTATAGATTTTAGTTTTATTGATAGTTTAAAATTAATAAGTATTTATTATTTTAATATTACTATCAGCAGTATAATAATAAATTTAAAAAAAAGGAATCGTTTTTGGCATCGGAAATAAACAAATAAATTTTTCCAGATTCCGATATTCCTAAAAGTTCCGATTTTTCCAATTCCAATCAATTGTCCAAACACTAATATATATATATATATATATATATATATATATATATATAACTACTTCATTTATTCACATAAATTTAATATACGAAAGTATACATTTATGCGTAAACTTAAAGTATTTACTTCAAAAGTGCTCAATACGTAGGTAGAGCTAGTTAGTAATTTATAAAATATATATGGCGATTAAGCTACACTGAATATTCTGCATTTCATCCAACTATAGGATTCGTCAGGCTTATGCTATATATATATATATATATATATGATGAATGTAATGGAAATAGTATTCTGACAAAATAGAGAGATAAAAAAGGAACAAACCGTATTATGTGTTCATCAACGTTTTGTCTTTATTTCATCCAGATGAAGTCTCGAAATAAAGACGAAACGTTGATGAACACATAATATGGTTTGTTCTTTTTTATCTCTTTCTCTCTCTCTCTATATATATATATATATACTATTCAATTAAATATATATTTTTTATTTTAGATCTTATCTTAATAAAGAGATGTTCGATGTTATAGATAGACATTAATATAAGACAAAAATCAAAATGATTAAAAAATAAAATTTACATTCTTCATTAGTTCATCTAATGTTGAAGTCTTTTTTCCTTATTCCATGGAGTTTCAAAAATTAGGCTTTTCTCTTCTTTTTCTCTTGCAAAATAAAAGTATTACTAGCTTGCATAAATTTGAAAACTTTGAAAATTGTAAGAAAAAAATGTTTGAAGAAGTGATTTTAAACAGTAGAAGGAAAATTAAAATGAAGTCCATGAATTTAAATAGAGTCAAATAGTAAAATCTTATCATTGAATTGATTAAATAAATCAGAAATCCATACATAGTGACGCGAATAATTCCATTAAAATATGAATTCAAAAGTGCATAGAAAGTCACATCAGAGACAGAAGCATCTTGCCATAGTGTGAATACGTCAACTGTTGATTAAAAACATTATATATATATATATATATATATATATATATATATATATATATATATTCTATAGTAATTATTAAATAACTACACACACTAGTGTTTCATCCTTTCGGGAATCAACCCCGAGAGATACAGTTGAAATTAAACATTTAATCTTATTAAATGCTTTTAACGTCGGTCAGAGTGATCTAATTTTATATGACGATGTGCGCGTATAAGCTAAGTTGACCGACTTCATTAGAACTGAAAGTGCTCAACAATAAGAAACAAGTTTCTTAAAGGGGCTGACATTATTATTTACTATAATAATTATTAAATACCTACAGATAATAGTGTTTCATCCTTTCGGGAATCATCAGCACAGGGTGTCACGATTAACAACACTTTATTTTTATAAAAAAATAAATTCCTTTTCTTCTATTTGAGAACCAGTCCCCTTCAGTGACACATAAGCTTTATTACATCGGCTGACGAGGACTTTTGGTTCTTGCCAACCAATTGTCTGAATGAAACATTAGTATGTTCAGTATAGCGACTGTGTAATATTTGTCCAAAAAATTAAAAATATTGGATTTTGCTCTTTTTTATTAAGCACTCTTAATAACCTCGTTTTAATTCATTTAATTCTTTCATACCTTTAATTTGGTGTGTGTGTGTGTGTGTGTATATATATATATATATATATATATATATATATATATATATATACATACATATATAAATAAAATATGTGTGTGTGTGTGTATGGCTTCCTTCAGTCTTGACAGACTATGGATACCCACTGTAAGGGTGTCTGCACGTGAAATTTGTGTGGCAAGAGTTGCGCAGTCTCTAACCCCACCTCCCCTGAGTCAACATTGTTGCATACCAGTGGCATACCAGTGGCAAGTTGAGGTACACGCATATATATGTGCATATGTACATGTATATATGCACATATATATATACACATTGAATTGTAAACATCATCACTGTCGTCATGATCATTGAGGAATTAGACCGTTTTTAACCGCTTCTCTCAATTTAAAAAGAAAAACACCAAGATTCATGACTGCTTTGTTTTACATGTTGCATGCGTTGGATTTGTTTTATCAGAAAGCCATGGTCAAGGCAACCTCTCTAGGAGAAGCAATTCTCTGATTTAAAAAAAAAATAAAGGGGAAGACCAGTACCCGCATTAAGCTGGTCTGCAGTTTAACTTCTTGCTAGCTATCTTGCTCTTGCTTGTTGCTGGATATCAACATTTTGAACCGAGAGAGAGAGACTAGCTATCGTACAAAGCTAAATCTCTGTAATAACATCTTTGTACAGATACTTCCTCAGACATTTGTCAAAAAAAAAAAAGTCCTATTGGCGATGTCCATCCATATTAACAGGAACAGAAGATATTACGCTAAACGACACCCACTCCAGCTCTGTTGCTGGAATGTGAAAACACTTATTGACAATGGTAAAAGACTAGAACGGAAGACTGCAATTTTGACTAAGGAATTGCAAAGATACAATATAGACATTGCTGCACTCTCTGAGACATGTTTCGCAGGTGAGGATCAACTGGTTAAGCATGAGTCGGGCTACATGATCTTCTGGTCTGGTAGAGCTGAAAAGGAGAGGCATGAGGCTGGTGTTGGTTTTGCAGTTAAGAACTCCTTAATTGACAAGATCGACCAGCCAGTAGGCATAAATGACCGTGCAATGACATTGAGAATACCCCTTGCTGCTGGTCGTTACATGAATGTTCTTTCTGTCTATGCGCCGACTCTTACTTCGTCTGACGACGATATTACTTCCTTTTATCATATGCTTAGATCTGTTATCACCGGTTTGTCAAGCGCTGAGAGTTTGGTGGTTCTTGGTGACTTCAATGCACAAGTTGGATCAGACAATGAGACTTGGTCTCCGTTGGGTCCATATGGCATTGGTAGAGTCAATTCAAATGGTATGCTGCTTCTCCATCTCTGCAGTGAACTAAATCTTGTTATCACCAACAATTTTTCCCACCAGAAAAACAAGGAGACCTGGTTCCATCCCCAATCTAAACATGGTCATTTGCTTGATTACATACTGTGTAGACGTGGTGATCTTGGAAATTTTTGCAAAGTTAGAGTAATACGTGGTGCTGACTGTGGTACTGATCATTTAATGGTCAGAGCTAAACTGAGAATTACAGTTCACAAAAAAAGCCGTTTCAATGGTGTCAAAGTGCCTAAACGTATTGATGTTTCCAAATTGAAGGATCCAGTCGTACAAAGTTCCTTGAAATCTGCTTTCAACCAGGTGGATTTCTCAGATTGTGATGTGGAGACAGTAAGAGATACAATATACCAAGAAGGTGTTGAAGCTCTTGAATTGAAGGTTCCCGGACATAGAGATTGGTTTGGTGATAATTTCAATCAAATTAAGCCTCAAATTGATAGAAAGTGGAAAGCTTATTTGAAACTTCTTAACTCTTCACCTCTGAACAAGCCAGCGCTTGCTACCCACTTTTCTTCTGTGTGGAGTGAGGTTCAGTGTTGTGTGTGCCAAATGAAAAACAAATGGTGGTCTGACCTCTCCAGAAAGATATAGACTGCCTACGATCACAGAGATGTCTCTACACTCTGCTTCATCAGGCTTATGGTCCGAAATCCTCTTCAACTACACCACTCCTGGTGAAGGACGGGAAAACCTCAGATGAAATTATGCATCGATGGCATGAACACTTCATCATCTTTTTCATAACCTATCCAATGTTGATGTTGCTACAATAGAAAGTATCCCTCAATGTTCCTTTTGTCTGGAACTTGATGTTGAACCGACTCTTGTGGAAACAGTTGACTGCATTAAACAGATAAACTTGAACAAAGCCCCTGGGCTGGATGGCATCCCTGTTGAGCTACTGATACATGGTGGTGTCAATGTACATTGTGTGGTCAACTCTTTGATACTGTCAGTATGACAGGGTGACCCGGTTGCCCAAGATTGGGTAGATGCGATCTTGGTTATGTTGTACAAAGGAAAGGGTACAAGGTCTGATTGTGGAAATTATCGAGGTATCTCGCTGCTGAGTGCGGTTGGAAAGGTATTTGCATGGCTCTTGCTAAACCGATTGGAAAAGTATGTATGTCCTAATATCCTTCGGATATCCCAGTCTGGTTTTTGAGGTGGGTGAAGAACTGTGGATATGGTGTTTTCTGCTAGACAGCTCTTGGAAAAATGTATTGAACAGTGTATGCCTCTTTTCCAGGTGTTTGTGGACTTAACCAAGGCGTTTGACACAGTCAACCGTGAGGCTCTCTGGAAAATGTTGGAAAAATTTGGCTGTGCACCTGCTTTTACAGACAAGTTCAAGCAACTTCATTGTTGTATGAAAGGTCGCGTCAACTTCAATGGTTGGCTTTCGGAAGAATTCCCCATTGATAATGGTGTGAAGCAGGGTGATATAGCTGCACCAACATTGTTTTCGCTCTATCTGACTGCTATGCTCTGGTATGGTTTCCACGATTGCGATATGGGTGTTTATATTAGATACCGAACAACTGGAAAGGTGTTCAATCTCAGAAGATTCCAAGCCAAAACACTTGTTAGTGATGGACGTGTTAGGCAACTGTTGTGTGCTGATGATGCTTACCTGGTAACACACTCCCCAGTAGATATGTAACTAGTGATTGATCTCTTTACAGATGCTTGTACCTGCTTCGGACTGACAGTTAGCATTAAGAAAACTAAAGTCATGTACATTCCCGCTCCCGATGATTTGTATGTGGAACCTGATATCTTCGTCTGCGGAAAGCGCCCTGAAGTCGTAAAATATTTTGTCTAACTTGGGAATGCCCTCTTAAATGATGGTACTCTTAATGTAGAAATAAGACTGTGAACCA
>NC_136521.1:42797394-42952394 GCF_053919585.1 Euprymna scolopes
GAAATGAAGTGTGATTTGACATGATTAAAATCCGAAAATTGGAAGAGAAGCTGCATATACCTTTAATGTTTCTTTTACGCCATTTTGAATTTATATTTTGAGATATATATATATATATATATATATATGATGTGAAAATTATGGAAATAATATTCCAACATGATGTAGAGATGAACAAGCAGAGCATGTGGGGTTTCCCTCCATGAGTGAAAAAATTACTTTCACCATGACTAATGTTTGTGCTAAATTTTTTAAAAAATCCAAGGCGTGGTTATTGAGAAAAGTGCAAACAAACGAACAAGCAAACCATTCTGGGGTAATTTTACTCCTTCTAAGGGGGCAACTAGAGTTATCTCAGAAAATCTGTTCTAGCAAAAATTTATTTTCACCATGACTAATGTTTTTGCAAAATTAAGAAAAAAAGTCCCAGGCGTGGTTATTCAGAAAAGTGCAAACAAACGAAGGGGCGAATGGGAATGAATCACTAGGTCTAATCCCTCTTTTGTCAGGGAACCAAAAAGGAACAAACACAATTACATGTTCATCAATGTTTCGTCTTTATTTCAAGACTCTCTTCAGGATGATTTATTTGAAGAAAATAAAATACCATAAGATATAATTGTGTTTGTAATGTGAAAAGGATGTCTTTGTTCTATTTCAGATTGAAAGAAGCCATTAGCATTCAAAGTGTATATAGTGTTGTGGCATGGTGTGAGCGATTTTTTTTTTAATGTTTAAAAAAGACATGATGCAATTTCTGTTCCTTTTGGAACGAATAAAATCGTTATAATTCATATGTTGGATGCATAATTGAAATGAAATGAGTGTTTCTTTGTTTTTATTTATTGATTATATATATATATATATATTTAAGTATATATATATAAGTATATATATATATACATATATATATAAAAGTATTATAGGTATTATTTTCTGTAGTGTAAACAAGTTAACCTGTTCTTTTAATACCCATGCTACAATTTTCATTATATCTACATTGGTGAAACTCAACTAGGACTAGAGAAAAGACTCCATGAACATGGAAGAGATATGGTAATAAACAGTAATTCCTTGAATGTATTATTCTCTCATTCATTAAAGTTTGACTTTTAACTTCAAGCAAGCTAAACTCATTAAATTCATCTATAATATAAAGGGCAAAAATCTGTTTAAATTTATGTATGTATGTTTGCATATCTCGCAAAAACTTTCGACAGAGGCGACGGATTTTCACAAGATTGGTATCATTTTGAAGCTCGACCCTTCGGACGACAAATATCGAAAAATTGGCTAAAAACATTAATTCCTTCACGCTCAACTGGGCACTTCTCTATAGTGAGGGGTAACAAAAAATCGTTCCTTCATGACAATTTAGCCATACACGCATGCGCAAAAATGTTCTTTCTTGAATTAGTTTAAATATAAAAACAAAAACAACCAACTTTCAGTTTAGTAGTAGCGTCGTTATCTTAAGATTGCACGTTCGGGCCAAGATCTCAGATTTTTTTTTTTTCTTCAATTTTTAAAATTTTAATATTGATGCCATTTTTTTCATTCTTTTATTTTTCCATCACGTTCACTGTTTTTTTGTTGTTGTTTTCTCGATTTTCTTTTAAGAAGTTTTAACATCGTTCGCTTATTCTTTATTTTGCTGTTTTGTTTGTTATTTTTTTTTATTATTTAAACAGGGTTATTACGTTCGCTTATTCTTTATTTTGCTGTTTTATTTGTTATTTTTTTTTATTATTTAAACAGGGTTATTACGTTCGCTTATTCTTTATTTTGCTGTTTTATTTGTTATTTTTTTTTTATTATTTAAACAGGGTTATTACGTTCGCTTATTCTTTATTTTGCTGTTTTATTTGTTATTTTTTTTTTATTATTTAAACAGGGTTATTACGTTCGCTTATTCTTTATTTTGCTGTTTTATTTGTTATTTTTTTTTTATTATTTAAACAGGGTTATTACGTTCGCTTATTCTTTATTTTGCTGTTTTATTTGTTATTTTTTTTTATTATTTAAACAGGGTTATTACGTTCGCTTATTCTTTATTTTGCTGTTTTATTTGTTATTTTTTTATTATTATTTAAACAGGGTTATTACGTTCGCTTATTCTTTATTTTGCTGTTTTATTTGTTATTTTTTTTTTATTATTTAAACAGGGTTATTACGTTCGCTTATTCTTTATTTTGCTGTTTTATTTGTTATTTTTTTTTATTATTTAAACAGGGTTATTACGTTCGCTTATTCTTTATTTTGCTGTTTTATTTGTTATTTTTTTTATTATTTAAACAGGGTTATTACGTTCGCTTATTCTTTATTTTGCTGTTTTATTTGTTATTTTTTTTTTATTATTTAAACAGGGTTATTACGTTCGCTTATTCTTTATTTTGCTGTTTTATTTGTTATTTTTTTTATTATTTAAACAGGGTTATTACGTTCGCTTATTCTTTATTTTGCTGTTTTATTTGTTATTTTTTTTTATTATTTAAACAGGGTTATTACGTTCGCTTATTCTTTATTTTGCTGTTTTATTTGTTATTTTTTTTTTATTATTTAAACAGGGTTATTACGTTCGCTTATTCTTTATTTTGCTGTTTTATTTGTTATTTTTTTTTTATTATTTAAACAGGGTTATTACGTTCGCTTATTCTTTATTTTGCTGTTTTATTTGTTATTTTTTTTTTATTATTTAAACAGGGTTATTACGTTCGCTTATTCTTTATTTTGCTGTTTTATTTGTTATTTTTTTTTATTATTTAAACAGGGTTATTACGTTCGCTTATTCTTTATTTTGCTGTTTTATTTGTTATTTTTTTTATTATTTAAACAGGGTTATTACGTTCGCTTATTCTTTATTTTGCTGTTTTATTTGTTATTTTTTTTTATTATTTAAACAGGGTTATTACGTTCGCTTATTCTTTATTATGCTGTTTTATTTGTTATTTTTTTTTTATTATTTAAACAGGGTTATTACGTTCGCTTATTCTTTATTTTGCTGTTTTATTTGTTATTTTTTTTTATTATTTAAACAGGGTTATTACGTTCGCTTATTCTTTATTTTGCTGTTTTATTTGTTATTTTTTTTTATTATTTAAACAGGGTTATTACGTTCGCTTATTCTTTATTTTGCTGTTTTATTTGTTATTTTTTTTATTATTTAAACAGGGTTATTACGTTCGCTTATTCTTTATTTTGCTGTTTTATTTGTTATTTTTTTTTATTATTTAAACAGGGTTATTACGTTCGCTTATTCTTTATTTTTCTGTTTTATTTGTTATTTTTTTTTTATTATTTAAACAGGGTTATTACGTTCGCTTATTCTTTATTTTGCTGTTTTATTTGTTATTTTTTTTTTGTTATTTAAACAGGGTTATTACGTTCGCTTATTCTTTATTTTCCATTATGTTTTGATTTAACTCCCCTCACCTCACCACACCCTGGCAATGCCGGGTACCCCGTTAGTTTTAAACAAATCTTGCTGTGAGACAGGTAAAGACGATCACATAGCAAGAAAGATGGCGTGGACGTCACGACTGAACGAGAAGTGTGGGGTGGAGCCTTACGTTGATCAGGATCTAATCACGTTCTTCAAGCACCAGCTGAAGGTCAAGATCAGATGTGATAGGAAGAGATTACATCCCATGTTCTGTGACAAAAGATGGATCAGAAGAGGCAGCCTGTGTGCACAAAGAGGTGCCAAGTTGGAGTACATGCTCCCTGCCTAAGCATGGCGCACACGGTTCCAAGTCCTGTTAGATCCTAGACCTCTTGATGTAAGCCCTTTGTCTACTTTAGAGGCTGTCGTTATGAGACAATTGAGGAGATGAAAGAGGCTGTGACGAGGGTTATTTACACGCTCACGCAAGAAAGAGGACTAACATGGGGATCTTCCAGAAGTTGTTGGCACAGTACATCAAGTGCATTACAGCCGGAGGAGATTACTTTGAAGGAAACTAGAGTTTAATATGTGTACTGTCAATAAAAGTGGCCACATGAAAAAAGTCTGGAAACTTATTGAAGGCACCGTGTACTCAACAACTTTCCACTTGTAGCATTTTACATTTTTTGATCATCAAGTAAGTAGTAATAGTTGAGAAATACACTTATTGACAAATTGAGGGCGGGATGAAGATGGGTGCACGAGGATGCGGGCTGGGGGGTGAGGCTGGGAGGCTGTCGAGTTTGCAGAGCAGATGAACAAAGAGACAAAAGAATCCTCCTTGCTTTTATTTTTTGCAACAATAATAGATTTATAATCTACTTTACATCTAACCACTCCCCCTCCCCTTCACACCTACACCAGCCCTGGGGTGGAGGTTGGAGGAGATTAGTGTGTGACCCACAAACCGAGCAGCTGGTTGAACTCGAGGAAAGCAAGATAGGAAATATTTTTATCAAAAAAGAATAAATTAAATGATTAAATAAAGCTTCAGCTGTGATGCAGAGAGAGAGAGAGAAGGAGAGAAAGAGAGAGAGAATGAAAGAGAGAGAGAGAATGAAAGAGAGAGAGAGAATGAAAGAGAGAGAGAGAATGAAAGAGAGAGAGAGAATGAAAGAGAGAGAGAAAATGAAAGAGAGAGAAAATGAAAGAGAGAAGAGAGAGACTGAAGAGAGAGAGAATATGAAAAGAAAAAGAGATGAAGATAGAGAGAAGGTAAAGAGAGAGAAGGGAGAGAAGGTAAAGAGAGAGAGGAGAAAGAAGGTAAAGACAGAGAGGAGAAAGAAGGTAAAGACAGAGAGGAGAAAGAAGGTAAAGACAGAGAGGAGAAAGAAGGTAAAGACAGAGAGGAGAAAGAAGGTAAAGACAGAGAGGAGAAAGAAGGTAAAGACAGAGAGGAGAAAGAAGGTAAAGACAGAGAGGAGAAAGAAGGTAAAGACAGAGAGGAGAAAGAAGGTAAAGACAGAGAGGAGAAAGAAGGTAAAGACAGAGAGAGGAGAAAGAAGGTAAAGAGAGAGAGAGGAGAAAGAAGGTAAAGAGAGAGAGAGAAGAAAGAAGGTAAAGAGAGAGAGAGAAGAAAGAAGGTAAAGAGAGAGAGAGGAGAGAGAAGGTAAAGAGAGAGAGAGGAGAGAGAAGGTAAAGAGAGAGAGAGGAGAGAGAAGGTAAAGAGAGAGAAGGTAAAGAGAGAGGAGAGAAGTTGAGAGAGAATGAAGAAAGACTGAAGATGAAGAAAGAAAGAATGAAGAAAGAGAGAATGAAGAAAGAGAGGATGAGAAGACAGTATATAAAAAAAAAAGAGACAGAATTACGGACACAATGAAAATGAAAAAGGGAAGCACATGGGGTAAAGCGACCTCAGGTCAAATTCGATCGCCATCTTGTTTCGATCTCACTGAATTACATACTGTTGGCATGTTTTAAGTGTGCTTTTCTCAATTTTACATGCATAATACTAATTTCTCATTTAGTAATATAGAATTTTAAATTAAAATAAATTACAGGAAAATATCATTATACGAATATGTGCTTTTTCTCAAAGATTAATTTTTGCCGTTTATAATTTAAATACAATTTGGAGCATATGGCTTGCACGTATATGGTGTAATCTGGAAGGTGCAATTTTCACAAACTATGCATGAAATTAATTTCTATTTCGGAAATAACATGTTGAATGTTGTCTTCTAAGTGGTCTATTGTGTCTGGTTTATCAGTGTAGACATGGGACTTTACGTATCTCCAAACAAAACAATCAAATATGGTTAAATTGCACAAAAAGGTTACCCAGTTAACAGGCCCAGTTTATGAAATTATTCATCAAATGTTTGAGTAAGATTGGTCATATCGTGTGATGTATGGAATGTGTCTCTGTCCTGCTTAAACCACATGATGAATTGCCAAACCAAGCTGAACTCAAATTAACCGATATCTGCCAACTCTGCCATTCAAGAAAATAGAGTTTTCAATTTAAAGTTAGCTACCTCAAAAAAAAAAAAAAAAAAAGAAAAAGAAAAAAAAAGAAAAAGAAAAAAAAAAGAAAAAGAAAAAAAAAAAGAAAAAGAAACTGCTTCATGGCAAGTGCTCGTCTGATTTCCAATCTAAGGTTCACCATTGCCAAACTTTCACGAGAAACACTCATCTAGCTGAAACCACTATCAATAATTTACCCCACTTTATCTGTGCTTAAACCTAAATGTAGATTCCATGAACAATGCTTCTTTCTTAGGACTGCGCCCCTGTGGAACTCTGTTCGATTTCCCTGCTTTCCAACTGACTACAATATGGGCGTCTTCAAATTCAATGTAAACAAGTTCTTGATGGGTGGTCCCCTTAAGCAATCCAATTTATCAAATTTCCACTACTAACAATTACTACAATATTGTCCCATTGACTCACATACACTCATTAACCCTTATCCTCGAGTGGCCTCCGGGCCTTAATAAATGGTAACTCCTTTGTAATAAAAAATAAAATAAAAAAAATAAATAACAAAACTATTTTTTAATGTCTCAGATTTTTTCTTGTGGTCCTCCATACTTTCCAACTGACTAGAATATAGTCGTCTTCAAGTTTAATGTAAACAAGTTCTTGATGAGCCGTTCCCCTTAAGTAATCCAATTTACCAAATTTCCACTACTAACAATTACTACGATATTGCCTCACTGACTACCATGCACTCATTAATTGTTATCCTCGAGTGACTTCCAGACCTTGATACATGGCGACTCCTTTGTAATAAAAAATAAAATAAAAAAACACAAATCCATTTTTTAATGTTTAAGATTTTTTGTTGCGTTTTTCTATGGCTGTGACTTTTATATATTAACCGGAAGACCTGTAATCAATCAATCACTTACCTGTGTCCGTTCAATGAAGCCAGGTGTAAAGGTGTCCCCCCACTGGTATCAATGCAATTCACATTTACGTTCTTCCTGAAACTAAAGAAAAAAGAAACGTTTGATTACATCATGGTATGTTTGAATGCGAAGCTATGATTTACTTATACAAGCATATAAAAAAAGAAAAGGGAAAAAAAAACGCAAGATTTTTGGTTAAAGCAAACGTTCTCTACTCTTTCTGATTTCCGGTTTCTGCTCTGCAAAGGATACGACGATTAATGATTATTTCCACAAAAAAAAAAAAAAAAAAAAAAAAAAAAATTGTTTGTATTATTTGGATGCATCTGACTTTTTTTCTCATCTTGAGTGTTATTCTCAAAATATTTTGGTCGATGTAACCTTCGATCTTCTCCAGGTGCATCTTGTCGAACTTGGGAATGTTTCTGTCAAACTCGCAAGGACCCGTGGCGCAGTGGTTACAGTAGAGTGGAAAAATCAATTGTAAAAGTGATATTCTCCTGAAGGTTGAAGGTTCAACTCTCAGTGAAGGTGACTGAAAAATACAATTGCGAATTACTTAGGACCTCTATCCAGTCCTGGCTGACAGAACGAGAGTATGCTACCCCCCATGAAATAAAGGGTTTCGTTCAAAATTCTGTCCAAATTCCTGAGTTCAACAGAAACATTCCCGAGTTCACGATACACCTGAGTTACATTGACCAGAAGTTACATTGACCAAAACGTTGACAGAAGTTACATCGACCAAAACGTTGACAAAACAGCACTCCAGATAAGAAGAGTAGTCCGATGAATCTAAATAATACGAATAACCAATCCTCGTCTTAAAAATTTAGAAACACAAAATTTTTGGTTAAAGTCAAGATTGTCTGCTCTTTTTGAATTCTGGTTAACGCTCTGCAAACAATTAATGATTATTTCCCTCCAAACCCACCTCCTTACCCCATGTTAAGAATGGCTTTCTTGCCTGCTTGACCATGTCTAATTATCCAGCCAAATAAACAGCAGAAACCAGAAGTCTAAAAATGCAAACAATCTTAATTATAACCGCTTTATTTACGTGGTATAAAGTTGCAGTTTTCATAAGTCGTTGATTAGGATACGAAATGGCTTGCTTCCTTTAATCCTGATATTGACAGTGCGAGACTAAGAAAGTAACCTTTGTCATGAATGTCCTGGCAAATACAGTTCCCCCTTACATTGAAAAGGATAAATAATGGAAAAAGGACATATGGATCTTTGAAATTCATAAGAGTAAAAAAAAAACTTAACTTATAGGTTATGCAAAAACCCTTCTGGAGAAAAAGCATTTTGAATTCAGATCCCATGAGGAGAGCTGATACATACATAGCGCCATATTTGAATTTATCATGTCCTATCTTTATTTACAACTTCTTCTCACCCTTTAAAAAAAAAAAAAAAAAAAAGTGTAATTTTTTTAGGGATTTCAATTTGTCTCCGTTGGGTTGTTTGGTGAATTTCTACCATTCAATGAAACGCGTGTAAGATGCATCATATCAGCAATAACACAATATAAATGTGAAATAAATACATATGAGGCTTTGAAAGGTTTACTAACGATCTGTATACTGTGAAATCCATTTTTAATGGAAGTCTTTAAACAGGAGGGGGTGAGAAGCATTATTGAAGAGGGGGATACAGTAAATATTTGGAAGGCGTTTGCATACAAAGTCCATTATACAAGACGATGGGACAACATATAAACTTGAAAGACACAACACATTACCTTGGTTGAAATGACAAAGACAAAAGGCTTACATAACAAATAAAAGACATTTATTTTTCCAGCTCGTGATGAGAATCCGATTCCTGGCTAAGTTGCTACATTGTGTCGTCTTTGTCTCCCCTTCGCTTCCTAAAGAGTTTCAGCTAACTCTGTCAGTCTGTCGGAATAACTTGGACTGTTTTCCGACTCGTCTCTCTCTCTCTTTCTCTCAAACTCCCTGACTGAACTTAAACTCAAGTGTATATATTAATTTTATGTGACGTCAACATGCGACCCAAACATGTGCATCCCATGCACATGCCTCAAACACGTGTCCTGGCAACACAAGGGCATTCCTTAATTTCATTGTTCCATTATTCCTGCTTCGATCCAAATTAACCAACCCAACTTTCTGTACGGTCCTGGATATGACCTTAAACTATATCCGATGGTGAGTCCCCAGTTTGTGGGCTTTGGGGAGTGTGGAGCCAACCTTTAATTGCCATTGCTCCCAGGTCCACTTTGACCCAGACTGATAGTACCTGTTAGGGTCCCAACTATGGGTTAAATAGAAACTGACTTGAAAAAAAAAACAATAAAAAAAATAAACATATTCTCTTAAAAAAATTTTCTTCAAAATCACTGGATTCGGCATTAAATAACCTGAAAAGGGTTGATATGCTGTAAAACAAAAACAACCAACTAACCCAACTTTCTGTTTACCACATTTTTTATTTCATAAGTTATTCTAATTTTGCATTCCTCACTACAATGGATAATTTCACTACATCCCTGGAATCGTATCTCTTACTGACAATATGTATTCATTTTAACTATTGATGACTGTGCTCGATTCCAGCATTCTCCTTTAATAATAATTATATTCGATCTTAATTACTTCGTTTCTAACTGAAATCTGGGAGTTATCCCCTTCAATATACAAGATCCCTTCCCTTCTCATTTTTCAAAAAAATATTTTTCTATTCTTCATCTGTACCTGAAGAAACTCCTTCAATAATAATATTCAATCCTAATTACTTTGTTTCTAACTAAAAACTGGAAGCTGTTCCCTTCAATATAGAACACATTTGTATTGAGCTGCGGCAATTTAAAAAAACTTTGTTGAATATATAGATTAAAAGTATATATATATATTTTTTTACAATCATACATAGTAAAATTGTTGGTCATATATATATATACTAGCATTTCAGCCCGGCGTTGCCCAGGTGTTTGGTGGTGTATATTGAGCAAAAAAACAAAAAAATGTGGTCAATTTTTTTAACTTTGACCCCTATTATGACCCCTTAACATTTGCTTTGGGCTCAAATCAAGTTATTAAGTTAGATCCATGTCCAAGGACCTATATCTAAAATTTCAAGTGTTTAGACCCAAAATAGACAGAGGAGTTTGGTAGAGTTCTCAAGGGTCAAATCGTTGAATTTTGACCATTTAACAGCGAAATTTCTGGCCGAAAACGGATTACAAAAATTTTCCCAAATCTCAGTACCCTGTAAATCAAATTTCGAGTCTGTAGACTGAAATTTGACAGAGTTATTGTGTAGGGAAATGTACACAGACAAAAAGACAGACAGTTTCACTTTTCTATATATACTAGCATTTCAGCCAGGCGTTGCCCGGGTGTTTGGATGTGTATGTTGAGCAAAAAAAAAAAAAAAAAAGTGATAGTAGGAAGGCAGGCTCGAACCCGTACGGCAAAGGAGGAAAAGAACGGGGAAAAAACCTGACGTTTATACTGTTACGACCACCACCAAACTGGAAGTGACATTTTTTTAAATTAAGGCTAGACAATCAAAAGGAGAGGATGAATTTAAAAAATATTGGTGAAAAAAGCGACTCCCGCCCTGTAGAAAAGTGCCCAGTAGAGGGTGAAGATATTAATGTTTTTAGCCAATTTTTCGATATTTGTCGCCAGAAAGGTCGAATTTCAAAACGATACTGATCTTGAGAAAATCCGTTGCCTCTGTCGAAAGTGTTGGGCAGACATGCAACTATACATACATACATTTATATATTGGTAACTAAAAATTTTCAACCCAAACTGATTAAAAAGCTTGCCCTATCTCTGAATACCCGTTATGTAAAATTTCAAATGTTTAGACCAGAAATTAATGTTAATGCCTATGCTAGGCATCTTTTCTTTCAGCTGCTGCTGCTATTTTCACACACACTTGTATGAGCTCTGTTACAATAACTCAACAATAATTTAAACTTGCAAAATTTATATCAAATTTCCATTAACCGCTTTAAACCCTTATCCTTGCGTGGCCACATCAGTGGTGACTCCTTTGTAAAAAAAAAAAAAAGAAAAAAAAAAAAGAAAAAAAAAAAGATATTTTTATGAAAATAAAACTACGTGATCAATTTACTGAATTTTTGAAAGCTGATAGTTTCGTTTCGTCATGAGTACACACCTTATACATATTTTTTTTTTATGGTCAAAAACCAAGGCTCAGTTTACATTTGATGAGCCAGAATTACATTCAATACATTAAGTCCACGATACTGAAAAATAATATATTTGATACAAGTAGACTTTACTGATTATTTTCGATCTACCTAGTTTGGTTTCCAAGGAAAATATTAATTTATGCAATCTCATTAAGGTATTCGGAAATTGTGGCAGATATCCAATATGAAATATGCCAAAAGTTGAAAATAAACTTGGCAAACATAAATATTACTTATATATATATATATATATATATATATATATAACTACTTCATTTACTCACATAAAATTAATATACGAAAGTATAGATTTATGCGTAAACTTTAAGTATTTACTTCAAAAGTGCTCAATACGTAGGTAGAGCTAGTTAGTAATTTATAAAATATATATGGCGATTAAGCTACACTGAATATTCGGCATTTCATCCACTCTAGGATTCGTCAGGCTTATGCATAAGCCTGACGAATCCTAGAGTGGATGAAACACCAAATATTCAGTGTAGCTTAATCGCCATTTATATTTTATAAATTACTATATATATATATATATATATATATATATATATATATATATATATATTACATACACATGTTTTAACATATACACAACACTTCAGTGTAACTGATTGTTCTGGGGCTCGAACCTCCAACCATGGGGTTTATGGTTGGATATAAATTCTGTTATACCACGAAGCCCCAGTTGAAATTATGTGCTATTTTATTGTTTTTAAGTTTTGTTAATTTTAACTATAATAAAATTTGGTATATAGTTTCTCCTCCTAGATCGAGGAAAGCCAATTACCCCCCTTAGATCCAAACGATCGCACATTTTTGGGGGGACATAAACAAATATATATCATTTATTTATAAAACAGGTATCTACATACACATGTTTCGCTATATCCACTTCTCTACAGCATAGCTGATTGATTTGGGGGTTTGAGCACGGCCACCGAGAGTAAGCCACGGTTTGAGCCTCCAGTCATAGGGTTTATGGTGAGGGCAGATACGGTTAAATCTCAAAACCCCAGTTGAAATTATGTGTTATTTATATTGCTTTTTAAGGTAGGTAGTTAGCTTTCCTTCATCTGAGGAGGAGAAGCTGTATACCGAATTTAATTATCATTAAAATTAACAAAATTCGACACAAATATCTATTTATCTGTCTATATAAAAGTGGCTTTGTCTGTCTGTTTGTGTGAGGAACGACTCTACCAAACTACTGTCAATTTTTGGTCTACTGATTTGGAACTTGATATATAGAGGATTTGGACCAGTGAAACAAATTCGATTTAGTTTTTAGCCAATAAAATAGCTGCTTGAAATCGAAAAAAAAAAAATGCAACTTGGCAGATGTAAATCAACTTAAAGTGCTCTTCTGTGCATACAAAAATATACATTTATGGTTAAACAACGTATTTTTTTTCAACTTTTTATATGCGTATGAATATGGCTCAGAAGATAACAAATAAGGTTGGAAAGCTTTATATTTTGGTTTCGATTCTAGCTGATGACACCAAAGTCATACTTTTTTTTACTTTTGAAATTATAATATATTGGGTACAATATAATAATCGATAGAGATGTGACTCTATATATAAATACGAAGTCCGCATAAATTAAAATATATTTAAGATTATTTTACAACTGGGAAATGCCAGGCAGCATGCTAGTGTGTGTGTGTGTCTCTCTCTCTCTCTCTCTCTATATATATATATATAGACACACACACACACCTATCTATATCTATATATATATATATATATATATATATATATATAGTAGTAAGTCATAAAATATATATGGCATTAAGCTACACAGAATATTCCGTGTTTCATCCATGCTAGGATTCATCAGGCTTATGCCTAGCATGGATGAAATGCGGAATATTCTGTGTAGCTTAATTACCATATATATTTTATAACTTACTACCTAGCTCTATTGAGCACTGTTCAAGTAAATACTACAAATTAATGCATAAATTTATACTTTTGTATATTAATTTTCGTGATTAAATGAAATAGTCATAGTTATATATATATATACACACACATACATACATACACACACATCTCTCTCTCTCTCTCTATATATATATATATATATATATATATATATATATATATATATATATATACACACACTATCTATCTATATAAGATGCAAGTCTGCAAAACCAATATTAGCTTTGTTGATTAGGCTTGAATCTCCTGGTCAGCAGTAATTATTACTTCCTGCACAGATGATTGCCTAAGCATGAAACACTAGTGTCTGTAGATATAAAAATATTAATATTTATCGAAAAAATATTATAGTTATAAAGTCTGTTTAAGAGATTGAATTTGAGTCCTATTTAGTGAATTGAGAAAAAGCAGTCAACTAGCATATATGTATCATTCCAATCTTCCTGTTTATGGAATACTCCGCTGACCGATGATTATGACAGCCTGCTTACATAGCTTCATAAGTACTTCAATTCATTTCCATTTTAATGTTAATTGCTGGTGGCTGAGAAGAAAAACGTTAGCCTGCAAAGCTAGGGTTAGCTTTTTAGACTAGGTCCAAATCTCCCACCTAGGAACTGATTATGTAAGGTTGAAACACTAAAAAAAAAAAAAAAAAAAATCGATAATAAAAAAAAAAAATTATATCGACTAACTTTTTGTGTCAATTTTAACTAAAAGCAATGATGTCTACTTAGTTGGCATGTCAGAAGTACTTAAATATTACTGCATTATTAAAAAAAAAAACAACAAAAAAACATGAGTTTTCAATCTTTATCGTCAAAAAACCTTCACCATATTTTTTGAGGAAGACATAACATAAAAAGGGAAGTAACTCAGTCATGCTAAAAAAAGGCAACTAACTAATATTTATGATTGTTAACACACAATTTATTAAAGAATTGGCAATAGTTACATGTTATTTACCTCCCTTCGGAACTCTCCAGTGTTATTTAGCCAAACATTTTTAGTAATTTTTGTCAAAAAATGTTTTCTTTTAATTTAATTTTCTTCTACCTGATCGTTTTTCGTAATTTTTGGATATATTCATTAGTGTAACATGACAATTAAGTAAAGATCATTGGTTTGCCCTGAAATTCAATATTAAAAATTTGAAACTTTGCTATTTTAGTGTCGTTGCACAAAAATATTATGAATAACATCTAAAATGAGAGCAATAGTCCAAATAACACAAGTTATACAAATTATCAATCCTTATCTCCAAAATTCCAAAACAAAAGTGAGTGAATCTCTTGATTTAAATGTCATTAGCTTTGATGTCATAAAACTGCCTCTTTTTGACTTCTGTGATTGGGTTATGTTTGAAAAACAATCAATTTTATTTTTTTCCTTTTTAGTTGTAATTTGTCATTTACAAAGTGACCCATTTCATTACTCCCATTGTATTAAAGAAATTGCCTCACTTTTTATTCAAAAGAGCCGTATTTGATTGGCTAATACAGTTCTCCTCAACCAATCAAAATAACTTCATTTTAGCAGGTCGAATGGAAAAGAATAGTTATTTGAAACACTACCACGTTTGCTGATATTATGCTCCATCTATTCAATTTATGAATAGCAAATAAAATATAGACCCTTATGGTTATTAGCAATATATAATGTACTAGCAGGTAGCCCGGCATTG
This sequence comes from Euprymna scolopes, assembly GCF_053919585.1. Lineage (NCBI taxonomy): Eukaryota > Metazoa > Mollusca > Cephalopoda > Sepiida > Sepiolidae > Euprymna > Euprymna scolopes. The sequence goes on from NC_136521.1 coordinate 42,812,039, forward strand.
CTCGGTCATAAAATGTGCTTTAATATGATATTTTCATTAACGCTGATTTCGTGTTTATTATTATATTATATTATATTATATTATATTGGACTCAATATATTGTAATGATTTAAAAAAAAATTTTTTTTTTTTTAATGACTTGTGCACCACCACCAAGAATTGAAACCAAAACGTTTAGCTTACGATTTACTTTTTCCTTAGCCTCAGCTATGAAGACATGTTTAATGCAAGGCTAAAAATTAAAATATGACCAATAGCTATTACGCTACACATGCATATTTGTAATGCCCTCATTAGACCTTCACCTGGCAAATTCTATTTTTTGCACCGATTTTCCGTGGCTAAAACCTAAAGATAAAATTTTGCATGGGTTCGATGACCCTATATATTAGGTTTCATGTCTGTAGACCAAAAACTAACAGAGGAGTTTGGTAGGCAAAATTTGTTAAATATATGCACACATAAATATATATAGAAAAAGGTTTGTGTTTGCTATAACCTTTTTATGCAAGTATAAATCATATAGAATATCTGCATAAATATAATTACACATAACAGTTAATTAAAGATGATCATCACAAAAAAAAAAAAAAATGGATAGGGAATTAATTAAAATGAATGTTTAAAAGAATATGCAAATTAGATCTTTTGCAGATTAATGCAATTATATAACAAAGTTGTATTTTCTTTTTAAATAAATAGAAAAAAAAGTTTTTTTAAATATGAACAAAACAAAAAATATACACAAAAAAAAAAAAAAAAATTTCTGGGAGTCAGCTTCGAATCAGGTTAAAATATGCCCAAATGAAATATAAAGAAATGTAATTTGCTGGTCATCTTATGTCACTGGTTGCACAAAATTGATAAACTTTCTCCATTCGAATCAAACGAATCAAATAAGCCCTTATCAAATCAAATCTTCAAATCCAACAAGATCTCATGAATAAATGAACATATCAAGACTCGTTTAGTTACAGCCAATACCAATTTTAGCTTGTCTATCATTTTCACCCTCTTTTGTTTTAAACCTTTACTCTCGTTTCATAGTTCTGTTCTTCTGTTTTCGAATTTTTGAAATGAAGATGTATTATTTAGATTCTTTGGACTACTGTTCTCATCTTGAGTGTTCTTTTCACAATGTTTCAGTCGATATAATCTCCGACTTTTTTAAGGTGTATCTTATCAAGCTCTAAAATCTTCCTGTCTACACAAAATTTCAAACGGAACCCTTTATTTAATCCAGGGAATAGAATACTCTCATTCAGTCAGTCATGAATGGTTGAAATCGTAAGTAACTCACAATTGTATTTTGAGTGTTGCCCGCACTGAGGATTGAACCTTCAGAAGAGTGTAACTAGCCAAGTATGTTTATCCATTACACCATGGTCTCTTGCAGGTTTAGTCTTCTCACTTACAAAATGGAGTATACTGTGATTTTGTTACGCAACAAATATATTGAATTTAATAGTCAGTACACAACTGTCTGAAACTTGAGAGAGTATATTAATCTATTAAATAGCTGTATCTATTCAGTACTGCCTGGTATTTAATTTCGAAACCCAATAGCTGTACATGTTTGAATCCTGTTCACAGCACCATGTTGCACTTAGTAATTAGTATTCAACTGTTTAACCTGTGAAGCTACTGTTACATGGTTCAAAGTATAACAAGATAAGAATTTAAATATTATCTTTATATAACACGGACAAAAAAGAAGCATTCAACATAAACAAAAACAAAATATTCATATTATTATTCATTAGACTACTGTTCTCATCTTGAGTGTGATTTCCAAAACGTTTCGGTAGATGTAACCTCCGAACTTCTTCAGGTGTATCTTGTCAAACTCGAGAATGTTTCTACTAAACTCAGGAATTTGGACAGAATTTTGAACGGAACTCTTTATTTACTTCATGGTGGTAGCATGCTCTTGTTCTGTCAGCTATGACTGGATAGAAGTCCTAAGTAATTCGCCATCATACTTTTCAGTCCGCAAGGACCCATGGCACAGTGGTTAGAGTACTTGAAAAAACCAATTGTAAAAAGTGATATTCTCCTGAAGGTTGAAGGTTCAATCCTCAATGTCGGCGACCGAAAAATACAATTGCGGATTATTTAGGACCTCTATCCTGTCATGGCTGATGGAACAAGAGCATGCTATCTCCGTGAAGTAAATAAAGGGTTCCACTCGAAATTCCGTCCAAATTCCTAACTTCGACAAGATACACCTAAGAAGGTCGGAGGATACATCGATCAAAACGTTGTGAAAAATCACACTCAAGAGGAGAACCATAGTCCATTTAATAATAATAATATAACCAATCCTCATCTCAAAAATTCAGAAACGTCAAAAACAAAATATTCTTTTTACTTAAGCTGATGAAGTCAAAAACTGCACAGACAGGGAGGTGGATGAGGACATCAGGAGAAGGGGGTCAGAGTATGCCGGAGTAATTTAATTATTCACACAAAGAATCTCAAAATTTTTAATTTCTATCTTTGGTGACAGAAATATTTCAAACTCGTACCTTTTCTTGCCATAAGGTTTCAACGAGCATTCTTTCGGTTGGATTTATAATCATGCAAAAGTTGAGGTTAGACTCATCACATCGACAAACGAACAAACAAACAAACAAACAAACAAACAACTGCCGAATGAGCGCAAAAAAACTCTTCTAGCACCTTCTCGATCTTTCTGGAAGGTTCTTGAAAGTTCTTTGACCTTCTGGATTTTTCGAAATCTTTCTGTTTCTTTTTTCTGTTATTGTAAATTTTTGTAGAAAGAACATTTTTATGAAATGGCAGATAAAATTTTCTCTATATTTAGGGAAGATAAGTTAAGCCCCCATAACACTAAGTTCAGAGAACTTTTGTTATTACTAGGGCTAGGACAACTGCATATTCTTTTCATTGTTTTGGCTCTCAAGTGTGTATCTGTAGATATCTTGTATGCTTTTATATAGAGTAAGGTAGTTATCGGTTGATTAACTGTGTCTAACTGTGTCGGATATATACTCGAGAGTCAAAACAATGAAAAGAATATTGTTACAGCCCTAGTAATGATAAATTCTGATAATATAAGCTCACACAGCTACCCTGACCTGAAACCGGTTGTCTAGATGCATAAGAGTAGATCATTCGTAATGATTAGGGCCAGGACAACAGCATATTATTTTCATTGTTTTGACTCTCGAGTGTATCCATTGATATCTTATATTCTTTTATATAGAGCAATGTAGTTCTCGATTGATTAAGTGTGTCTAACTGTGTCAGATATATAATCGAGAGTCAAAACAATAAAAAGAATATGTTATTGTCATAGCCCTAGTTATTACTAATCAGCAGAGTGCTACCACTGTCAACCAAGGTAAGAGTCTGTCAGGCAGGTGTGTAAAGTGTGATGATGTATGGAAGTTAATGAGTAATAGTTGACAACATATACATTGTGTGTAGAGAAATGATATGATAATGATACGATAGATGTGTGGATTTTAAAGACAAGATTAAATCGGATGAACTCAGATGAAGATTAAATCTAAGCAGTATAAGGAGCTGTGAGAATAACAGGAGACTTTGATGGTATGGCCACATTGAAAAAATAGATAAAAGTTCTGGGGTTCGTAGGTGTAGAACAGTTGAGGTAGCAGTGTCAGCTCATAGTGGAACATCAAGGAAAACATGGGAGAACGTGATAAGGACAGACATTAGAGAAAGAGGGATAAATAAAGACCTGGACAGAGATAAGTAAGGTTGACAATATAGATTGTGTGGCGCGAAATGATATCAGAATGATACGATAGATGTGTAAAGTGAATTTTAAAGACAGATGAGCTCTAGGTGTGTCAGAAACTGACCTTATGAATGCGTGAAAAAAATATTGAATAATTCGACCCCCTGTCTTTCCAAGCTTATAACTACTCGAAAAATGTAATTCAAACATTAATTTTTTTTTTCAATTAAAATAGCAAGGACCAAGGTTTCATTAAAAAAACAAAAAAAAAAACAACGTGGTTTAAAAAAAAAAAAAAAAAAAGGTTTTAAATTTCGGACTTTACAGGTAAATTTCTAAAAAAGAAAATACTTCTTTTTTGTTGTTTTAAATTTGAATATATTATTTATTGATCTTTTATCTTCAATTTGTGATATATAAAACTTTGGTGAGTAAATTAATTATTTATTTTTTAATAGACATTTCAAAATTAAAAAAAATAAAAAACGTTTGTTTGAACTATTATATTCGGTTTATTGGAAAGAGCATAAAATTTCACATTGACCCTGAAAATATCGTAAAAATTGAATCAATAGAAAAATTTTGATAGTTTAAAAATTGAAAAATATTTAACTCGTTTCAATTGATTTCATTACGTAAAAAAATGTTTTTTTAAATAAAAGATAATATTTCTATTACTTTTTATACAACTTTAATAGTTTATTTTGGAAGTATAATCCACAAAGAAAATAAACAACCCACTTTTAAAAGAGAAATTACGAGTTTTTTTATATTATATTCACTGTTTCGTGTTAAGGGTGCCAAAAATTCCCCAAAAATTCTGATACACCTAGATGAGCTCAGAGGAAGATTAAATCGGGTTTGTTTTACTATACCCAGATTCGAAAAATTTGTCAAAAAACAAATATATAACAAATAAATGTTATCAAAGCAAGATAAGTTACTTTTCTACCTAACTGGATAAGTTTGTAGTGTTTTTATTCAATGTAAAATGTTTAATCGGTTCAAAAAACATGCAGTGTTTATCGGTACATTTGAAAAAAACAAATGGCGGCTAGCTTGCTGTTGAATACGTTAAGTTTGTGAAAATGAATTCAAACTAAAAAAAACTATGCAAAATACTGTTATAAACTCACTCAATATATGTTACCGTGACATAGGCTCACATATATTCGGTGGGTTTCTTAACAGCATTTTGTAACATTTTTTAGTTTGGACTAATTTTCCCAAACTTACCGTGTTCAACAATGGGCTAGCCGCCATTTGTCTTTTTCAAATATACCGATAAATACTACCCCCGCTCCTTGGTCCTTTCTGGCTACACCCTTGGTTCATAAGAAGGCTTAAATGTTTCCCTGTGCTCAGATGGGCAAGTCCATTTTTTTAAATTCTGATTGGCTGCAAGTCCCTGAATTGATAATCTATTATGCATATCGAAGGAGAATTTTTGCTAGGAAAGTTTGGACCCCCCTCCCCCTGGCCGTTCCTGCCTACGCCGTTGGCTCATAAGAAGTTCATTTTTTAAGTTCTGATTGGCTTCTAGTCCATGAGATGATAATCTATTATGCATATCAAATAAAAAAATTTTCCTATGAACTTAGTGTCAATTTGTTTCTCCAGGTTTTTGGACTGTTGTCTTTAACTTGGTGTTATGTTCATGATTCATTTATACTGGGTGACCCATCCCAAAATGCCATTCATGGAATCGTCAATAAAATTTACAATCCTTTCTGCAACCCAACCATATTTTATAAAAATAGACTTTAGTCTATGTGCAACACAGCGTAAAAATCACTCACAAATGCGACAGTTTTACTCTCAACGTAAAGTTCTGGACCAGTTGAACTACAAACAAATCAATTTAAAAGAACACTAGAAAGATTGTATGTAAAAAAAAAAAAAAAAACTGGAATAGGTCATTATTTTCGAATGGGCAATTAATTCTATTCTCTGGGTTCGGATTGGTTGCTAGTCAGCAGATAAAAATCCGAATCACATCTTCTATTGATGAGACGATCATTAAAGTGTGCCCCATGTTAAGGAACTATGATTGAAAAAAAAAAAAAAGAAGAATTGTGGCTTAACTGTCTGACCGCAGGGCTCTACGGACAAATTGATCTTTAGCAAATAAACATTTTCGTTTACTAACCAAATAGAAAAGTTACTAGTCAAACCAACGTGATTTTTGGAATATGACATCTTAGTCCCGTGACGAGTACATAAATCAAAGATTTTTCTGCATTTTTTTTTTAATCAGTGTAGAAACTTTCAGTTATAAACATTTCAATTTCTTCAGATATTTTTTAATGTTAGTCTTCATTAAAAAAATATATATTTTTCTATTAAACAGTTTCAATAATTTGAATTTGCTAGTTTTATTAAAAAATAAAAACAAAGGCTGAAAAGATATTTTTCACTCAGGTTTTTTTTTTTTTTTTTTTTTACATGGGGGCCACCACTTATCAAGGCCCGAAGGCCACTCAGGGATAAGGGTTATTGCGTGTACAGTAATCAATGAGATAGTATTGTAGTAATCATTAGTATTGGGGGTTTTGATAGAGTGTCTTACTTAAGGGGGTGGTTTGTCAGGAGTTTGTTTATGTTGGACTTGAAGATATCCAAGTTGTAGTCAGGTGGGAAACAGGCAAGCGGCAGAGAGTTCCACTGGCGTGCAGTTCTAAGAAAGAAGCTTTGCTCATGGAATCTATGTTTGGATTTAGGCACAGATAAAGAGCGAGGAAAATTATTGACAGTAGTTTCAGCCAGATGGGTGTTTCTCGTGAAAGATTGGCTAGGGGGGACGAGGGATTAGAGCTCAGACGAGCACCTGCCATGGAAATAACGATAAAACAAAGACAGGCTTGCAACGTCTCTTCTGTGGGAGAGAGGTTGCAGGGAAGAGAAAAGGGCATACCCCACTAAGCCACGAAGTCTATTTTGTACTCTGTTAAGGCAGGATAGGTTGTTTTTAGCAGCTCATGCCCAGATGTGGCAGCAGTACTCCATCCTTGGACGTACCTGGCTTTTATACAGATAGAGAATTGCATCAGTAGTGAGATATCTTCTGGAGCGGTAGAAGGATCCCACCATTGTCCCTGGCAACAGATTTGATGTACGTGTTTCAGATCAGGAGTAATGAGCTTTTATAGATTGTCATTGAAAAAAAAAAAAAAAAACGCAATCGCCAAAAGATAAGCGTTTTATTACTGCTAGTCGCCACTTGGAAAAATTACATGCAAATACGGCTGTTTCTACTCGCAAAATAAAGCCCTGGATCAGTTGAGCTACAAACAAATCAACTGAAAAGAACACTAGAAAGCCGATTTATAATAAAGAATAAAAAATAAAATAATAAAATAAAAAATAAAAATAATAAAATAAAAAATTGGAATGGTCCATTATTTTTACATGGGCAAATCTATTCTCCGAGTTCTGATTGGTTGCTAGTTCATGAAAAAATAACCTATGCAAATATTGGTCGATTCAAGCAAGAATTTTTCCAATCAAATATTGGAGCCTCATACATGGTGGGTTGTATATTTTTGCTAGCCTGGAAGGATAACATCATGGTGAATAGACATGCACTATACTGATCCACAAAAGAGAAGGCAATGACTGATAGAGTGATACCATGACAACGGAACAAATAGTATACTATACACCCCCCCCCCAAAAAAAATAAAGAAGGTAATACCTGGAAGGATGTACCCCCCCCCACGAAAGGAGAAGGTAATGCCTGTGAGTATAACGTTATGATATTACATTATCTCCTACTCCCTAAAGAAGAACGTAACACCTGGGAAGATTATGCCCCCCCCCCACATGCACTCACTTTAAAATAAAGGAAGAAATTCTTGAGAGAACGATCTTATGGTAACAGACCAGATACTACACTATACTCTCCCATTAAACGATAATACAACAATAAATTAAATCAGGGTTGTGTTTTGTTTCGAGGGGGGGGTATTTATGACCAACCAAAAGACCAAAGAGCCATAAAAGTCAAGAAGCAACTTCCTCAGCCATTTCAAACCCCTAACATCTTAGCAAAAGACCAGAATACAGGTGTAGACCAGACAATTAGAGAATGGCACTCCCTACTGGCTCAGAAGCACTCTGGTTCCAGTGAGACGATCATCAAAATGACCCCCCATGTCAATTAACAACGATAAAAAAAAAAAAAGACTGTTGGATATTTAGTGAGTATAGCCTTGTGACAACAAATATTACATTGTCCCCTACTCCCTAAAGAAGGACGTAACACCTGGGAAGATTGTGTCCTCCCCCCTACTCACCTTAAAACAGTCAGAAATAAATCATATACCATCATTTGTGAATACGTACCTAGAAAACAGAGCCATTAAACCTGGCATAGGGATATGGGGAAAGAAGGAGAAAGAAGCAACCTTAGTAGAAGTTTCCCCCATGATGCTGGGTTAAACAGAACTGAGAGGGAAAAGATAACGAAATACCAGGATCTTATGTATGGCATGAAAAGGAACTGGAATCTTAACCCTACCAGACCGAGTTACCGATATACCAGTAATTTCCGAAAATGATACATACCGAGTTACCGATATACCGGTAATTTCCGAAAATGATACATACCGAGTTACCGATATACCGGTAATTTCCGAAAATGATACATACCGAGTTACCGATATACCGGTAATTTCCGAAAATGATACATACCGAGTTACCGATATACCGGTAATTTCCGAAAATGATACATACCGAGTTACCGATATACCGGTAATTTCCGAAAATTATACATACCGAGTTACCGATATACCGGTAATTTCCGAAAATGATACATACCGAGTTACCGATATACCGGTAATTTCCGAAAATGATACATACCGAGTTACCGATATACCGGTAATTTCCGAAAATGATACATACCGAGTTACCGATATACCGGTAATTTCCGAAAATGATACATACCGAGTTACTGCTAAACCGGTATTTTTTCGACCACGTCTTTTTGTGTGGTCAGGGAGCTAAAAATAACTACCCAATCGTAGCTTAGCATCAATTTAGTGCAAGTCTAACGTTCTGCAAATGGCTTCCTTTGTTTTGGTGGAGTTGTGAGTTGTTTTGTAGACTGAAGTAGCCATGAAGTGAGCTAGTGATGAACCAAACACTTCGACAGGTAAAAGAGCGAGACCAAGGAGTTTCACGATGCAACAAGTGTTGGATAAAGTGACAAATTCTGATTCAGACGAAGGCGAATTTGATCAGGAATTTGTGAATCAAGTAATGCTAGTGATGATGAATATATCGATGAAGGAGAAAGTGATGATAATTATGATGATGCAGTGGGCCTAGATCAAAATCGAGTCTTCAAAGTAAGGGATATGTCATTCAACCAGGTGATAGGGGAGATTCTTGCGTGGTTGATGAGGGATGGAGTCACAATTTTGTAGCTCCAAATCTGGATTTCACAATTTTGCCCAGGAGGCCAGGCACAGGGGTAAATTAGGTTCGGTAGCTCAGGTCTGGTAAAATTAAAATAAAGGAAGGAATTCCTGGGAGAATGGTCTTATGGTAACAAAACAGGTACTACACTATACACCCCCATTTAAAGATTAATACAATAGCGTGTGTTATTTTGTGTGTCATGCTTATATCATTTTTCTATTGAGTAACTGTCATTTAATTGTTGACCTTCCATTTTTTGTAATAAATAATTTTACAAAGAATTTTCCCTAAGTTTTGGTTTCAGTTTTGATTCAAGCTGATGCACCCAAGTTATATGGATATATTTTTTTTTTTAAATCACTGCTTTATAATATATAAGAATCAATAGAAAATTGACTATAATAATATATACAAAATCTGCAAGAATTAAAATATCATATTTAAGCATACTTTATGACCAGGCTGGGCGTTCCTGCTAGCTTAGATAAATACTTTTGCAGTTTTAACAAAAGAGCTACAATAATATTAAGGCGTCTCTATTTACACTGACTGCCATGATCAATATATTACATATGAGTCTACTGTGGAATTTCCACAGATCCTGGTAGTAAAAGATATTACAACAATAAATTTAATAAATTGTTTTTTATTCATCTCTGGCCAAAAATCCGAAGAGCCAGAAAAGTCAAGAAGCAGTTCCTCAGTCATGTCAAAAAAAAAAACGTAAACAAATTCTTATTGAACGGTCCCCTTAAGTAATCCAATTTACCAAATTTCCGCAACTAACGATTACTACGATATTATCCCATTGTCTACTGCACACTCATTAACCCTTATCCTCGAGTGATCTCCAGGCCTTGATAAGTGGTGACTTCTATGTAAAAGAAAATTAAAGAAAAAAAAAATTAATTTTATTTATTTTTTAAATTCTACTCGCTAATTTTCCGTAATTTTTGGTGTATTTTGAACAGCTGTATTTTGCAGATATCTCAATATAAATAAACACCGATTTTTTACTTCGATCAAGACCAGATATTATCTCTACAATAATCCCACACATGTCTAAGTTATTTAATGTGATTAAGAATGAAGAATTAAGGTTTTGTGTTGAACAAATCTGTTAATTGTAGTTGACTATGAAGAGTTTAGTGATGGGACAATTCTAATATTTTTCCCCAATTCTAATACAATTACCGATTCTGTACTAAATTACCAATTCCAGTTCTTTATAAATCTCTAAATATTTAACCATAAAATTGCTATTTTTCCCTGATTATCATAAAAACGTATGTCAAATGTGCATACATTTTCTTAAACATAAAAAAACATATAGATTATTCCTTAATTGGAATTCATTTTTGAGATGAGAATTATATATATAAATTCATTTTTATTTCGGACTATTATTCTCATCTTTATTAGTTGTTGTTTTCATCTTTATTGGTTGTTGTTTTTCACGACGTTTCGACCAACTATTTCTCTGGCCTTCGTTAGGTGGTAACCGTGACCGATAGGAACTTCGAATCTCCTAACTGTATTCTCAGCAATCACTACCATCTGTAATTGTTGTCACCTCACCACATTTTGGCCAAGTAAACCTCTGGCATGCTTTGGGTAGGATTGAAACCGCTATCTTCAGACAATGTCCATCTGGACCCGTAGAGATTCAACGTCTATCAACTGCACTACGGGCCCCAAAGGGCGATCAAGGTTGGATTCTTTGATCTTATAAATCCACATGATGAGACGAAAACAATTACAGATGGCAGTGATTGCTGAGAATGCAGTTAGGAGATTCAAAGTTCCTATCAGTCGCGGTTACCACCTGACGAAGGCCAGAGAAATAGTTGATCGAAACGTCGTGAAAAACAACAACCAATAAAGATGAGAATAATAGTCCGAAATAAAAATAAATTAATATAAAAAAAAACACTTGTGAGAGAGGATATAGATTTTAGTTTTACTCGTGCTTTAACCTCAACAAATATTCATTATTGAGAAGAGGATTTTGTTTTAAACTAAAATCAAATTAAAAAAAAAAGATAATTAAAGGAATCGTGTTTTGGCATAGAGAAATTATCACAATGTTTTTCCGATTTCAATAACCCAAAAAGTTCAGATTTTTCCAATTCCCAATTCCGATTAATCGTCCCAACATTAGAAGATGTATTCATGCTTAGAATGTCAAATATATTCAAAAATTTTCCTGCTATTTTATTTTAAACGACTACGTTTCACATTTATCTCTTTATGGCATAATCACATTGACACACCGGTTCCCACTGGATCACCAAAGTTAAGCAACGTTGGACCTGGTCAGTACTAAATGAGTGACCATTTGGGAATTCTAGGTGCTGTATGTGCTCTCCACTTATCTCAGCATTGTTTCCAGTCATCCTGGACTTCTCCTTGCCACTGGACTAAAACAATGCCGATTCAGGAAAGGTGTGGTTGGAGATTGCGCAACCCTTGCCTCACAATTACACGTGCACCTGCGCTTACAGGGGGGTGAGTATAATTTGTCTTTTCGCAATGAACAGAGGTATCGAGCTCTTTATAAAACACACTAATAAAGCATCTACGTGGTTAATTTATTATTTTAGTTATAAAATTCTTAAAGAAATATTTTGTTTTTGAATTTTTGAGATGGAGATTGGTAATTTAGATTATGTGGATCATTCGGACTACTGTTCTCATCTTGAGTGTTATTTTCACAACCTGATGTAACCTTCGACTTTCTTCAGGTGTGTCTTGTCGAACTCAGGAATCTTTCTGTAAGAATCTGCACATAATTTTGAACAAAACCCTTCATTTAATTTACGGGAAGAGAGGGGGTTAGCATGCTCCTATTTTGTCAGCCATGACCAGGTAGAATTTTGAAGTAATTCGGAATTTCATTTTGCATATTGTCTGCACCAAGGATTGAACCTTCAATCTCCAGAAAATTGTTAAATACAACTTAATTTTACTTTGTAAAATATCCATTACATCACAGAACAAGATCATGATACCTCTATGGATTAAATAAAGGTTTCCATTCGAAATTTCGTGAAGATCTGAGTTCAAGAGAAAGATTCCCCAAGTTCACCAAGATACACCTTAAGAAGGTTGTAAAAATAACACTGAAGATGAGAACAGTAGTTTGAATAATCCAAATAATGCAAACGAAAATATAGTTTTGTCTTTACTAAACGTCAAAGAAATCCTTTTCACAATGTTTTTATTGTTGTTGTTGTTGTTGTTTCATCCAATGCCAGTAGGTGCAGGTGAAATGTGAACAAATTCCGATTGTCTGAGTTCTGGGTCGGCCATTGCAGCAACCAGCTCAGTTCCTGCCAGACCAGTTTCCTCTTCAATAATGGATTTCAGTATTACACATGGACATCCAATTCTTCTTTTTGCATCTGGAGTCCAAAGTAGGAACTTTCCTGCCGGTTCATCATGGCGACTAATATGACCGGCAAGTGCTAGACATCTTTGTCTCACAATATCGGAAAAACGAGGTTGGTAACCATACAATGACTTGTTTGTTTGGTGACTTTTCCAGGATATGTTGTAGGCTACATATCTGTCTACCCGAATAGAATAGGCTAGTCAAAACATTCTTGTATATTTACTATTGAGATGTTTTTGGCGTGATATACTTAGCATCCATGATTCTGAGCCGTACAGATAGATTGACTATGCAGGCGTTGAAGACCTTGGTCTTGGTTTCTTTCATAATTGGAGATTTCCATAGTTTCTCTAAAGAATGAAGTGCACTCCATGCTAGCGCGATCCTAACATTCATATCATGTTCGCTTTCGGAATAGCCTCCCAGGTATTTGAAGTCGTCAACACAGTCAATTTCTGATCCATCCGATGAAAACAACCGTGCATTAGAAGATCGATTTAGATGCAGGTTTTTATTATCAGTTATAAAGGTTAAGCTTCCTCTTCTTTGCTCATAAAAGTTAAATTTGCAGACGTGATTACTGAAGTTAGCCAAACACACATGTTCTCTTATATTACCTACTAGCAGGGAGATTCGACGTTGCCCGGGATTGAATGATGATCAACAAATGTTTCACACTCCCATATTTTTATTGATATCGCTTATTTTTTCAATCAAATCGGTTGATTACCTGCTCTAGTTGGGGTCCTATTGCGGTGCACTGGGAGTAAGGTATACATGCCTCTCTGCAGTGATGTAATCCACAATTCATCGTAGTCTACATTGCACTGTAGATAACCTACTGTTGATTTTATAAGATTATTTTGCATATAATGGCTTGAATTAAAGTTTAAAATGCAAAAATCAAGTATTACTCCAATTGTGCTCTAAAGAGAAACATTCATTTAGAACGCACCCCTGTCATATTCAAAAATTCATTGTTAATTTAATATGGCTGGCCTTATTGCTTGTGCAGTGATAGTAGCTTGAGTTTAAGTTTAAAATGAAAAAAAAAAAAAATCAAGTATCATTGTGCAATTGTGCTTAAACAGAAGCATTCATTTCAAATGCGCCTCTGTCATATCAAAGAACCTACTGCTGATTTTATATGTTTGACCTTCCGGCTTGTATGGTAATAAAACTTCTCAAATGAACTTATAATGTTAGGCTGTGTAAGATGATTATCGTTGCTTCTCGAAGACATTCTAAAACAAAACCTATCTAAGAACACTGCCAGACATATGAAATATGTGTGAAATTTAATAAAAATCGGCCCAGCCGTTTCCGAACAAGCTTACACATGCAAATTTTCTTTTACATTATAGTAGAGAAGAGACTTTAACTACTACTGGAAACTAGACTGGAAGCTTTCGTTCAGTCTCGAAAGACAAAAGATACCCCCTGTAAGGGCAGCTGAGCGTGTAATTATGAGGCAAAGGTTGTGCAATCTTCAAACCCCACCTCTCCTGAACTGTCACTGCTTGAGTCCAGTAGCAAGAAGTCCAGGACGTCTGGAAACAATGCCGAGATAAGCGGAGAGCACATACAGCACCTGGAAGTCCCAAATGGTCACCCATTTTAGTACTGACCAGGCTCAACGTTTCTTAACTTTGGTGATCTATGCCATACTACTACGGATAACAATAACTCATGCCTCCAGTTGTTTTCGTAGCAGCCAAGATCCTTACAACCTAGAGGTGTTTTGTACCATCAGACCCTTCTTCGAGGATTAAATAAAAAAATAAAATAAAACGAACAGTGAAAGAGACCGGAATGGCAGTTGCAGTCACGCAGTGGACATTATTTAGAAGCGGCGCCGTTGGAGAAATTCTAAGGAATCGGTAAAGATTTTTCTCAAGAGTTGAAGAGAAATGGGAGGTCAGTGGAAGAGAGAAGAGGAAAAAAAAATCTTCTTGACATTTAGAAACAACAGAAGAACCAAAGATTGGTATTCAATGGGCAATTTGTGCTGGGATTGGTTCAAGAATCAATGGCCTCATCAGCAAATATAGACGAAGGATACATGTGTGTGTGCGTCCACACACCCACACATATATATACATACTCACATATATATATATATATATATATATATATATACATACATGCACACTCACACACACATATATATACATGCACACACACACATATATATACATGCACACTCACACACACACATATATATACATGCACACTCACACACATATATATACATGCACACACACACACATATATATACATGCACACACACACACACATATATATATATACACACACACACACACACTCACACATACACATATATATACACACACACTCTCACACATACACATATATATACACACACACTCTCACACATACACACACATATATATATACACACACACACACTCTCACACACACACATACATGCACACTCACACACACTCTCACACACACATACATGCACACTCACACACACTCTCACACACACATACATGCACACTCACACACATATATATATATATATATACACACACACTCTCACACACATATATATACACTTTCACACACACACCCACACACATATATATATATATTTATACACACAAATATAAATGCACATATATTCATTATTTATTTATATACTAGCAGTTCAGCTCGACTTTGCTCGGGCCCTATGTACTGTTCATAACTTGCCCTACATGTGAATACACTTTATGTAAGATTTCAAATGTTTAGACCAAAATTTTCCTGAGTAATTTCATAGATCATAAAGGTCAATTTTTGTTAACTTTGACTCCAATTTTGACCCCTTAACATTTATTATTTTGGTCTCAAATAAAAATACAAAGTTTTACCCATATCCAAGTTACCTACATCTAAAATTTCAAGTCTTTAGACCCAAAATTGGACAAGGAGTTTGATAGAATCTGCAAAGGTTAGCTCTTTCAACTTTGCCATTTTGACAACCAAATTTTTGCCCAAAAACTAATTAAAATACATGCCACATGTCTGAATACCCGTTATGTATAAATTTCGAATGTTTAGACCCAAAATTAGCTGAGTAGTTTGCTAGACACTGCAAAGGTCAAATCTTTTGAACTTTGACGCCTTGCAAGCTCAAATTTTCGACCCCAAACTGATTAAAAAGCTTGCCCTATCTCTGAATACCTTTTATGTAAAATTTCAAATCTTTAGACCAGAAATTGACTAGTAATTTGGTAGAGACCGCAGAGATCAAATTGTTTTTAACTTTGACCCCAATTTAGACCCCATAACATTTTTTTTTTTGGGGGGGGGGGCTCAAATTAAATTAAAACGTTTGATCCATGTCCAAGTAACCTATATTTAAACTTTCAAGTGTTTGGACCCAAAATTGGCAGAGGAGTTTGATAGAGTTCTCAAAGGTCGAATTGTTGAACTTTGACCTCTTGACAGCCAAACTTCTGGCCAAAAACCGATTAAAAAGATTTTCCCAAATCTCAATACTCCTTATGTCAAATCTTCAGTCTGTAGACTGAAAATTGACAGAGTTATTTGGTAGGGAAATGTACATAGAACACACAGACAGACAGACATTTTCACTTTTACAGATATTTAGATAAAATAGTTATTTATGGAGATGTGTTTCACTGCATCTATGGCTCATCAGGTCGGTTGACTATGCTAGGACTTTTTGTGTATATATATATATATATATATATATATATATATATATATTACTAGTGAGAGTAGACAAAGACAAAAAAATGTATAGGGAAAAAGAAACAATCTCATCGAACACCCATAAGTTCCAAATCATGATTACACAGAGACGGTTGACACAAATTAAGAGACACTGCCTTGAGAATCTTTAAGTGTATTTTTTAGAGTGCTCTGTGTAAAATATTCACTGATGGTCGACTTATGAGCCTATTCATGTCCAGATGTTGGACATTTATGTGCCTATGTATCAAAGGAGGGGCATGTTGGGAAATTCTAACCTCCAAGTGCTGAATGGTATGCCCCATGTAGTCAGCCTCGTACTGACCATTAAAATGATAATCCACCATATTGTATTGAGTGGTAGGCATACAATCATTTCCCCATACTATATATATATATATAGATAAGTGAACGTGTCCGTATGTGTGTGTGTGTGTACATTTCCCTACGCAATAACTGTCAATTTTTAGTCTACAGACTCGAAATTTGATATACAGGGTATTGAGATTTGGGAAAATCGATGTGATCGGTTTTTGGCCAGAAATTTGGCGATTAAGGGGTCAAAGTTCAACAGTTTGACCTTTGAGAACTCTACCAAACTCCTCCGACAATTTTGGGTTTACACACTTGAAATTTTAGATATAGATTCCTTGGACATGGACTTAATAACTTGATTTGAGCCCAAAACAATAAATTTTAAGGGGTCATAATAGGGATCAAAGTTTAAAAAAAATTGACCTCTGCGGTCTCTTCTAAATTACTCAGACAATTTCTGGTCTAAATATTTGAAATTTTGCATAAAGGGTATTCAGAGATAGGGCAAGCTTTTTCATCAGTTTGGGGTCGAAAATCTTTAGTTACCAATATATAAATGTATGTTTGCATGTCTGCCTTAAACTTTCAATAGAGGCGACGGATTTTACCAAGATCAGTATCGTTTTAAAGTTCGACCTTTCATACGACAAATATCGAAAAATTGGCTAAAAACATTAATATCTTCCCCTTCAACTAGGCACTTTTCTACAGGGAGCGGTCACTTTTTTCGGCGATATTTTTGAAAGTTATCCTCTCCTTAAGATTGTCTAGCCTTAATTTAAAAAAATGTCGCTTCCGGTTTGGCGGTAGTCGTAACAGCATAAACGTTAAGGTTCTTTATACCTTCTGTGCAGTACGGGTTCAAGTCTGCCTTCCTACTACCACTTTTTTTTTTTTTTGCTCAACATACACATCCAAACACCTGAGTTACGCCAGGCTGAAATGCTAGTGTATATATATATATATATATATATATATATATATATATATATATATATATATATCTCTGTGTGTGTGTGTGTGTATGCATGTATTTGTACATATCCCAAAATATGAGGAGACTATTCAGCTCCAAAGGAGACAACACTTCCTCACTCTCAGGGGGAGATAACTCATACAAGATATAATAATTGCAAAGAAATATCAACAAATATCGATATGAGAGGACGTTCCAAAAGTAATGCCTCTTATTTTTTTTTTATTCTGCCCAACTGATCCGAGGGGATTGCAATTTCCCTTATGATGATGAATGATCTTATGCAGTCATCAGTTGAAAGTTTTACCTCTTTGTTGCAAATATTAGCAGAGTGAGACTAAGAAAGAAACCCCTGTCATGGATATGTGTCAGAAGCAGAGATGCGTCATTGAATTCCTGAGAAAAGTGCTTTAAGAATGAGGCTGACTATGTAGAAAAATAAGTCAGGAACCCAAAAGGTTGACAGTTTTAATAGTATTACTTCCGTCTTCACAGCTCTTCAACTTTTTAAATTAAAACATAGTAAGTTTTACTTTTGGAATGACTCTCGCATCTAATACACACACACACAAACATATAAATATATTTATATACACACACACATGAAAACAGGTGTAGGTTCTGCTACATAGAAGTAGAGAGAGTGAACTACTCGACATCCAGACATCCAGCTGTAAGGTTCTGCTGGGAGACGGCAAATCTACAATGGAGTGTGTAAATATTTCCACTGAACCATCTATACAAAGATGGACATCGAATGTAGCAGCAAGTCGTGGGAACATATCCCAGCAAGGATAATTGGAAATACGTCATACACTATCCATTATGACTATGCAATTTATACAGCTAAGTACCTAGAAAACAGAGCTATTAAATCTGCCATAGTGATATGGGACAAGAGGGCGAAAGTAGCAACCATAGTAGAAGTCAGTGTACCTAAGGATGCTGACTTAAACATAGGTGAGATAAAGATAATGAAATACCAAAGTCTTATGCACGTCTTATGAAAAGAAACTGGAATCTTAGAAAGCTCTGTATCATTCCAGTAATTACAAAAGCAACTAGGCTCATAATAAATTTTTTTCAAAAGCTACCTACCGAATATAACCTGTGACCCAAGTGCGAGAGAGAAAAAAACAATTGCGTTTAAAAGGATGGTTTTAATCTTAAATACTCCGTTTTAAATATATATATATATATATATATATATATATTTCCCCAAATACTAAAGGGGAGACTAAAACTTGCTGCTCGGTTTCAAATGATTTGAAATCTTAATTGAAAACGCCTCCAAAGTAGCTTTCAGAGATTAAAAGAGCACAAATTGTTGCTTTATCTGAAGGATATTCTCACATAGAAATTGCCGGAAAGATGGAATGTTCCAAGAAGGGAGTTCAAACAACGATTAAAAATTACAATGAAACAAAATCTTTTAAAGCAGAAAGGACTAGGCTGTAAAAAGTTTACGACCGTCAAGGAAGACAGATTTTTGAAAAGAGCATTCCTTGCAGATAGGAAGAAAAGTTCTTCAGAGATTGTTGCTGAACTTAGGGAGGATGCAAACAAAAGCATATCAGTCCAAACAGTGGGAAGAAGGTGTAGAGTCGAAGAAAATGAAGGGAAGAAGCGCCCACGTGTCTGCGCGTCATGCCTTACCTTGGAACGCTCCTACGGTGTGCGTACGTGCATGGCCGAGGCATGAAAGAAATTCCAAAATGGTGCCGTCCTCATCTTGTAGATTGTGCGATCATCACTGGGCCCCACGTGACCGTTCTTTGGCTGCTGATTGGCCGAGGACGAACGCCGGAAGGATAAAGGGAGTGTGTTTGGAACATGGGGGCGTCTTTTCTAGGATCGACGTCAGTGTGATCGTATCGGTGAACTGCTGCAGCTTTAAGAGTACTTTAGTGTGTGTGTGATTTTTTGGGACTTGCTCGTCTGCTGACTTTACAGGACTTTCTTTTCTGCTGATTCTACAGGACTTGCCCTTCTGCAGAACTTGGAACAAAACTTCAAGCCTTTTCTTTCTTTTCACACGTAGTCGTCTTAAAAGGTAGAATCCGACTTACTTGTGAAACGGCTTTAGAAGGTTATTACAAGTGGGATTAAAAGGATGCAACGCAAGGAAGAAGCCATACTTATCCCAGGCCAACAAGAAAAAAAAACTAGAATTTGAAAAAATCCATGAAAATTGGACACCTGATGATTGAACCAAAATTGTTTAGTCTGATGAAAGTAACTTTGAAGTACATTAACAGTTTCTATTTCCTAAACTTTGAAAGGAACAGTTAAAAAAATTTTTTATGTGAATACACATTCATAACATTTATACAAAAATTGTAACAAATTCTTTTCTTTTTTTTTTCTTTTTTTTTCATCAGATTTTGGCACTCCTGGAGCGGTTTATGTTCGCTGAAGGGAAGGAGAGGCATTTCATCCTGATTGTGTGGTTCCAACTATCAAATATGGAGGAAGAAGCATAATCGTTTGGGACTGCAGAGCTTCCTTGTACACTTGTGCTGGCAGTGATTGGTGAGTGTCCATGGACAGCGATGTTGAATTGGAGTCAAAGGTGACTTGGGTTTAGAGTTTTAATCGTTTTACCAATTGTACAGCTATGTTATATGGTTAGAAAAAAAGAAAAAAAAAAAAAAAAAAAAAGAAATGTACCGGGCGTATCTGCATCGCTCTTTGGGAAAGAAGGAAAGGATGGCCAGCGCATTTGTATATGCGAAGGGCATCTTGGGAAGGTAGAGCATGATGGGAGAAGCTATTTTTGTTTCTAGATAGGAGGATATAAAAGCAGGGAAAAATTCCCTGGGGCAGCAGAGAGAAAAAAGTCGTGAACATCTTCTCTTGAAAAAAATTTTGTATTACTGATGTTCGGATTGTGCGGTGTGACATTGGTGGCGAGGAGCCAGGTGTGGTCGATTGGAAAAGAAGAGGGCAGAAACGTGCTGTTATCAAGAGAGTGACTCACTCCTTCCAGAACCCCAGAACCGAATCCTGATTATAACTCTAGAGTGTTAGTGAACATCAAAAAATGTCTGTAGGTATTAAATATTTATTTAATACACACAAACACACACACACATTGAATGCCTACTAGACACTGTCCTCGAGTGTCTAAGGTCTCTGTGTACAGGGGTTTGTCAGAACAATCTGGCATGAGGATACTTTTTCCATAGAAGTAAACCCTGACCAAATATTCAAAATCACATAGTATTCGCTGCCCAAATAAGATCTCCTCACTATGGCTAACCCACATTAGCTTTTATGAGGAAAGATGCACCTTCTCCAAGTGATGTTACCTCAAGTAATTGCACGAAGCTGGATACTCCACCAGACTAGATAAATTCTTGTCCTGGAATCCAGTAAGATCAAGAGACCAAAACGAAAGATATACTACAACGTATAAAAATGGTTAATTGGGGAGAGGAAAATTATGTTCTCAATTTCTTTACTAACTCAGTGCTTGAGAGATAAAGAACTTTAATGGAACATTCGAATATCTATGTATCTCATATAGACTTCAAGTGTTAACCCCAGGTAGTGGGCCCCTTGATTTCTGAGAACTTCGACTGAAGTAAAATAAAACAAAAAAATATATTAGTGTTGGGACGATTAATCGGAATAAGAAAAACCAGAACTTTTGGGGGTATCGGAATCGGTATAATTTGTATCTATTTTCCAATGCCAAACGATTCCTTTACTTATCTTTTTTATTTGATTATGGTTTAAAACAAAATAAAACCTCCCACTGCTTATAAATATTTGTTGATGTTAAAATTACCAGTAAAACTAAAATCTGTAGATCACCCCCACAAGTGCCTTTTCACGTTTGAGAAAATATCTGCAAACTTAAAATGTGTTTTTACGGTAATCACAAAGGAATAACAACTTATAGTAAATATTTAGAGATTTATAAAGAATCGGAATCATTAAAAATATTGGAATCGTCCCATCACTAATATATATATATATATATATATATATATGAGCAAACAGTTAATAAAATATGTTAAAAAACACTTTGAAATGAGTTAAAAACATATTTAATCTGAAAAGGAAACACTAGATAAATGGATAGTCCTTAATCCGCGGAGTTTCGAAGAAATACTCTCCTTCTCATCAGAGGGTAGGAATTAGCAAAATGCTGGATCGGATTTTGCATGCAGAAGTATTTGATGAAACAACAAGTAAGTTAAAGATCTTACTTGAAAACAAAAAGTATCTCGGAAGTAGAGTGAAAAGCACATCTTATTTTTCTTTTATTAATATTATTGGAATCTTTTCTTTTTTACCTTGTACACATTTTTGTGAATTATTCCATGGATTTCTGCCTTTGGATTATTATGGACCATCTTCTTCCAATTACGGGATTTCCTTGGATTTTACTTGTACAAATGGAAATTCTTTTAACTTTCTGGAAGTTTTACATTTGGATTTTACCGTCACTGGATTTTTTATTTTCCACCAGACTATCCATTCATGTGTAATCACCTTTTTCTTTACCATATTCCCTCTGCTTAACTTATTTTGTTTTCAAGTAAGATCTTTGACTTACTTGTTGTTTCATCAAATACTTCTGCATGCAAAATCCGATCCAGCATTTTTAACATATTTTATTAACTGTTTGCTCATATTATAAGCTCTATTTCCTATTTGGTTTTATTGAGCTTTTATATCTGGCTGAGATAATTTTATAAATATTAATTCTTTAATATTTATAATTTACTTTAATTTTACCATCTTGGATCATTTTGGTAAATTCAATTATAATTTTCATTTTATATATATATATTTATTTATGCACACACTTTTATTTGTCAGTCAGTTACATGTAAGTAGAGACTTCTTCAGGCGAAGTTCGGACTTCACATATAAATGCTTATGCAAACCAAATAAAAAAGTATACATATATATAATTTAATACATAAAAGGTTGTCTGTTTGTCTCCATATTTTCAAACTATCTCGAAACTAAAAGTCACAGAGCAGCACTAGGGGTCTCAAATGATTGGATTTTTTACGGACCATTCTTTTATGGGTCTTTAGCTGGTTAAAATAGTTTTTAAGGGGTCAAAAATGGATAAAAATTGAAACAATACATTTTGTACATTCATTTTTAGTTTATTTTTAATTTTTAATCAGTTCATATGCGTGTCACGTTGGTACAGTGGTGACGTAACCAGCTTTGAATGCTACAGTTTTAGTTTCGGTTACAATTGATGGCACCCAAATGCTTTTATTTTTTTTACTTTTGAAATTACGATTGATATACGAAATATGGACACATTGAAATATCATATTTAAGCGTATTTTACGCCCGGACAAAGTTCTCCCCCCCCCCTCCCTGCTAGTATTTAATAAATATTTATCGGCTGACCAAAACATGTTCATGCATGTGTAGGGACATATACGAGTAAATGCTTATGGAAACAAATAAAAAGTACATGTTTTCCCTATTTCAGCACTTGTATTTATCTCATTAAAACTTTATTAGTTGCTTCACCTCTGGAAAATATTAACCTGGAGTAAATATATCTGTTTATTCCATTATATTTCACCTTTTATTTATGAAACTCATTGTCACTACAGAGCATTATAACAAATAAATGACAAAAATCTATATTCCAAATTTCAAGATATTGACCATCTTACCATTTATTCCTTTAAGTATGTCGACATGCACAATTCTTGACAGCACCTGTTTCGTAGCGAAGAATCATCCGTGCAATTATTATGTCACTTCTTGAATTTATTCCGCCCTTAACTCATCAGAAGAATAGGAACTCATCAAATTTAAAAGAAAATAAAGAAATATGGGCATGATTTTAAAAAAATCCGAAAATTAGTGGAGAAGTTGCGATTATCTTTTTCATTTTATTATGCTATCTTTTAATTTTCAAGTTGACATAATTACATGAATGATTTTGTGCTACGAAACAGGTGCTGTCAAGAATGGTACATGTCAGCGTACTTAAAGAAATAAATGGTTAGATGGTCAACATCTTGAAATATGGAATATAGACTTTTGTCATTTATTTGTTGTCTTTCTCTTTCTATACATACATACATATATATATATGGTGATTGCAACGTCTTGTTAGACGAGTGCCACTCCCTCAGACACTTAAAAGTCCATGAGACCAAAATTGACTTTTTTTTTTTTTTTTTTTTTAGTCCTACCGGTGAATTCACACACTCAAGCAGGCATGACACTGAAGATGGTCATTGAGATCAATTATCACATGCTTCCAGCGTTTCAAGCCTCCACGCGTCCCAACTTTTCCATCGCCACAGGACCATTTTTATAGATAAATGCCTGAGGAAGTATCTATACACAGATGATGTTACAGAGTCTTAGTTTTGTACGACAGCTAAGTCTCTCTCTCAGTTCAAAATGTTGAGATCCAGCAACAAGCAAGAGCAAGATAGCCAGCAACAAGTTAAACTGCAGACCAGCTTAATGCGGGTACTGGTCTCCCGCTTTATGGTTTTTTAAATCAGAGATCTGCTTCTCCCAGAAAGGTTTCCTTCACCACGGCTTACGGGAGCCCTCTCCACCCCAACATACACACAAACACACACGCTGCTACTTGGCCGTTGACACCAAAAAAAAAATATATATATATATCTTGTTATTGAAAATTCATTCAAATTTAAAAAAAACAAACTTATAAACCTGTAAGAAAGGTATGCAAAATTTTAATTATTCGGCAAGGAGTATAAACAAACACGAAAAACCTTATTCCATGGAGTTTCGAAGAATACAATTCTTATCAGAGGGAAGAAGTTTGCAAAATACACAATAAATTTTGCAGCTTAATGCATTAAAGGCAACAAACAATATAAAATTTGTCATTTATTTGTTTATATATATATATATATATACACACACACACACACTAGCAAAAGTACCCGTCATTAACTGGATTCAAAAACAGCCTACAGAAAACGATTCTGATTTATTAAAGTATGATAGGTTATGAAAAGGAAGGGTTGTAAAGAGATAGCTTCGAATTTGGGGGTATCAAAACCAAAGCAAAATATGATGAAAGTAAAAATAAAATAGATAAACCCCATAATTTATTATACCATACCTGTTCACACTGAAACACTTATCACAATATTTTGTGGATCTATATTAAAGAACCTTGTTAAACTTTGTGACATATTTACATTCTATGGCGGTCAGGTGCGAACGAGCACACCATAATTTTATTATACCATATTTCTTCAAACTGAAACATAATTATCAAAGTATACTTACCCAGATTGATATGAAAAGTCTTTCTTAAAGTTTGTGCCTATTTCCATTCTATGGAGGCCAGGCGCAAACGCAGACTCCACAATTTTATTATACCATCCCTATTTAAGTTAAAACATACTTATCAAAGTATTCTTATGTACATCTATATCAAAAACACTTGTAAACGTTTTTTTTTTTTTAATTTTTTATTTCCATACTTTGTGGACCAGGCGCGAATGCAGACCCCACAATTTTAATGAACCCCCGTTCTGCCAGATGAAACATACCCATTCCTCTGTCTCTATACATCTTCTATCATTATATGTAATCAGTTTTTAAAATAGTCAATCATATAGGCGCCTATTCGTGACCACACACACAGCTTTATATTATAGATATACATATACACACACACAAGTTAGAAAAGCATTTCATCCAAGGCATGAAAATTGTTAAACAAAATGTTTTTACTATAGGCTTTAAAAATAAAGGTACAAGATTCAATTTGAAATTTATTTATCTTCAAAGTGCATTTTTATAAATTTTACAAAATAAGGTATATAAATTTAATTTAAATTGAATCAAAAAATTACCTTGGATTTATTTTATGTACATTCTGTTGCACTTTTAAAAAAAATTGAAAATTTTATATCTATATCATTAATTGCTAGATGAAAGATAATGTTTTTAAATTGCAACAAAATGTACATTACATAAAATAAATCCAAGGTAAGTTTTTGATTCAATTTAAATTAAATTTTTATACCTTTCTTTGTAAAATTTATAAAAATACACTTTGAAGATAAATAAATTTCAAATTGAATCCTGTACCTTTATTTTTAAAGCCTATAGTAAAAACATCTTGTTTAACAATTTTCATGCCTTAGATGAAATGCTTTTCTAACTTGTATCTTATCTTTTTAAGATTATATTTTAAAACTCTCCTCTCTATTTCAGTTTGTATTTCTCCTCACACCACAACTTATTTTTGCAATCCCCTCTTTGTATTATTACAGGTCTGAATATTCTCTCTGTTTCAGTTTGTATTTCTCCTCACCCCACAACTAATTTTTTGCAACCTCCTCTTTGTAATACAGGTCTGAATAATGAGAAAATCTTAATTATCTTTAACAAAAACTTTAAAATAACTTTTTTAGATTACACTTTTTTAAACTTATTTCAGAATAGAAAATCTTTAAAATTTAACAAGGAACATATTTCATATCGGTTTCATTAACAAATATTCAGTACATAATTAGAAAAATAGAGATGCAAATTTCAAAAGGAGTGTATAACTGGTTACGGTCAATAGTAGTCCTCGCCAACAAAAGTCTTTGTTATTGTTACTCTATTATTATTTAAAATATTTTGTGTTCTGCTCTTTCGTGTGAGGACTATATATATATATATATATATATATATATATATAGATAGATAGATAGATAGATAGATAGATAGATGCTATTTGTTTTTGTTTTTGCGATATGTTTTGAATAAATTCAAATATTTACGAAAGTGCATTTTTACCTAAATGCGAGTTGGGAATAATTTTCCCTTTAACGAACTTGGTACCCCCACATGGGGAGCGGCATACATATTGTTTTTAAAATATAACTATCCACTGACACGTGTTTCCTTGTCTACAACTCATCAGTGGCCGAATCTAGCGAGATTCAAAATCGGGATCCCGCAGTAAGGATCCTAAACCCTTTACCCGCGTGTCTATCTCGCTCAACTGTCTGAATGTATTGTGATTTATTTAGATGTTATTTGTTTTTGCGATACGTTTTGAATAAATTCAAATGTTTACGAAAGTGCATTTTTACCTAAATGCGAGTTGGGAATAATTTTCCCTTTAACCAACTTGGTACCCCCACATGGGGAGCGGCATACATATTGTTTTTAAAATATAATTATCTACTGACATGCGTTTCGTCATCTACGACACATCAGATTGGCCGAATCTAGCAAGATTTGAAATCGGGAACCTGCAGTAATGAGGCTAAACCCTTTATATATATACATTATATATATATATATATATATATATATATATACATACAAACACACACTGGTTGATTGCATTCCAATGACCAAAAAAAGACTCATTCCACAATCATAAGTTTTTGCTTTGTTTAATTTGGTGAATTCTTATATTCCTTTATATATTTTTTTCGGGTGTTTCACAATCCATTACAAACTGAAATAGAGAGGAGAGTTACTCTTCTGAGGATTGAATGTTCAATCCGCAGTACGAGTAATACTATGAATAAAATTGCAAATTACTTAAGGGTGGAGTTCTACCTGATTATGGCTGACGGGATGAGAGTATGCTAGCCCTGCGGATTAAATAAAGGGTTCCATTCGAAATTCCATGCAGAATCTTGAATTCAATAGATCTGAAGAAGGTCGGAGGTTACATAGGCTGAAATGTTATGTGAATAACACTCAAGATTAGAACAGTAGTTCAAATAATTGATATAATTCAAATTATCAATCCTTATCTCAAAAATTATTTTAATGTTAATAAACATTTGATGAATGTATTCGTGAAGGAAAGAGAGCTAACATATTTGAGACCTTAATTAATCAAACACGAGTACATTTCGCAAAACCAAATCTTCTCTCTGACAAACAGTATGGATTCAGGCAATGTCGTTCTACTGCAGATATTTTAACAGTCATCTTTGAACCCATAAACCATGTACTGGATAAAGTAGGCAAAGCCAGGGCTGTAGTCCTTGATATATCCAAGGCCTTTGACAAAGTCTGGCATGAAGGGCTGCTAATTAAAATTAAATTATACGGTATAATTGGATGAATACTAAATATAATTAGATTCTTCTTAGACCATAGGACCATCTAGGCTGTCATTGATGAATGTTCAGCCAAGCAGCATAACATTAATATGTGAGTGCCTCAGGGGTCGATCCTTGGACCACTATAATTCCTAACATTCATAAACGACCTCCCCGATAATATTGTGTCCGAGATGGGTATATTTGCTGATGATACAATGCTCTATAAAATGCATGAAGAAAGAACGGATGTACGCAAATCTAAGACAATAACTGAATCCTTAGAAAATGACCTCCAGACCATAGTAGAATGGGGTCATAAATGGATGGTAACATTTAATGCTAGTAAGACTAAGCTGCTCTCCTTTAACAATTACAAGAAGCCTCTCCAACTACCTATACCCATAACTCCCTATCTGAGGATTCTTTCTTCAAACTCATTGGCTTAACATTCACAGGAAATATGAACTGGAATAAATGCATTGAGGACATTGGGAAGGCTGCTGCAAGGAAGGTGGGCTCCATCTATCATGCTAAAAAAAACTACTCCCACCAGGCAGTATCCTGTACCTCTACAAGGTCACCATTCGTCCATGCACGGAGTATTGTTGCCATATCTGAGCTGGTGCATCTACCACTAGTCTCTCCCTTTTTGGATAGGGTCAAAAAAAGGGTCTCCAGCCTAATCAGTTCCAATTTGTCAACTAAGCTCCAACCCCTGTCCCATCACCGCAATGTTGTATCCCTGTGCCTGTTTTACAAATATTTTAATGGAATTTGCCCTGATGAACTCATTGCACTTGTGCCTCCTCAACATACATATCCCCAACAAACCTGCTTAGCAACAAAATCTCACCCCTTCACTGTTGATGTCCCTAAATGCCAGAAAGCTTTCTACTCTAATAGTTTCTTCCCTCAAACAGCTAGACTTTGGGATTCCCTTCCTGTTACTTGCTCTCCTGACTGTACTGATATGCAAAAGTTCAAATGTAATGTAAACCACCATCTTGTTAATCTTTCTTGGGCATGATCCCAATTAGTAGTCCATTACGTCCAAGTGACAACATGCCTTGTTTGGGGTGAAGGTGAGTAAAAAAAAAAAAAAAAAAAAAGCGGTTATTTAATAACATTTGTCTGAATATATTTTACTAGCAAGGAGACCCAACGTCGCCTGGGAATGGATGAGGATCAACGAATGTTTCACCCTCTCATATTTTATTTTCATCAAAATCAGTAAAATCGTTCATTTTTTTCAATCTTCCATGCAGTTATTTAGTCCACAATTCATTGTAATCTACATTGCACTGTAGAGAACCTACTGTTGATTTTAGAAAATTATTCTTATATATAATAGCTTGAATTAAAGTTTAAAATACAAATATCAAGTGTCACAGTTCAATTGTGCTCTCAACAGAAATATTCATTTTGAACGCACTCCTTTCATATCAAAGAACCTACTGTTGATTTTATATGCCGAGCCTTTCTGCTTGTGTGGTAATAAAACTTCTCAAATACACTTGTGATGATAGGCTGTGTGAGGTGTTAGCTTTAGTCAAATTCGCCTGTTCCTTCTTTCATAAAATTTTCTGCGATTATCAATTATCGATACTTATTAAAGACATTTCAGTATAAAACCTATCTGAAGACACTGCCAGGCACATAATGTACATTTATGCGAATTTTCTTTTTTTTTTTTTTTTTTTTAAATTGGGCCAACCGTTTAGGAGTCCATAGGGAACGATCTCACTCACAAAGTTCTTATATAATAGTAGAGATAGAGATATATGTATACATTAAAATAAGTTGATAACTACAAAGTTTCTTTCTTAAAACTGCCTGCCTATGGAACTCTATACCATGGGACTGCTTTACAGCTAACTACAACATGGTAGTTTTCAAGTCCCATGTAAACAAGTTCGTATCAAGCCGACCTCTTAAATAATTAAACCGACCCAATTTAAACAACTACCTATCAATATGGTGTTGTCTCACCGATTCAGTTAGCCTAATCCTCCGGTGACTTTCAGGCCTTGATAAATAATGACTCCCATGTAATATATATATATATATATATATATATATATATATATATAGTATTTTTTTCCGATTGATCTGTGGAGATTGTCAAGTGAATGATCTAAAAAGGATGAGACTTTTCAGCTTATGAGGATGAGATAAAGAAGTTGAGAACAGCTGAACAATTGATGGTCAAGTATGATCAGTTGGTAAACGATTTGCTTGTCAGGAAATGCCAATGGTGTGAGAAGGAATGTGGGAGGTTGAAAGAGGGAAAGAAAGAGTGATAGAGAATGAGAGGAAGAAAGAGAGAAAAAGAGAAAGAGATAGAGAGAGAGAGTGACAGAGAGAGAGAAAGAGAGATAGAGAGAGAGAGAGAAGAGAGATAGTGAAAGAGAGAGAGAAGAGAGAGAGTGAAAGAGAGAGAGAAGAGAGAGTGTGAAAGAGAGAGAAGAGAGAGAGTGAAAGAGAGAGAGAGTGAAAGAGAGAGAGAAGAGGAAGAGAGAGAGAGTGAAAGAGAGAAGAGAGAGAAGAGAGAGAGAGAGAGAGAGAAGAGAGAGAAGAGCGAGAGAGAAGAGAGAGAGTGAAAGAGAGAGAGAAGAGAGAGAGAGTGAAAGAGAGAGAGAGAGAAGAGAGTGAAAGAGAGAGAGAGTGAAAGAGAGAGAGTGAAAGAGAGAGAGAGTGAAAGAGAGAGAGAGTGAAAGAGAGAGAGAAGAGAGAGAGTGAAAGAGAGAGAGAGTGAAAGAGAGAGAGAGTGAGAAGAGAGGGAGTGAGAGAGAGTGAGAAGAGAGGGAGTGAGAGAGAGAGAGAGAGAAGAGAGGGAGTGAGAGAGAGAGAGAAGAGAGGGAGTGAGAGAGAGAGAAGAGAGGGAGTGAGAGAGAGAGAAGAGAGGGAGTGAGAGAGAGAGAGAGAGAAGAGAGGGAGTGAGAGAGAGAGAGAAGAGAGGGAGTGAGAGAGAGAGAGAAGAGAGGGAGTGAGAGAGAGAGAGAGAGGGAGTGAGAGAGAGAGAGAGAGAGAGAAGAGAGGGAGTGAGAGAGAGAGAGAAGAGAGGGAGTGAGAGAGAGAGAGAAGAGAGGGAGTGAGAGAGAGAGAGAAGAGAGGGAGTGAGAGAGAGAGAGAGAGAGAAGAGAGGGAGTGAGAG
This sequence comes from Euprymna scolopes, assembly GCF_053919585.1. Lineage (NCBI taxonomy): Eukaryota > Metazoa > Mollusca > Cephalopoda > Sepiida > Sepiolidae > Euprymna > Euprymna scolopes. Next base: position 42,842,810 of record NC_136521.1, read on the forward strand.
AGAGAGAGAAGAGAGGGAGTGAGAGAGAGAGAGAAGAGAGGGAGTGAGAGAGAGAGAAGAGAGGGAGTGAGAGAGAGAGAAGAGAGGGAGTGAGAGAGAGAGAAGAGAGGGAGTGAGAGAGAGAGAAGAGAGGGAGTGAGAGAGAGAGAAGAGAGGAAGTGAGAGAGAGAGAAGAGAGGGAGTGAGAGAGAGAGAGAGAAGAGAGGGAGTGAGAGAGAGAGAGAGAAGAGAGGGAGTGAGAGAGAGAGAGAGAGAGAGAGAAGAGAGGGAGTGAGAGAGAGAGAGAAGAGAGGGAGTGAGAGAGAGAGAGAAGAGAGGGAGTGAGAGAGAGAGAGAGAAGAGAGGGAGTGAGAGAGAGAGAGAAGAGAGGGAGTGAAAGAGAGAGAGAAGAGATGGAGTGAAAGAGAGAGAGAAGAGATGGAGTGAAAGAGAGAGAGAAGAGAGGGAGTGAAAGAGAGAGAGAAGAGAGGGAGTGAAAGAGAGAGAGAAGAGAGGGAGTGAAAGAGAGAGAGAAGAGAGGGAGTGAAAGAGAGAGAGAAGAGAGGGAGTGAAAGAGAGAGAGAAGAGAGGGAGTGAAAGAGAGAGAGAAGAGAGGGAGTCAAAGAGAGAGAGAAGAGAGGGAGAGAGGAAGAGAGAGAAGAGAGGGAGAGAGAAAGAGAGAGAAGAGAGAGAGTGGAAGAGGGAGAGAGAGAGTGGAAGAGGGAGAGAGAGAGTGGAAGAGGGAGAGAGAGATAGAGTGGAAGAGAGAGAGAGAGTGGAAGAGAGAGATAGTGTGGAAGAGAGAGATAGTGTGGAAGAGAGAGATAGTGTGGAAGAGAGAGAGTGGAAGAGGGAGAGAGAGAGTGGAAGAGGGAGAGAGAGATAGAGTGGAAGAGAGAGATAGAGTGGAAGAGAGAGATAGAGTGGAAGAGAGAGAGAAGTGGAAGAGAGAGAGAAAGTGGAAGAGAGAGAGAAAGTGGAAGAGAGAGAGAGAGAGAGTGGAAGAGAGAGAGAGAGAGAGTGGAAGAGAGAGAGAGTGGAAGAGAGAGAGAGTGGAAGAGAGAGAGAAAGTGGAAGAGAGAGAGAGAGAGTGAAAGAGAGAGAGAGTGGAAGAGAGAGAGAGAGTGGAAGAGAGAGAGAGAGTGGAAGAGAGAGAGAGAGTGGAAGAGAGAGAGAGAGAAAGTGGAAGAGAGAGAGAGAGAGTGGAAGAAATATTGAAAGAGAATGAAAAAGAAAAAGAGAATGAAAAGGGATAGATATATAGATAGAGTAAAGCAAAGTAAACCAAAGCACTTAGTCGTTTTCAGAAAGAATTGCAGAACTTTTTTTTTTCATATATTCTCACTAATGGATACAAATTTCACTGATGAATATTTTAATAAATAAATAAATAAATAAATAAATAAACAGTTCTCGGTTAGAAAAGAAAGAAAAACGAACAAAAAGCGAATCCCATGTGTGTTAATTGCATCATAAAATGGTATGCTGATTAGCCATCTGTACCGGTGCTTTCTGAAGCAGTGTGTGCTACACTCTGCTGATGTTAGAATAGTTTACAAAAACCAACTGCTCTAAAAACCGCCGGTACGAATGACTAATAAACATAATTATGATGAACAAATATATTCTGTTCTTACTAATGTAGTTCGGAGATTTGTAATTATTTCTTCATATAAATAATAATAAAAAGAGAATACGGCATAATCACGTTGACACACCGGCTACCGCTGGATCACTGAAGTTAAGCAACAATGAACCTGGTCAGTACTAAATGAGTGACCATTTGGGAGTTTCAGGTTTTGTATGTGCTCTCCGCTTATCTCGGCATTGTTTCCAGTCATCCTGAACTTTTCCTTGCCACTGGACTCAAACAGTGCCGATTCAGGAGGTGTGGTTGGTTAGTTGGTTGGTTGGTTGTTTTTGTTTTACGGCATATCAACCGTTTTCGGGTTATTTAATGCCGAATCCAAAGATTTTGAAGAATTTTTTTTTAATAGAATATATTTGTTGTTTTCACGCCAGTTTCTATTTAACCCATAGTTGGGACCCTAACAGGTACTACCACTCCGGGTCAGAGTGGACCTGGGAGCAATGGTAATTAAAGGGTGACTCCACACTCCCCAAAGCTCACAAGCTGGGGCCTCACCACTGGATATAGTTTAAGGTCATATCCAGGACCCCCATTGAGGGACTTTTACCCTCTGCAGGGGGGAAGTCGGCGTATTCTAATGCCCCACCGACAGGGCCATGGAGGTGTGGTTGGTTATTGCGCAACCCTTGCCTCACAATTACACGTGCTACTGCCCCTAAGGAGTATCGTTTGTCTTTCAAGACTGAACGGAAGCATGGAATAACAATAGGAGTTAGGAGAAATTAGAATCAGAGAGGAGGCTGAGAAGATACAAAAGATATCAACACTGAAAACAGTTGAAATCTTAAGGAAAATCCTAGAATGCCGAAACCAACCCACATAAACTGCGAAGACAAACTTGGATGATGCAATAGACTTGTGCGGTGATAAAACTTCTCGAACGCAACTGTGATGTTAGGCTGTATAAGGTGTTAACTTTGGTCAAAATCGCCCGTTTCTTTTTTCATTGGATTTTTTTTTCGATTATCGATACTTATTGAAGACATTCCGATATAAAACCTCTCTAAGAACACTGCCAGATACATAAAGTATGGTTCTGTGAAATTAAAAAAAAAAAAAATAGGCTCAGCCGTTTAGGAGTCCGCAGGGAACGAAATCAGTTTCTTTTATACAGGGTGTCCCAAAAGAAGCTGAATTGATCAAATATAAGATGGAACAACAGAAGCAACAAATCAATGAAAAAAAGATTTTAGAGCATCTAGAATTGCCCTAGCGAAGTCATCTTTTGTTCAAATTCAAATTTCAAATCCGTCAGCTTCTTTTGGAACACACTGTATAATAGTAGATAATTAGATATACAACATACATTTTAGTAATTTTGTTTTTCTACTCGATATAAGTATTGTTTGGAAACTTACGAATTTCAGTTGAAACAACCTTCGGGACAAGATTACAGATATATTATTCCTTATTGGAATTTTTATTTTTGAGATGAGCATTGTATGTTAATTTTATTTTATTTCGGACTATTAGTCTCATCTTATCTTATTATTGGTGCACAACGTTTCGGCCAACTTCCTCTGGCCTTCGTCAGGTGGTAACCGCGACGGATAGGAACTTCAAATCTCCTAACTGCATTCTCAGCCATTACTGCCATCCGTAGTTGTTGTCGTCTCACCACGTTTTTGACCAATTACCTCTGGCACGCTTTAGGTGGGATTGAAACCGCTATCTTCAGACAATGTTCATCTGGAACCGTAGAGATTCAACGTCTCTATCAACTTACGATAAGATTACAGATGCTGCACTTCAATTTCTTGTTCTCTGTCAGTGGAGGAGAACTCCTTCACGACTGAGAAAATTTTTATTTTTGTTCCTTTTCTCCACGTTAAAAAACGACCCTGGTGTCTAACTCTGTCCCGTGGGGAGGCATTGTAAATAGGAACAACGTTTACATCAGGGAAAAAATAAATTCACTAATTCATTTCACGAGTGACCAGAACATTTGAAGAAGATCATATGAACTTACTTTTCTTGTAACAGCATGCCACAAGGAAATTACAAACTGATTCCTGATGTATGCGCCATATTGCCGGGGGTTGGGGGGTCTAGCGCTGCCCGCGCATAAAATATGCTTAAAAACACTCGTCTAGCCAAAACCACTATCAATAATTTCCCACACTCTTTATCTGTGCCTAAACTTAGATGTACATTTCACGAACAAAGCTTCTGTTTTAGAACGGCACGCCTGTGAAACTCTCTTCCGATTGCCTGCTTTCCAGCTGACTACAATCTGATTGTCTTTAAGTCCAACGTAAACAAGTTCCTGATGAATCGCCCCCCCCAAATAATCCAATTTACAAAATTCCCACTACTTATGTTTACTACGCTATAATCACATCGACTAATGTATACCCATTAACTCTTATCCTCGAGTGGCCTCCTGGCCTTGATAAGTCGTGATTCCTGTGTAAAAAAAAAAAGAAAAGAATTTAATTTGTCCAGATTTCGTATATATTATTATAGAGCCGTGATTTAAAAAAAAAAAAAAAAAAGTATTTAGGTGCCATCAGCTAGAATCGAAATCGAAACGGTAGCATTCAAAACTGGTGACGTTACCACTGTACCCATGTGACAACTATAAACCGATTAAAAATAAACTCAGATGAATGTACAAACTGTTTAACGATTTTTTCAATTTTAACCCCTTAAAAACAATTCTAACTGGCTAAAGACCCATAAAAGAACGGCTTGTAAAAAATTCAATCATTTGAGGCCACTAGCGCTGCTCTGCGACTTTTAGTTTCGGAGGAGATAGAGTTTGAAAGTATGGAGACAGACAGACAGCCGTTTATATATTAGATAAATGTTTATATATAAAAAAAAATCTGTGTTGGAGTTTGTTTTACTATACAGATAGATTCGAAAAAAAGTTGTCAAAAAACAAATATATAACAAATAAATGTTATCAAAAGAAAGATAAGTTACTTTTCTACCTAACTGGATAATTTTTTAGTGTTTTTATTCAATGTAACGTGTTTATTCGGCCAGAAAAAAATTACAGTGTTTACCGATTTGAAAAATGAAAATGGTGGCATGCTCACTGTTGAACACCGTAAGTTCGGGAAAACGAGTTAAAACAAAAACATCATACAAAATACTGTTTGAAGCTCATTCAATATATGTTACCGTGACATAGGTGGGCATATATTCGGTGAGGTTTTAACAGTATTTTGTATAATTTGTTTGTTTGAACTCATTTTACCAAACTTACCGTGTTTAACAGTGAGCATGCCGCCATTTTTCTTTTTAAAATATATCGATAACCACTGTATGATTTTTCGAAAAGATTGAACGTTTTAAAGTTAGTAAAAACCACTAAAAACTTTTCCAAATAGGTAGAAGAGTAACTTATCTTACCTTTGATATTGATTGATTATATAATGTTATAAATTGAATTTTTTTTTTTAATTCTTAATGCTGCAATATTTTAAGTTATAAATTTATTATATTTTTTACTGGAATATCTTGTCCTTTTCTTTTCCAGTTTTAACAACTAGTCCTTTACGTTTTCATATTTAAGCTTAACCATATTACTTTTCATGCTCGCATTTTTCTATTGTAATCCATGATTTTTCCAGGCTTCCAATAAATTCACTTGTTCTTTGTTGATTTGTTTGTCTTATTTTTTTTGTCCCTATAAACACATATGTAATAACAATGTACGGCACTCGTCTGCTTTCAATAACCCCCACAATTATCTCCCTTGCATGCTTTCATTCTCTCTGTTTCACTTGTTACTTCTCTTTTCGAATTAATAGCAGCAGTAGTTGCTAAAGTGACGATGTTGCTATGGAAACCAGTCATAAAAAGCGTCGCTCACCTCCTTACATATTTTTACGATTTTGAAAACCAGAAAATTCATCATAATTTTTGTTTTACTGAACGAAAATTGAAAAAACAATTTTCACAATATAGCTGAGAAGGTGATCTATAAACTGTAATAATTGTTTGAAATTTGGTCGAAAATTGCATGAGCGGTGAAGCTTTAAAGCAATTCTAAATGACTAAAACTGCCACTTGACCATATATTCAAACACTACCGTGTTTGAATATATATACACACGCACGCACGCACACACACACACACACACACACACACACACACACACACACACACACACTAGCGGGGGGGGGTGCTCCAGGCTTTGCTCGGTCATAATATAAGTTTAGATATAATATTTAATTTGTCCATATTTTGTATATATTATTGTAGAGTCGTAATTTCAAAAGTAAGAAAAAAAAAGTATTTGAATGCCATCAACTAAAATCGAAACCGAAAGCAAAACTGCAACATTCAAAGCTGGTGACGTTACCACTATACCAACTTTACACGCATATGAATTAATTAAAAATAAACCAAGATGAATGTACAAAACGTATAACGATGTTTTTTCAATTTGACACATTCTTGACCACCTGAAAACTATTTTAACCGGTTAAAGATCCATAAAAGAACAGCCCATAAATCCAATCATTTGAGGCCCCTAGCGCCGTTCTACGATTTTCAGTTTCGGTAGCGATAGAGTTTGACAATACGGAGACAGACAGACATAATTCCTTTTATATATTAGATATATTATACACACACATGCACACATAATATAATCCATCAATAACAATTGTCCGGTTTCTCTTAGCTTAATCTCCTTGTTTTGTGAGAGATAGATACATCTGCTTAGTAAGTAACAATAATAAGGTACATCGTCGTCGTCGTCATAATAATCATAATAATCATAATAATAATAATAGCAACGCAATAAAGCCGGGCACTAAAGGTATTACAAAAAAATAAAGAAATTGTGAGACAGTTGTAATGTTGCCCTATTGTCAAGCAGACAAAGAAACCAAGCAAAAATAATAAAAAGAGATAAAGATCAAAGAAGACATTCCAAAATAGATAATAGAAAAAAAATTTGAGATCAACTAAACGGGAAGAGAATAAGAAGATCAAAACAGTTGTATCTTCTGAACTCATTTTTCATCATCAGGATTATCCAGCGAAGATTATAATATCAGTTTTAAGCTAAAGAGATACAACATACTATGCAGTTCTTCAAGATAAATTTATGTTCCTATAAATTTGTGTTTCTATTTTTTTGTGTATTGATATTCATATTAAAAATCCTTTTTTTCTATTTATTTAAAACTAGCCTGGGTGCTCGGCGTTGCCCGGGTGTTTGGAGGTGTGTGTTGAGCAAAAAAAAAAAAAAGTGGTACTAGGCAGCCAGGCTCGAACCCGTGACGTGAAGGAGGAAAAAAAAGTAAAAGAAAATCTGACGTCTTACCGCTACGCTATGACGCGACCGGAAGTTCGGAATGTTAAAATTCAGCAAAGTTAATCCAATCGATACGATGACTTGCAAAAATGGCTCACAAAAATTGACCCCTCCTTGTAGAAAACTGCCCAGTAGAGGGTGAAGGAATTAATGTTTTTGGCCAGTTTTTTTATATTTGTCGTCCGAGATGTCGAGCTTCAAAATGATATCGATGTTGTGAAAATCTGCCGCCTCTGTCAAAAGTTTTAGGCAGACATACATACATACATTTAAACAGACAGGTGAGATTTATATTATAGAAGAAAATACACTTTGTTATATATGGCTCGTGGAATTGCATTCATCTGCAAGACATCTACCTATTTTCCATATTCTCTTAAACATTCATTTTTAATTTTCTATTAGTTTTTTCGGTTTTCTTATGGGATCATCTTTAGTTAACTATTACGTGTAATTATATTCATGCAGATATTCTACATGGTTTATACTTGTGTAATATTTGCATAAAAAGTTTATAGTAAACACAAACCCTCTTTTTATATATGCATATATATATTTGTTTAAAAGTTTTGCCTACCAAACTTCTCCATCAGTTTTTGGTCTACAGATATGAAACGTAATATATAGGGTATTCCAATCCATGCGAAACTTTACATTTGGGTTTTAGCTGGGGAAAATCGGTGCAAAAGTGTGAAAATTAAAAAAAATGGAATCTGCCAGGTGAAGGTCGAACGACGGCATTATGAATATGCATAAGTAATTGCTATTGGTTCATGTTTTAATTTTTAGCCTTGCAGCAAACATGTTTTCATAGCTCAGGCATTAACGCCAAAGGTAAAAATAAATCTTAAGCTAAATGTTTTGGTTTCGATTCTCGGTGGTGGTGCAAGAGTCATTTTTTTTCTTTTAAATTTAGGTACTCATGCACTTATTGATCTGTGCTGAAATAATAACGTTATTTAGATAGCCATTCTTAACATGGAAACGAGAGGGTGTTGTGTACCTAATCTGTACATTCACTTAACAATTTGATAAAAACAGGTATCATAAAACTTTAATTAAATTTGAAAATACTATTTAAAAAATAGCGTGGATCAATAAGTGCACTAGTACCCTTTCTATACCATTACTACATATTGGGTCCAAATAATAAATACGAAATCTGCATTAATTAAAATATCATATTTAAGCGTATGTTACAATCGGGCAATGCCAGGCGGCCTGTTATTGTTAATATAACTGGACTTTTTAGCCCATTTAAAAAAACAGGAAAAAGTTAGCATGTTTACTTAGCGTTGTATGCCAAATCGACTTCTACATTAAGTCCTAACTATGCATCTAATGGATAACAAAATATTTATTTCACTGTCCATCCATCCAGCGCGGCCGTAGCCAAGATTGAACGCACTACACAAGTTTCTAGCGTAATTCAAATCTTGCTGGTAGTTGAATACTTGATGCTTCACCAGGGCTATCAAGGGTATTTTTTATCGTGACGCCATCATTAGATGGGGTGCCTACCAAAGAGAGTCTTATCTACCCTCGATAGATCTACCACCAATTTTCCAACCTAGTATTTTACCTTGTTGTACATACAGTGCCTCGCCTTCCCAAATAGTCACCCATCTGGTACTGGGCAGGCTCAACATTGCTTAACTTTGGTGATCTGGCGAGAACCGGTGTGTCAAAATGATTGTGGCATGTACAAACTATTCACTGTATCGTACCATAACAAAAGTCCATACAAAATTTCAACCAGATCGACCCAGTAGTTTTCAAGAATCAGTGAGATTAAATGTGGTATTTTAGTAATTAATGCCTATTAATCCTTACCTGTGAATTGAACGGATACCATAATACTTATTTCGCTGTACCTTATCATAAGAAAGGTCCATAAAAATTTCAGCCAGGTCAGTTCAATAGTTTCAAAAACCATGTGAGAGTAAATCTGGCATTGTGGTGACTAATCTATTAATACTTAACTGTGCATTGAACAAATACCATAAATCTTAGTTCGCTGCACCTTATGATTACAATATATATATGTATGTACATTCAAAAAAAATTATTCATGAACATGTTTCGTGGTTATACAAGTCATCAGCATGGCTGAATCTAGATCTGAAACTCAATAGCTACAGTCAAACTTATGAATCGTATAATGACAAAACACATGTCTGTGGATGATTATATATATATATATATATATATATGAATATATTGAGATTCGAATCAAAGTTCAGCTCTGAATATTTGGTCTATGTGTTACAAGAACAAGTCAACTGTTCTTATGAATAAATATGAGATAGGATAGCCGAGGATTCGAACTTGCAAAGCTAGAATTGGAATTGAAAATTCCGATCATAAGTTAAAATAAATAATACAGAATGTTATTGAAAAGAGAATGTAGAATTACCATTGTTTAGTTCACATGAAATAGTTAGATATTTGTTTATTGAAAAAGGAATGCAATGATGAATTTTGTTTCTATTAAAGAAATGAAATTAAGATAAGGAATTTAAAAACGGACAATGGAAAATGCTTGTAAAGTGGGTTAATCAAGAATTAGGTTAAAGAGTCAGCTTTGTGGAAATGTGAGGTGTGTCAGGTCGCGTGTCTGATATGCACGTGTTGGTCATGCAATGACATCATGAGTTTTCAATATAGTTGGAGCTTGGCAATGGGTAAGTCAGTCAGTTAGTGAAGAGAGAAGTCAGTGAGTCAGAGAGAGAGAGCTGACATGGAACCTTGGAAGCGAAGGGGAGAAAAAAGAATCATGTAGAGACTTGAATTCCTTGATGCAAAGCCATTGATCGGTCGAAAATGGAATAAACGAATATCATCATCTTTTTGTATATGCGTCTTCGTGTTATGTTATTCAACAGAAAGGTATTGTCAATTTATATTATAAGAACTTTGGGAAAATCATCATCTCAAAACTAGGTAAAGAAATATGTGTCAATGTTATAGAAACACTCCCATTCACAGAACTGTCAAATGTATAAATGTCAAACGCACTATCAATCTCTCGGTCTATCTATATATATCAAATCTCCTCTCATTGTGTATTATATGCCGTCGGCTCTCCTGTATTAACATGTACCCTGTCTCTTTATATATACAGAACTGTCTCTCTTTTTATATATACGTGATATATCTGCACACCAACATGAACACTCTAACACGAACAACAAATACATACGTCATCCTCTTCTAAAATAACACCCAGTATGCAATATATGGAGTTGAAATTCGATACATAGAATATTTGGACCTGTAGCTAACTTTCAATCCGTTTTTTAGCCGACAAAAGTTGCTGGTAAGTGGTCAAAATTAAAAAAGCAAGGTAAGTCAAATAAAACATTACTCCTACTGTTACTTTTGCGCATGTGCAAAATTAAACATTCATAGATCAAAATCGCTTACCTTTTTAACCTTTCTAATTCATCTGTCAGTAGCTCAAACAGTAACAATGCTAGAGAGATAAATAACAAAATCGACTTCAAAATCTAGTGGGAGGTGTTTCTTCTATTACTTACAGACTCTGCACTTTTTTTTTTTTACAAAAGAGGTCACCAGTTATCAAGGTCCAACAGCCACTCGAGGATAAGGGTGTACGGTAGTCATCCATCGGGACACTGTAGTAATCGTTAGTAGTGGGAATTTGGTATAATTATGTAAAGGGACGGTTTAGCAAGAACTTGTTTACATTGGACTTGAAGACAGCCATATGTAGTTGGCTAGAAAGCAGACCAGTGGAACAGAGTTTCACAGGCAGGCAATTCAAAGAGAGGAACTTTCATGGAACCCACGTTTAGATTTAGGCACAGATAGAGAGTGGGGGAAATTGTTGATAGTGGTTGTACTTTGACGAGTGTTTTTTTGTGAAAGTTTAACAAGGGGAAACTATAGATTGGAGTTCAGACGAGCAATCGCAATGAAAATAACGATAGGGCTGAGGCAAGTTGCTGGTTTTAATCCCCTTTATCGTTATTTTACAATGCAATATACATTCTAGTCACGTTTGAATTACCTACTAGACACAATCCACTGGTCAAAAAACTTACCTGTGTGAAAATGGCTTTATCGGTGATAGATAAATTAAAATAACGGTTTCGATTATCGATAATTATCAGGGGTATTCTGAGACAAACTTAACTAAGATCACTCTCAGACTTATACACTAAAGTTCTGTAAATTTTAAAGAAAATCTATTCAACAGTTTCAGAGTTTATAAGGAACTCTCTCTCTCTCACAGACAAAGCTGTATTTATATAATTGTAGCGATAGAGATATCAAGAGATTTCTAAAGAATCGGTATCGGAATTGGTAATTGTATCAGAATCGAGGATTTAGTACAAAATCGGTAATTGTATCGGAATCGGGAAAAATATTGGAACTATCCAATCACTATGACGAACCTTTAGAGACAATGGACAAGAAAGACGGGGGACTTGCTTTTCTTCATCACAATTGAACAGAAAAACACGGAGAAAATGAAAGCAGGTATATTTGATGCTTTTCTGATAGGGAAACTGACCAAGGATACTAGTTATTATCACTTATAAAGTTCTGTAAATTTTAAAGAAAATTTGTTCAGCCGTTTCGAAGTCTATAAGGATCAAACTCCTACACATACAATGTTGCATTTATATAATTGTAGAGAAGAGATAGTAAATAGATTTCCAAATTTACCTCTGTACATCACATACATTTAAGTAAAATGAAGAAAAATGAAATTAATTAATTCCGGACAACGCCGAATCATACATCTAATATATGAATAAATACACAATGGCTGTTATTCTGTAGTAATTGAGAACACTGATCAAAAACATAAACAAAAGCTGAAGAGGTTCTATGTAAAAAAAAAAAAAAAAAAAAAAAAAAAAGGATTTCCTAAGTGCATGAGAATTGTTGAACGCAGTGAACTTAAACAGTATTATATTTATGTAGACTGGCGGGACCTGTGGAAATTCCACAGTGGACGCTTTCATATGTAATATATTGATGTTGGTATTCTGTGGACGCCCTGATATTAATGTACCTCTTTTATTAAAACTACAAAAGTATGTATCTAAGCTAGCAGGGACGCCAGGCATAGCCCGGTCGTAAAATATTTTTAAACATATTTTAATTTATGCAGATTTCCTATATATTATTATAAAGTCAATTTTCTATCGATTCTTATATATTATTAAGTTGTGATTTCAAAAATATATCCATATGACTTAGGTGCATCAGCTTGAATTGAAACCAAAACTTATAAAAAAAAAAAAATATATATATATATATATATATATATATATATATATATATATATATATATATACACGAGTTGTCCAATCATAATAATTAGGGCTATGACAACAGCATATTCTTTTCATTGTTTGGACTCTCGAGTATATATCCAACACAGTTAATCAACCGAGAACCACACCACTCTATATAACAGCATATAAGATAACAGATACACACTCGAGAGTCAAAACAATGAAAAGAATATACTGTTGTCATAGCCCTAATAATAATATATATAATATTATAAATGTAACACTTGTGCCTTCAAAACACTAAAACCAATCCCCCTCCTACCTCTCCAGAAGAGAAATTCTGAGTGTTTTTGTTTTTTTTTAATGTAATCTCACTTTTGAGTAACTACCTGTTCCATGCAGGATTTTGAGAACTTTAGATTATGGACAAAAAAGTTATTTTTCCCAGGCAACACTGTTTGAGCACACTTGTTCTATCAAAGACCCTAAGTACCACTAAAATGAAGCTTACTAACTTTTTGGTTACTACTTGTTCTATCTAAGACATTGAACACTTATAAAAATTGGGGAGGCCTCCAGATCAATTTTTTTTTTACATTTTAGATATTATTCATCCAGGGCAACACCGATCAAGAAAATAATAACTTTGTGCGTTTTTTTTTTTTTTTTTTTTTTTTTTTTTTTTTTTGAAGGGGAGGATTTCTTACTTTTAACCGGACACACAAACACACAAATTACCCATTATATTATAGATATAAGACATCATATGGCTATTAAAGAAAAGAGAATTTCTGCCAGTGGATAAAAAAGAAGGTAACAAACAAAAACAAAATACAAAAACAAACAGCGGGAATTTTTTTATATAAAATAATCCGAATTATTGTTTTTCTTTTTATTTATTTTTGTTTTTTAAATCGATTCTACTCAGAGTTTACTTGATCTGATTCGATCTGATAAAGAAGGAATTAAAAAAAAAAATCAAAGAATAAATCGATATATTTCAAGAAGTCAACATGGTTTCCTGGTTATATTTCAAAAAGACAGGAAGTCAAATACAAAGGAGCAAAAACAGTGTTTCCCAACCTTTCTCAAAAGACCTAACCCATTACAACATCAAAAATTTCAACTAGAAAGAATTAACAAAAAAAGAGAGAAACAAAGAAAAAAAAATACTTCAAGTAGTCAAAATGGTTAATCGTGTGTGTGTGTGTGTGTGTGCGTTTTGTTTTTATATATGTTTATTTAACATTTATTCAATAATTCGACATCTGATACCATTATTATATGAATATAAGACTTATATTTAAAAGTTTGTGAAAATGTTTTTTTTTTGTTTTTTTTAATCACCAAATTTATAAAGGCTAACAGTGAAAATATTTTGTTAAGGGTGCATGTTCTTTGGTAGAACGTATTAGATATATTCGACCCCAAAACAACGTATTATTACGAAAATAACAAACAGATATTTATTTTTGTTTGAAATTTATATATTTCGAGGTTACACTTCATCCTCAGAAAAAAAAAAGAAAAAGAAAAAATACTGAGGATAAAGTGTAACTTCGAAATATATAAATTTCAAACAAAAATAAATATCTGTTTATTTTCGTAATAATGCGTTGTTTTGACTTCAAACGTATCTAATACGTATTTTATTTTAATGAAATATTTTGTCGTATGGTCTGCTGGTGTGGTAGGCCAAGAGCAGGCTCAAGGTTTTTCCTTATTAAATCAATCCACCAAATTGTATTTTGAGTGTTGTCCACAAGGACCTATGGTATAGTGGATAAGATACTTGGTAAAATTAAGTTGTACGTTACATTCTTCTGGAGGTGGAAGTTTCAATTCTCAGTGCGAGCAACACTCAAAACACAACTGCAAATTACTTAGGACTTCTACCTAGTCATGGCTGATGAGATGAGAGCATGCTACCCCCATGAATTAAATATAGGGTCTTGTTCGAAATTCTGTGTAGCTTTCCAAGTTTGACAAGATACATCTGAAGAAGATCAGCGGTTACATCTACTGAAACGTTGTAAAAATAACACTCGAGATGAGAACAGTAGTTCAAAGAATCCAAATACATTATCAATCCTCATCTCAAAAGTTCAGAAACAGGCTTATTTCAGTCGCATATGGATGCATTCATATCAAGTCAATATACAGTAATTGGTACAGGTCTTCAGGCCACGAACATTCCAGTATATACAGAGAGAGAGAGGACAAAAGATAGGCAGACAAATAGACAGGCAAAGAGAGACATATATAAAACTAGATATATACGTAGACAAAGAGATAGCTAGAGGCAGACAGGCTGATAGACAGTGGCAGAAACTGATAAACAGACATATAGATACAGGATGGAACGAGGAGATTATCGCCGTAGAAAAGACAACATGATTCCATTTCCGTTTGATGAAAACCAGTTTTCTTTTTTTGTTGCAGACCATCTACTAGTCGGCCAGTTGTGTACAAATCCCAAGAGCGATAGGAGTATTCTATCATGTCTGAAAGTGACACAATGTTCAACAAACGAGATCAGAGATGTGCCTATGTACAACTCATGTTCTCTACAAATTTAAATTATGACAACAGGACCATTGCCAGCACCCTCAAAATTCAAATCCGGACGATTCAACGCTTGAGGGGCGTGCCCAGGATGATGAAAGTAAAGTTTCCAGCCATGGTTATGGTCTTTGGTGCGGTTTCAAGTAAGGGCCACCTCACATCTCCGGAGTGGGCTTGAAAGTCAACACCAAAGTGGACCTGGATGTGCTGAAGAGTGTGGTGATCCTCTGGTGCAATCAGATCACCGTTATTTAACTCAAATTGAAGAGCTACGATATCAGAAGTGATATAGAAAAGGGAGTGATATTTTATCGTCCAGAATTTATTTTTCTACATAGTCACAGATAACAGGGACATGCCCAGGGTGATGAAAACAAAGTTTCCAGCCACGGTTATGGTCTTTGGTGCGGTGTCGAGTGACGTCCACATCATGCCACCTCACATCTTTGAAATTGGTTTGTAAGTCAACACCAAAGTGTACCTGGATGTGCTGAAGAGTGTCGTTATCCCCTGATGCAATCAGGTGGCCACTGGCAGACCCTGAGTATGGCAGCAGGACTCCGCATTGGCCGACAAGTCCAAAGAAAATCAGGCTTGGCTTCAGAAGGAGCTCTACGGCTTTGTACCCTTCTCTCACTGGCCTCCCTCCTCTCCTGATTTGAACCTGCTAGATTACTTCGTTTGGTCATACATCGAGAACATCACCAACATGACCTCTCACAACACCCAAGCCAGCCTGATCACTGCCATCCACCGAGTATTTGCCAAGCTCTCACTGGCACTTGTGGAAAAGGCATGCTCCCAGTTTCGGACCTGTATCAAGACAGTAATTGAAGCTGAAGGCAGCTACATTGAATAGATGTCAGCTCTCCTACATAATCAAGTTACCTGAATTGATTTTTTCAATGAAAGTTTTAAAATAAAGCTGTAGTGTTGTTTTCTTTAGGGCAACAAATTTTATCGTTCGACCCTGTATAACTTTATCAAAGTTAGTTTGTCTGTCACTAGATGACCTGACAGTTGGAACCTCTGACTCTACATGTTGGATGGGTTTATGTATGTGTGAAACAGCATTAACTCTATTTGGGTTTAACCAGCTTCCTCCAAAAGAATAGTATGAAACTCACAAGCGGTCCCCAGTCGCATGTATATCCCCGTTAGGGGAGATGAAGACGTTAGGCTTTTGCAACTTTTGTAGGGAGGTGTCGACGTCCTCCTAAATTCCCAAATTGGTCACCCATTTTAGTAATGACCAGGCTCAACGTTGCTTAACTTCGGTGATCTGACGGCAACCGGTGGGTCAACGTATGTGTCCCGCATATGAGACGTGTTTATGAGAAAAGAATGACGCTATTGTTTCGTGTTGAAGTTCTTAAAAAAAAAAAAAAAAAAAAAAAAAAAAAAAAAAATCAAAGGGACCCTTCCTTCCTAGGAACTAACACTTAATCTCTATATGAGATGCATAAATATTTGAATAGTTCATTTGATCTCTTAAAACGTTGAGTTAGTAAAGAAGTTAGAAATATTAATTTTCCTAACACTTATTTATCAGTTAACTACGTTCTCGTTTCTTTTGATCTCTTAATCTTATTGGATCCCATGACAAGAATTAATCTAGTCTGGTGGAGTACCCAGCTTAGTGTTGTTGCTTATAGTAACAACACTAAGAGAAGATACACCAATCCTCATATAAGGTAGTACAGGGTAGCCACTCTGAGGAGGTCTTATTTTTATTTTATTTATTTTATTCTTTTTTTTTTTTTTTTACATGGAGGTCACCACTTATCAAGGCCCGGAAGCCACTCAAGGATAAGGGTTATTTGGGCTTCAGATGCTATTTTGAATATTTAGTCAGAGTTTACTTGTAAAGGGAAATATCCTCATGACAGTTTGGCCTAACAAACCTCTGTACAGGAAGACCTTAGACACTAGATGACATCCTATCCTATTCTATTCTAATATATAAACGGCTATATGTCTGTCTGTCTGTCTGTCTCCATATTTTCAAACTATCTCTTTTGAAAGTAAAAGTCGCAGAGCGGCGCTAGGGGTATTAAATGATTGAATTTGGGGGGGGGGGCGATTTTTTTTTTTTTTTTTTGCCATAGTTTTATGGGTTTTTAGCGGGTTAAAATTATTTTTAAGGGGTCAAAACTGGGTCAAAACTGAAAAAAATTGTTAAACATTTTGTACATTCATCTTAGTTTATTTTTAATCGGTTTATATACATCTCACGTCGGTACAGTGGTAACGTCACCAGCTTTGAATGCTACAGTTTCAGTTTCGATTCCAACTGATAGCACCTAAATACTTTCTTTTTTTTTTCACTTTTGAAATCACAGTACTATGTATGATAATATGTTTATGAAAAAGACACTTGAGCAGAAAAACGGAATGGCTACTAACAAATTGACAAAATAATACAATTATACCAAACTATATCGACCTGACTAATGTTTGCGCAAAAAATTTTTTTAAATCCGAGGCGTCATTATTGAGAAAAGTACAAACAGACGAATGATTTGGGGGCAATTTTACCCCTATAATTGCTCCTATGGGGCAACCAGAGTTATCCTGGAAAATCCATTCTGGCAAAAATTTACTTTCCTATGACTAATGTTTGTGCAAAAGTTTACAAAATTCCAGACATGATTATTGAGAAAAGTGTGAACAAACGAATGGGAGTGCATTACTAGGTGCAATCTCTCCCCGGGGGACCAAAAATAAAAAGGAGGTACATGAAACTTAACAGAAAACCAAAAGGAGTATGAAACATGAAAAAAAAAAAAAAAAAAAAAAAAAAAAAAAAATCCCTATATCAACAATCTGAATGGTTTTTGATCTTAATATGCGGTGACTCTTTAAAACAATCTTTTTCTGTTTTTTTTTCTCTGTAAACAGACTATGCAGAATTTTTTTTGTTTTTTTTTTCAAAATATGATAAATAAGGACTATCAAATGTTAATTAAATTTCCGAGTGGCTTTTTATTTTTATTTTACATAAGAGTCAACCACTTATCAAGGCCCGAAGGCCACTCGAGGATAAGGGTAATTGAGTGTACAATAACCAATGGGATAATATTATAGTAATCTTTAGTAATGGAAATTTGGTAGATTGGATTACTTTAGGAGGCGGTTCATCAAGAATTTGTTTATATTGGACTTGAAGACGACCAAGTTGTAGTCAGCTGGGAAGCAGGCAAACGGAAAAGAGTTCCACAGGCATGCAGTTCTAAGAAAGAAGCTTTTATCCTTGATAAACGGTGACTCAGTTAAAAATTAAAAAAATAAAAACAAAAGACTCCGAACTACGTGGGGTTTGGGTTAGGGTTAGGATTAGGGTTAGACCCTTCCAAATACATTGTATCTGAAAAGAAAAGAACTGAGAAAAAATAATCTAAGTTTAAATTAATTTTTTTTTTTTTTAATCGAATGGACAAAATGAAAAATTTCGAACTGGTTATTTTGAATTCAAACATTTTTCAGAAACTTTGCTAACAGCTGATGCGTTAGGAGGTGAACCAGAATTGCTCAAAGAAAGATTTATCTCGGTTGATTTAAGATAAATTGTTTTCTAATTCATTTGTTCTTTTATTTCTTTTGGAAGTTCCTGACATTATGGCTACCATTTTCTTTATTTTTTTATTATATATAGTTTTTATTATACATTTAAAAAAATTTTTTTATATTTTTTTTATTATATATTTTTTATTTTCTGCATGAAAAATAAATTCATATTAGTATACGTAATATTACGAATTCTACCATTCTTTTTTATTTTTACTGTGGTTCACCACAAACAAGACATACTGCCACTTGGACGTAAGGTGCTACTATTTGGGACTACGTCTACAGGGGACATGTGACAAGATGAGTACTATGTCTGTTCACATTACATTTAAACTTCTGCATGCTAGTACAGTCAGGGAAACAGGAAACAGGGACGGAATTCCAAAGTCTAGCAGTCCAATGGAAGAAACTAGTAGGTTTGCCGGCATGGAGAGACCTCTTCAGTGAAAGGGTGGAGTTTGCTGCTAAACGGGCTTGTCAGGAGTATGTATATCGAGGGAGTACAAGTGCAATGAGTTCGTGGCAGAGAAAGAAACTTTGAAACACATGTCAACATGAAAGGACTTTTAAGCATGTGTCAGTGCGACAGGAACTTCTAAATAAAAAAAAAAAAAACAAGATGCAATCCGAACTTTTAACAAACTTGTCAGATGACCGTGTGCCATCCGGCAAGCTGCAGACAAAGCAGCTGGTTGTAGCTGGTAGCTGTGGATTGGGGAACTTAATTGACCCCACAGCATTTTCAAGGTAGTCTGACTTGTCACACAATACCCTGATCATACGTATTTTAAGATAAACAGACATGTTAATTAGATTTGTATTAATCTGACCACTAATGCATGTTAGGAACAACCATTGTAATCTATTATAATATGTGCATGCATGAAGGAGGAATGCAGTCCTTTTTGTATTGTTTCTTTATGGATGATTGCATAAAAGATAAAAGTACATCTGTAACAGAGTGCAGATGTATGTATATCAGCAGCAGCAGCTGTATGGCAGCTAACGTATGCAAGTGGCCAAGCCATGTGCACGGTGACGTCACAGCGAGGAATAAGGAAAGAAAAAGATTAGAAAGAAGAAACATGGCCCGAGAAGGACAGAAATAGACATGATACACACGTGATCCGAGAACGACAGGGAATGACGTGTCCTAAACATGGCTGTACAAAGACAGAGTACCATGTGTTCAACACAGTAGCACATTGGAGTATGAGAAGAACAAGAGACAAAGCGTTCTGGAAGTACCTGTAAATAAATGTCTGCTGTTTCAACTGAAAAAAGTGAGTCAAATTCTTTCCTTGTCTTTGTTTCCTTGCGACTGTCTGCCCACAACATGTGGGTCCCGAGGGTTGACATGTAACGACTACGTTACATGTCAACACTCATACGTTACATATCTGTATTCAGAGTTTTCAGACTACTGTTCTCATCTTGAGGGTTATTTGCACAATGTCTTGAACAATTTAAACTCCGACCTTCTTCAGGTGTATCTTGTCAAACTCGGAAAGCTGTATGGAACTTTGAATGTTATGCTTTATTTTAATCCACAGGGATAGCATAGTTCCGTTCCATCAAGCATGACTGGATAGCAATCCTAAGTAAGTTGCTGTTGCATTTTGAGTGTCCACAAGGACCTGCGGGATAGTGGATAAAGTACTTGGAAAGATTCAGTTGTAAAGTTACACTCTTCTAAGGGTTGAAGGTTCAATCTTCAATGCAAGCAATACTCAAAACTACAATTGCAAATTACTTAGAACCTCTACCTAGTCATGACTGATGAAACAAGAGCATGTTACCCTTGTGGATTAAATAAAGGGCTCTGTTTGAATTTCCGTGCAAGTTTCAGAGTTTGATAGAAAGATTCCTGAGTTGGACAAGATAGGCCTGAAGAAGGTCGGAGGTTACATCAACTGAAACGTTGTGTGAATGACACTAAAGATGAGAATAATAGCTCGAAAACATACTTTTGCTTTATGTCCTCATTCTTAAGAAGTTATCGTACATAACTAGGTTTCCTTTGGCAATCTTGACAATTGGAGGTCCTATATCGATGAAACGATGTCAAAATGCCATGTGACTTAATATATAGAATGTGAAATGTGACCTCCGGAAACGAAATATGAGGGGTGTGCAATAAGTAATGCCCCTGGCCCACTTCCAGTTGTCTGATCTAGCTGAAATTTTGCATGTGCAATGATTTATATCTCTACAGGTTATGTGGCAAATTACAGCTCTGAACTAATTCTGGTTTCTGTTTTACAGGTGTTTGAACTGAGTCAGGTGTGAAAAGAGCCTGTTGAATGTCGAGCAGTGATCCGGTTTTTGTATTTGAAAGGACGCACACCACAGGAGACTTTTGATGAAATGAAAGAAACTTATCGTGATAATGCCCCATCATATGACCTTGTAAAACGCTGGCATCGTGAATTCAAACATGGCCGGAAGTCTGTGGAAACAGCTCCCAGACCTGGTCGCCCCTCCCCCTTCTGCCATTGATGAGGCATCTGTCCGTCAAGTTGAGGCTGCCATTTTGGAAGATCGGCACATTACTATTCGTCAAATAGCCCAAGATGTCAAGATTAGTACAGGGTCTATAGAAACTATCATTCATGACCATTTGCATATGCATAAGATGTCTGCCAGATGGATTCCCAGGTTGCTCACACACTTCCAGAAGCGAGAATGTGTCGAGTGCTCGAAGATGAATTTGGAGATGTGCCAAGAAAATGAGTCAAAGTTTTTCAAAAGACTGATTACACAGGATGAAACCTGGGTATATCACTATGATCCAGAAACCAAAGCTCAGTCAATGCAGTGGAAGCACTTGCTCCCCACCTCCAAAGAAGGCAAGGGTGCAGCCCTCTGCTGGCAAGGTCATGCTCACAGTCTTCTGGGACCATGACGGAGTAGTGATGACAGATTTCCTGGCAAAAGGTACCACAATTACAGGAGTCTATTATGCATCACTTTTAAGGAAATTCAGGGAAGCTATCAAAATCAAGAGGCGGGGCAAGACAGCAAAGGTACCCTTCTCCTGCAGGACAACGCTCCTGTCCACAACTCGCATGTCGCCAGATCAGAAGCACAGGCGTGTGGTTATGGAATCCTCCCCCATCCTCCCTACTCTCCTGACCATGTGTTACAGAGAGAGAGAGAGACAGAGAGAGAGAGAGAAGAGAGGTGAGTAAACGTGGAGGTAGACACGTTTACCAGAACCAAAGGTCAGCTGACCAAATTACGTATGTGTGACGTGGTCAGGCAGGTTGGCTAGATCTGTGAGATTTGATTTGAGCTTTGAAGAAGACGAACGTTTTTCCGTGGTCTCCCCCTCTTAACTGGGGAGGGGGGAGACTAACGCTGACGTGTGTGAAGAAGAGCCCACACAAGCGATTTCACTTCCACTTCTGCAGAACCTCTGGGGAAAGTGAAATAAAAAACTATAAAACCATTTCATCGTCTTGGAGTGATAAATCTTCGTCAAACAGGTATCAAGTCTCCCTCCAGGATGAGAAATTTCCAGATGGTTCAACAGCGAGAAGAAGCAGAGGTAGGTTCAGAAATTACATGTCACACACACGATTCCCTTTATGATAATCAAACACACAACCATTTATATTAGAGACAATCACACGGAATCTTTGATGTTATATAGTGTATACACCCAAACGTAAAAAGTGCCCCTAAATGAAGAACTCTTTATAACATATTCAAATGTAACGAAAGCTCAATTTGGTACCCCTCAAGGATAACCTCGATGATAACGAATATATAACATATGCACCCTCTGACTTTCACCTCTTCCCAGCCATGAAGTTGTTTTTGAAAGGGAAGCGTTTCCCCGATGATGCAGCCTTGATTTCTGAAGTCACGTTGTGGTTGGAGGACCATCCTAGGGTGTTCTACAAAAACGGTCTCCAGAGCTGCATAAAACGATAGGAGAAATGCATAACTCTGCGTGGTTCCTATGTAGAGAAAGACTAATAACTGTGCCAAGTTTCGTTGCTCTACTGCTATGGGAAGTGGGTCAGGGACATTACTTATTGCACGCCCCTTTTGCATCTTTTTCTTTTTTTTCCAACTTTTTTTTTCTGCATCCACTCCAAAAAACAAAAAATAGTCACAAGCTTACTTTCTTTTGTAATGTTTTCACTGTTTTTTTAAATGGTAACATTTATTATTTTTTGTTTAATTTATTTAAAAAAAAAAAAAAAAAAAAGTTCAAGAGTCGGAGGGAAAAAAAAGTTGTGGAATCTCTTTTTTTTTTCTTTTTTTTTTTTAATCAAAACACAAAGACCGAGTCAAAACTGAAGCAAGACGCAAAAACTATTAAAATGTATTTCGTTTCATGTTGCTTGGGATTGCATTTTGCATTTCCCAATTCACATGACATTTTGGCGGCCATATTGTCTGTGTTTCAAAATAGGACCTACAATTGTCAAGATAAAACATTTCCAAATTCATAGTAGCTTTTGAACAAATCCTGCCTGATCCTTATAAAGTCCGTTATGGCCAATTTGGTGGTCGGACAGCAGTAAAAACAACTTTTGTTGCATTGAAATTATTTTCGTCTCAATTATCTTTTGTATGTTTCAGCTGAGAACTTTTCAGTTAATTTCCCACATTTTGTATGTATGCATATAATGTATTTGTGTTCAAGGTTAATGACATAATTTTCGGTTTTTAGTCTGTAAGTAAGGGCAAAAATGGGCGAATAAGGATAGGGGATCTAGTTTTGAAAGCCGATTTATAATTATTTTTGTAAGTTTCCGACTATGTTTTGATTTTATTTGAAAGATTAAAGACTAAAATTAATTTCCAAAAGTAAAAAAAAAAAAATATGCATACACGTAAAAAAAAAAAAAAATAAAAAATGTGTTATGAAACATGTTTTCACGGCGAGCTAATCAATTCAGCTAAATTTTGAAGTTAAATAAATTCATTGTAAAAATCCTTTTAAAAATAAATATTAATTTTCAAACATAATTAGTGAAGTCCTAAGATATTGAATTAAATAAAAAATTAAAAAAAAACTTGTTTGTACAAAACATAAATTAATTAGCCCAAAAACCGAGTGAATTCTGCTGTCCGCAAAACGCAAGTTTTGTAAACACGGAATATACGGAAGCCCAAAATTTCAGCCAGTCGAAAGACCGAAAATGACGTCATGTAATTAAAAGGGAGGAAGGGGAATGCTAGTTTTCTTTCTCCCCCCCCCCAAGACGCGTATCCGTACATTCCTATTCTGAACGTTTATATTTTTTTTTTCCATTTTATATTCATTGTCAATTTAAATAAAATGAACACTGTTTCTGAAACGATCGTACAATCTATTGGATGTTGTTTGCTTTCCTTTTGAAACTGATTTTTAATTCAAAATTATGAATCGTTTTACTCAATATTAAAATAGCTCTGGGATATCTATACCTATTGAGCTTATTATATATGTATACAGTACAATGAGCACTGTTTTCTTTTAATTGTATTGATACATTTACTAATACATTAAAATAAACTCTCCTCTTCATATCCCAGGTCTAATTCCCTCAATATATATATATATATATATATATATATATATATATATATATATATATACAGAGAGACAGACAGACAGAGAGGGGCAGAGAGGAGAGGAGGGAGGGAGGAAAAAGATTAATAATTGTGAATTATAAATCAGTTTCAAAAGGAAAAAACAAACAAAATCCTTTTTCCCTTTGAAACTGATTCATAATTCATAATAATTACTCTGTTTACTCAATATAGCTCTAGTATACATACACCTATTGAGCTACAGTACTATGGGCTATGTTCTTTTAAAAGTATTAATACATTAAAATAAACTGCTTTTTAGACTCCAGGTCTAATTCCTTCTATAAAATATAAAACATATATTACAAGGAAATCACCACTTCTCAAGGCCCAGAGGCCACTCGAGGATAAGAGTTAAAGAGTATACAGTGGTCAAAAGGACAATATAGTAATCGTTAGAAGTGTAAATTTGGTAAATTGGATTACTTAAGGGGGACGGCTCATCAAGAACTTGTTTACGTTGGACTTGAAGACCACCATATTGTAGTCAGCTGGAAAGCGGAAAAACGGAAGAAACCGCTTTAGATAGAAGCCATTTGATGTAAGGAACTTAAAAAAAAAAAAACACTAATTAAAAAGAAAAAAAAGACGTTTTAAGGTTCAAAACTAGTGAATAATGTGTGTTAAAGAAAACAGCAATGCTTCCCCCCTTGTCAGAAACATCGCTCATGGAATCTGAGGAATAAAGGACAAAATAAGGAAAGTGAGGATGCTTAAATTATATTTTATTCTTTCATTCCAAACAAGGTAAATTGACACAGAGACGCAAGTGGCTACTTTGAATTTGAAACCATATCCGCAGGCGCATTCTAAGTGGGGATTTGTGCAGCAAGACGTTTGTTTATAATTTTTGCATTTGGGTAGAGTCGGGTGAGTAGGGAAGGAATTTGGAAGACTAACAGTTGGAGGAAAAAAAAGCTATTGAGTAGAAAAACTTCTGGTATTTGAAGACTTCAATAATGATTTGGCAGGTTGTCGTAAAAAGGATAGAGACAGAGAAAAAAGGAGAGAGACAAACAAAAAGAGAGAGAAAGAGGAGGAGAGAAATGGAATAAAGAGAGAGGAAGAGAGAAAAGAGAGAGAGAGGAAGAGAGAAAAGAGAGAGAGAGGAAGATAGAAAAGAGAGAGAGAGGAAGATAGAAAAGAGAGAGAGGAAGAGAGAAAAGGAGAGAGGAAGAGAGAAAAGAGAGAGAGAGAGGAAGAGAGAAAAGAGAAACAGAGGAAAAGAGAAAAGAGAAACAGAGGAAAAGAGAAAAGAGAGACAGAGGAAAAGAGAAAAGAGAGACAGATGAAAAGAGAAAAGAGAGAGAGAGGAAGAGAGAAAAGAGAGAGAGGAAGAGAGAAAAGAGAGAGAGGAAGAGAGAAAAGAGAGAGAGGAAGAGAGAAAAGAGAGAGAGGAAGAGAGAAAAGAGAGAGAGGAAGAGAGAAAAGAGAGACAGAGGAAAAGAGAAAAGAGAGAGAGAGGAAGAGAGAAAAGAGAGAGAGAGGAAGAGAGAAAAGAGAGAGAGAGGAAGAGAGAAAAGAGAGAGAGAGGAAGAGAGAAAAGAGAGAGAGAGGAAGAGAGAAAAGAGAGAGAGAGGAAGAGAGAAAAGAGAGAGAGAGGAAGAGAGAAAAGAGAGAGAGAGGAAGAGAGAAAAGAGAGAGAGAGGAAGAGAGAAAAGAGAGAGAGGAAGAGAGAAAAGAGAGAGAGGAAGAGAGAAAAGAGAGAGAGGAAGAGAGAAAAGAGAGAGAGAGGAAGAGAGAAAAGAGAGAGAGAGGAAGAGAGAAAAGAGAGAGAAAGAGAGAGAGAGAAAAGAGAGAGAGAGAGGTAGAGAGAAAAGAGAGGTAGAGAGAAAAGAGAGAGAGGTAGAGAGAAAAGAGAGAGAGAGGAAGAGAGAAAAGAGAGAGAAAGAGAAAAGAGAGAGAAAGAGAGAAGAGAGAGAGAGAAAAAGAGAAAAGAGAGAGAAAAGAAAAAAGGAGAGAGACAAAGAAAAAGAGAGAGAAAGAGACAAACAGGAAGAGAATGAGAGAAAGAGAAGGAGAGAAATGGAATAAAGAGAGAGGGAGAGAGGAAGACAGAAAGGAGAGAGAGGACAGAGGAAAAGAAAGAGGAAGAGAGAAAAGAGAGAGAGGAAGAGAGAAAAGAGAGAGGGGAAGAGAGAAAAGAGAGAGAGGAAGAGAGAAAAGAGAGAGAGGAAGAGAGAAAAGAGAGAGAGGAAGAGAGAAAAGAGAGCGAGAGAGAAAAGAGATAGAAAAGAGACGGAGAAAGAAATAGATACGGAGGAAGACGATTAAGATGAAGGCGTTGGCAAAGATGACAGTGTATGACGATGAAGATAAAAAAAAGAGCAAAGAAAAAAGAGACAAAAAAAGAAAAATAAATAAATAATAATAATAACAACAACAACAACAACAACAACAACAGCTGAAACCAATTTCAATCAACTGTTGTGAATGCTTGATCAAAAAAAAGCTTCTCTTTTCAGTGAATGAATGAACGAAAGAGTGAACGAATAATTCAAGAAGTCGGCCACTCCACAACTACGATCTTTTTTTTTTTTTTAATTAATCCTGCTCGTGTCGTTTTAAAGAAAAATAAGGCATTGAATAAATTACTACGCCTTTTTTTTATCCAGTCAGATAAATATATTTTTTATAAAATAAAAAACTATTATCATAAAATATTGTTTAAAAAAAATAAATAAATAAAATCATGAAATAATGATTTTTTAAATGAAATCTTCCGTACTACAGGTAACTACTACTACTAATACTACTACTACTACTACTTTACCACTAGCAAACACGTTTCCGCAAACCATGAATGGTTGTTCGACTTCGAAATTCCAACAGTGAAGCTGGCTCCTTTCTGGAACGATGGCGCCCACAGAGCAACAGTCAACACCGTTTGTCTTAGGTTGACACACAACAAATGAATCGTAATACTCGACTTTCATCCAAATCAGGAGTTCCCAACCTGGGGTGCGAAATGATATTCTCGAGGGTACGAGAAAAAGTTTAGATAAAAAAAATAGAGTATCAACTTTTTGTTGTTGTTGCTTGCAATGTACGAGGGGCGTTTCAAAAGTAATGTCTCCTATTTTTTTTTATTCCGCCTGAATGAGTCAGAGGAGATCGTGAATTTCATTGTTATGGTGAATGAACTTATACAGGGCGACCCCCCCCCCCAAAAAAAATAAAAAAACCAGAGGACATTCAATTGTTTTTTGAGCATTTTACAATCAACGGAGCAAAAAAGGCCAAAGACCCTAGTGTTTTGATGTGATGTTTTGAATATAATAAACTAGTTATGACCAAATTTTCATTTAATTCGGACAAAACACTAAGAAACGGGGCCTAATTAGAGTTGGGGTCCGTTTTTTTTTGGGGGGGGGGTCACCCTGTATACATTCAGGGTTTGTGTTACTGTACGAATAGATTCAAAAAGTT
Organism: Euprymna scolopes; assembly: GCF_053919585.1. NCBI lineage: Eukaryota > Metazoa > Mollusca > Cephalopoda > Sepiida > Sepiolidae > Euprymna > Euprymna scolopes. The sequence goes on from NC_136521.1 coordinate 42,870,148, forward strand.
GTCAGAAAACAAATATATAACAAATAAATGTTATCAAAAGCAAGATAAGTTACTTTTCTACAAAACTGGATAATTTTTTAGTGTTTTTATTTAATGTAACATGTTTATTCAGCTCGAAAAACATACAGTGTTTACCGATTTATTGGAAAATACAAAATGGCGCCCGACTCTCTCTCTCTCTCTCTGACATGGTAAGTTTGGGAAACGGGGTTAAAAATAAAAAAAATAGAAAAAATACTGTTAGAAACTTGCTTGATATATGTTACCGTGGCATAGGCCGACATATAGTCAGTGGGTTTTTAATAGTATTTTGTATATTTTTTTATTTTTAACCCCGTTTCCCAAACTTACCGTGTCAAAGAGAGATGTTGTTCTTCTATTTTATGTATTTCCAGATGCTGTAATCATTGGTCTAATAAAGAACATTGATTAAAAAGTTGAAGCTCATCTATGATTACAGCATTGCTATCGGGCCGCTTGACTTCTCCCTCATCACAAGTATCCAGCCAACAATGGTTAGCATTCCGTGCCCCGCCCTTGATTGCGAGACCACCTGGTCAGACAACATCCCACTGAATATCCTGCTCAGCTTAATTGACCTCCACTCCCGCACAGTCCATCCGGTTGACCAGACCACACATCCAGTTCCCGCCGCCAGCGCCCCTAAAGCAGAAAGGGTGAAACGGACGATCGTCACAGCAGGTGGCACCAGCAAGGAACGGTCCTACTTTGAGCTGCGCTGGACAGAGTACAAGGCTGCGACTCAGCTCACTGGCACGGACATCGCACACCAACTCCTTGAATGCTGCGAAGACAGTCTTCGAAAGGATCTCACACGGACTTTTGGCACCCTAACAACCAAGGACGAAAAGACCATACTTGGGAACATTAAAAGCCTCGCAGTTCGCCAAGAGAACATCATGATTGCTTGTCTCCAATTTCAACAGACTCGTCAGGACCGTTATGAGCCTATGAGGATGTACGCCACCCACCTCCGCAGACAGGCCACCGTCTGTAGCTTCAAGAAGACATGCACATGTGGCCTGGAGGTCGATTTCAGCAACATCATGGTCCGGGACACCCTCATTCGTGGACTGGAAGACGAGAACATCCAACTAGATGTCCTCGGCCAGGCTAAACAGCACGTGAGCCTAGAGGACACCCTACAGTTCGTTGAGGCCAAAGAGAGCGGCAAGCGCTCCACAAGCCGCTTATCCGAGACTCCTACCTCAGTCACAGCCGCCGCAGCGAGCACATACAAGCGTCGCAACAAACTGAAAACGGCTCGTGACACAACCAAAGGTATCAAGCTTTGTGATTACTGTGGCACCACAGACCATGGGTGAATCAGACAGGCGCGCATGCTGAAATGCCCGGCATATAATCACACACGCACCAAATGTGGAATACGCCACCACTTTGAGGAGGTATGCCGACAGATGTCAAAAGTCACCCTCCGCTGGAACAGCGCCGACCCCAGATGATGCCACTGCCATCTTTAACACCTTGCGCCCAATCGCCAACGTCCCTTCTATGGCAATCGATGCCATAAAGCTCAACCACCATATATACAATGAGTTTTGCAACGCATGGGAGCCGCGGGATTCTCACCCTTACCCTTGCATTGACGTGATAGTTAGCGCCACACCGTCTGATGCACACGCCCTTGAACTCCCGACACTGGAGACCATCCCTTCGCGCACCACCCCCTTCAAACCCTTGGCTGACACCGGCTGCCAGTCCTGCTTGGCCGGCACAACGCTTCTCTTGAAACTAGGGCTGGAAAAGGGACATCTGCATCCAGTCTACATGAAGATAACTACTGCCAATAATCGTGGGATTGACATCGCAGGCGCCATGGTTCTAAGAATCTCTGGGACATCTCCGTCCGGAAAAGCCATGGAAACGAGACAGATCGTCTACTTACTCCGACTCAATGGATAAACTGTTCTTGTCGGAGGAAGCATGCGTCGTCCTCGGGATGATACCAATCAGCTTCCCCACGATCAGTGGGACATCCAAAACCAACAATTCGAATGCCGTCACAGACATGACACAGACGTGTAATTGTCCCCATTGTCAACAACCCTCAGCTCGCCAGACATCGCTCCAATACCCACTCACAGAGGAAAAACGTGAGAAGGTGGAAACATGGCTCCTAGAGTACTACAAGTCCAGACCTTCAGTGTTTGCGATCACCAACCACTACCGAAAATAGCTGGTTCCCCTCTGCGCCTCATGGTCGACCCCAACGCTCAACCCGTCGCCTGCCACACACCCATACCCGTACCTGTGCACTGGCAAGATGAGGTGAAGGTTGGCCTGGATCAGGATGATCGTCTCGGGGTGATAGAGCCTGTTCCAATCGGCAGACTAGTCACCTGGTGCCACAAAATAGTGATCTGCCCAAAGAAATCCAGCAAACCTCGACGGACAGTTGACCTACAACCCCTCAACCGTCATGCCACTAGAGAGACCCACCATACCCAATCACCCTTCCACCAAGCCAGGATCATACCTCCGCACACTCACAAAATGGTATTCGACGCTTGGAATGGCTATCATAGTGTTGCTCTCCACGAGGATGACTGCCACCTTACCACATTCCTTACGCCTTGGGGTCGTTACCGCTACAACGTCACACCGCAGGACTACATTGTATCTGGGGATGGCTACAGTCGTCGCTTTGATGAAATCGTATCCCACATCACACGGAAAACCAAATGCGTGGATTACACCCTCATGTGGTCAGACTCGATTGAAGATGCATTCTTCCAAGCAGTAGAATGGCTCCACACCTGTGGCAACAATGGCATAATCCTGAACCCGAGCAAATTCGTCTTTGCCAAGACCCACGTGACATTCGCTGGCTTTGAGATCACCCCAACTACAGTACGTCCATGTTCCCGGTACCTAGAGGCGATCCAGGACTTCCCTGCTCCTCGCAACATCACAGATGTCCGCAGCTGGTTCGGGCTCATCAATCAGGTGTCCTACACCTACGCCTTCGCCTCAGCTGAGCACATGAAGCCATTCCACACACTGCTGAAACCTGGCCGATAGTTGAACAGGAGGTCAATGGTTCCAAGGGACTCATTTCAGCACTACGCCGCATCTTTGTAACATATGGTATCAGTGATGAAATAACATAAGACGGAGGACCTGAGTTCACTTCTCACAACACACGTGATTTCCTTTACAATTGGGGGCGTTCGCCAATGGATTTCATCTGTCACATTCCCGCACAGCAACTGGCGAGCAGAAATAGGAGTGAAGAATGTCAAACGACTTCTCACGGACAGCACTGAGATTGACGGTTCCCTCAACACAGACGCATTCCAACAAGCCATGCTCCAATACCGCAACACTCCAGATTGTGATACCTTGCTGTCTCCGGCTATGTGTGTATTTGGAAGGCCAATCCGGGATTTCATATCCATACACCCCGGAAAGTACCAACCACACAGCACCTGGCGTGAAAGTCTGGCAGCAAGAGAGGAGGCCCTCCGTAACCGCCACATGCGCATCTCCGAGCGGCTCACAGTACACACTCGTCCCCTGCCACCGCTAGTTGCTGGTGACTGTGTGAAGATCCAGAACCAAACGGGACCTAACCCCAAGAAATGGGACAAAACTGGCATTGTCATGGAGGTCCGACAATTCGGACAATACGTTGTACACATCAACGGCTCTGGATGTGTTACGCTGAAGAACCAGAAATTCCTGCGGAAATACATACCGGTGATTGAACGCTCCCCAGTCCTGAGGCTATCCAGATCAACGCCTGCGTCCCACAGCCCCAGCAGTGCAGCCGAACAGCCACAGCCAAACCAACCAACACCACTCACTAACACACTTTCCGAGCCTCCCAAGCAAAATTAACACCCAGCAGATACCACTGTCATGCCTCCCAACCCTGACCCAGCATTTGTTCAGCCAGCCCCCGCGACTACAGAGAAACCAGCGGTCGATCACAAACAGAAGATCCCTTTGGCTCTTCGAGGTCTGATGCCACATAACGCCCCCGGCCTACGGGAGTGCCCGGTGTCTCTGCCTGACCTAGACACCGCACAGGAGCCAGTGGATGCATTGCCTCTACGTTGGTCAACCCGCCTCTCCTGCCCACCTGCCCGACTGAGAGTAGTCGGAAAACAGACTTTAAATCATCTCAGCATGATGTTGTTCTTCTATTTCATGTACCAAGACATTTTATTGAGTTCTCATGCCGCGATGGACCATTAGCATTGAGCTTAACTGATTACCTGGAAATCTTACAACACTCATACTCATCTTTACGTCTTAAAGATTGGGGGGGGGGTCATACATGATGTTGTTCTTCTATTTTATGTATTTCCAGATGCTGTAATCATTGGTCTAATAAAGAACATTGACTAAAGAGATGAAGCTCATCTAATTTTGTATTTTCCAATACATCGGTAAGCACTGTATGTTTTTCGAGCCAAATAAACATGTTACATTAAATAAAAACACTAAAAAAATTATCCAGTTAGGTAGAAAAGTAACTTATCTTGCCTTTGATAACATTTATTTGTTATATATTTGTTTTTTTGACAACTTTTTCAAATCTATGTGTACAGTAATACAAACCCTACATTCATAGCCTGAAAGTTTCATCTCGATATTGCAGATATTGACAGTGTGAGGCACTAAGAAAGCAACCTGTGTCATGGACGTACGTCAGAAGCAGAAATACATCATTGAATTCCTTCATGCAGAAGAAATTGAAAAGATCAACAATTGGCCGTTTACAAAGCCGATGCAGTTGATGTCAGCACAGTTAGGAGATGGGTCCGTCGATTTCAGAGTGGTGACAGATGTGAGTGACAAATCACGCTCCAGATGCCCATGCACAGCCACCACCCTGTCGCTAGTAAAAGTGCATTGAGAATGGTGGTGACTATGTAGAACAATAAATCCTGGAGCACAAAAGGTCATTCGTTTTAAATGGTAGCACCGTGGCTACCGACAGTAAAGAAGGCTGGTGCACATGATAGCATGACGTCATTATCAGATCCACTTGTAGGTATATGATCTAGGCTAACAGTCCCTTATCAGTAGCAATTTTGTCTAGCTTTCAGTTTTCTGTCTAACATGGTTTATTTTTGCATTGTTCCAAATTGCTGGGGAAATTATTCAAAAGGACATAAAGTACAAATATTTTCTTTTCCTAAAGAGAAGGAGCAAGTCTTAATTTGGATACGTGCCATTAGAAGGGAAAAATTTTTTTCAACCAAATATAGTAAAGTAAGTAATGTTATTTGTTAATAATTAAACGTGCATTTAATTAGAACTGTATTCAAGTACTTTCATAACGTTGTATAACATTGTTAATATAAATTAAAGAAACAATACTATTTATTGCTGATACAGCAAATATTATGTTGATATTTTTAACTGTTTATTTTCTTATAAGGCTAAAAAGTCTATCAGGAAGATTGAAAATTTGATTTTGTTTTAGTTTTTAAAATTATAAACAAACATTTTTACATGAGAATAATTGTCAAAATGTCTTTAATAATAAATAAAACCTTTCACTGAGTATTTCCAAATATTTTAAAGTTCTTTATCTTTTTCTAAAGTCGGTTTGAAAATTATTCACCATGAGGCTATTAAGAAAATTAGCGATGACTGAACGTTATATATTAAAATTGATTTTTTTTCTTTTTAGAATTATAAATAAATAATTTTTACATGAGAATATTTGTCAAAAGTATTTTTTTTTTTATTTACTTGTCTCCTCACGAGGGTACAGTTAGACACAAGGTCGGTTTTTAATGTGGGAAAATCTAGCGCCCCAAAAAAGGGGCACTCTGGATAGGAACAAAAGTAAAATAAAAATTGTCTCAGTCATGAAGGATTTATCCTCTGACCGTAGGACAGAACAAATGAAGTGTAGCATCAGAACAGATACTACACTGTGATCCTGTGCCGAAGATAAATGTTACCAAAGGCAAGATAAGTTACTAATGTTCCAACTGTGTTTTAACTTACGTTTTTCTTTATTTCCAAATAAAAGTGATGTCAAGTATATTAGAACGAAAACAAATATCGTTTGTTTTCACTTTTAAAATTCATCGTCGGTGTTTAATGTTTTTTAATTCTTTGTTTCCTAAATTCATAATTCAGTTTTATCAGTATTAAATTGTATATTGCTTGAAAATTACTTAATTTTACATAGATAATATTTATATTATCAATCCTCATCTCTAAACTTCCAAAAAATAACATTCAATCCATGTGATTTTTCTCTAAATTAAAAAAATATTTCTGCACTAGCAACTTTTATTGTTTGTTCGTATTTAAATTATTTGTTTGATTTCAATTTTTTGTATTTTATCGTTTGTTTTCATTCTTTAAATTATTTATCGATGGCTTTCACTTTTAAAATTATTCATCGTTGGTGTTTAATATGCTTTTTTTTTTATTGTTTGTTTCTTAAATTCATAATTCACTTTTATCAGTATTAAATTGTATATTGCTTTTAAATTACTTAATTTTACATAGATAATATTTATATTTTATATTGAATAAAGTTCAGTTTCAGTATTAATCGAACTGTGTTCCTTTTTCTTTTTAAAAATGTTTTATTGCTCTTTTTCAAATTGCCCTCGTATAGTTCTGACAGTCTGACAAATCTTACCTACATTGCCTGCAGGCATTTTTCAGTTAACAGGCCTTCTTCTTACTCTCGGTGGCCGTGATAAAACGCGTTATTTCGACCGGCCGTGACGTCACAACCACGGTAGGCTCATCGATAAGACAGTTATTTATTTATTTATTTATTTATTTATTTATTTATGTTTGTTCAACTAACACCCTTACACACCCCTCCACTTTCTTTCTCGTCTTCACATTACGGGTTCGAGCCTGTCCGCCTGCCTACTATAACTTTTTTTTTCCGGCTCAACGCACACCTCCCATCACCCGGGCAACGCCGGGTACCCAGGTTAGTAAATAAATAAAAACAAATCTAAAAAATAAAAATAAAAAATTTAAAAAATAAAAAATCTTAAGAGAAACAGAAATCTGAAAATAAATTGCAAATTATGCTTTAATTGGGTGAACTACATTCCAAAGAGAAAAAGAAACAACAACAAAAAAAGGAGGAAAAATTATTTCTTTTACATGTGAGAAATACAGTATTACAGTCAGCGTGGGAAAAAGAAATGCGACACATTCTTACGGTTTCTATTTTAATGCCATAACAAAATACTTTCAATTATTAGGTTGCTGTAAAAATAATACCGTTTTTTTTTACGTTAAGTTGAACGTCAAAAAACCAACCTAATTAACAAAAAAAGAATTTCTATAAAAAGGGACTGGTGAAGGCATTTAGTTCTTTCCTACTGCAAGAACTGTGACACAAGGGTCAGATAGTGGGATTAAGAAGTCAGCGCTCCCAAGGAGGGGCACTATGACCTGAAAAAAAGTGTCTGGGCAGCCCTGTCGGCATTCCCCAGTAAAGGTGTTTCAGGCTTTTATAAAAACATAAAGACGAGGAGTGTTCTTCCAATTTTTTTTTTTTTTTTTAACTGGTGTCATCTGTAAAAGCTGACAGTATTTATCTTTCTCCCACTCCGAGAAATGCAACACAAGGGTCGGGAAATGGGATTGAAAAGTTAGCGGCCCAGAGGAGGAGCACTTTGACCCTGCAAAACATGCCTGTGCAGTCTCGTCAGCATTCCCTGGTAGAGGCGCCTCAAATGATTAGCAATAAATTAACCCCTTCTCAAAGAGAGAAGACAAGCCTGTGAGGGTGGACCTCATAGAACTGCACAGAACCAGCACTACACCACAATCAACAGGTCATTTCAAAAATGGTCTAACCTCTGTTGATTTTGGGGTCTGTGAGAGGCTGCGTAATACATCTCGTTTGAGATTTCTTTATAAAGTTCAAAGGTGTATCTGTAATTTGGTTGGCACCCAACTTTTCTTCCTTCTTTGCATCTTCCCTTTTACAAACATAATGTTACTAGTTTCAGTCTTTTTTGTGGTAGTAGGCAAGCAGGTTCGAACCCGTGACGTGAAGGCGGAAAAAAAGTAAAAGAAAACCTGACGTCTTACCCCTACTCCATGACGCGACCGGAAGTTCGAAATATTGAAATTAGTAAAGTCATTCCAAATTATACAATTACTTGCAAAAAAAAAAAAAAAAAACACTTCTTGTAGAAAACTGCTCAGTTGAGGGTGAAGGAATGAATGTTTTTAGCCAATTTTTCGATATTTGTCATCGGAAGGGTCGAGCTTCAAAACGATACATATCTCATGAAAATCCATCGCCTCTGTCAAAAGTTTTAGGCAAACATACATACATACATACATTTAAACAGACAGGCGAGATTTATATTATAAAAGGCAGCTCAAGAACATGATTACGTTAGACTAGAAAACGACCATGTTATAGTCAGCTGGGAAGCAGCTCTGCAGTATTGCGTTTCATAGAAAAGGAGTTCTGGAGGGGAAAAAAGCTCTGCTCATGGATTTTTTGTTTAGTTTTCGGCACAGAGAGCGGGAAATGGTTGATAGTGGTTGTAGCTAGATAAGCTTTTGTTGTAAATGTTTAACTTTCCTTTAATGATTTTTATTTATTTTTTTTTGTTGACTTGCCTCCCCACGAGGACAGAATTAGACACAAAGTCGGTTTTTAACATGGGGGGGGGATCAGCTTCCACAAAAAGGGGCATGGTTAGTAACAAAAAAAAAAATGTATAAGTCACGGAGGATTTCTCCATTAACCGAGACCAAAAAATGAAGCGCAGTATCAGAACAGATACTACACTTTGATTAAGAAAGAGAAAAGGCAACCCTTACAAGAAACCCTCCCAACTTCTGATAGCCATGACTAATGATATACTACCTAAAAGTTCTTCATTCAAATCAAACTCCTAGGTCTGCAATGTCTCTATGAGAAAACGGTAGCAGAGAGGTGTAAAGGGCATTGCCCACTAGATTTCGAAGTCAGTTTTGTACCCTGTCCAAGCAGGATACGATGCTCTGAGCCGCTCTTCCCCAGATGTGGCAACAATTCTCCATCTTAGGATGCAGCTGGCTCTTATTTTTAAATAAATGAAATATTGAATGTAACATTTTATTAATAAATTAAAAAATAATAATAATTTGAAATATTCTTGTAATATTAAAAAAAAATAAAATAAATAAATAAATTCAATAAATGTTTCCTTAAGTAATATTTTCTGTTGAGTTATTTTGTCTTTGCTGAAATTACTGGTTTAAAATAATCATTAACTTTTGGATTGTTTCCCACATTTTCTCTAATTTGACTCTTTCGAAAATGCCAAAAAACATTCCGATTAGCTAAAGTGCATTTGTACCGTCATTTTTGGTGTAGATATCTATTCTTTCCTACGCATAAATATATCAAATAGCTTTCCTTATTTGCATGTTGATTTTTTTTTTAAACAAGAATGAAATATTCAGGATTAGTGTTCACTACCTAGATCAAGGAATTAGTTTTCCCTAAGAAATATCGCCCATATTTTTAGGACGTAAGCACACACACACACATTACATACATATATATATATATATATATATATATATTTGTATCTATTTGTGATTTATTCCAGGGATTTCTGCCTTTTGGATTGCTTTGGATCATCTTCCAATTACGCGATTCCCTTGGAATTTACTTGTGTGAATGGAAATTTAACTAACTTTCTTGGATTCTGCAGTTTTGGATTTTACCGTCATTGGATACTTTACCCTTCACCAAACTATCCATTCACATGAAATCAATTTTTTTATTCACCCCAATACCTCTGCTCCATTTTTTGTTATCAAGTAAGATTTATGTAGTTTCATCAAATACTTTTGCAAGCAAAATTCGATCCCGCATTTTGCTAAATCCTACCTTCTGATGAGAAGGAAAGTATTTTTTTGAAACTCCGCGGATTAAGGACTATCCACTTATTTAGTGTTTCCTTTTCAGATTAAATATGTTTTTAACTCTTTTTCAAAGTGTTTTTAACATGTTTTATTAACTATTTGTTCTTATTATATATATATATATATATATATATATATATAGAGAGAGAGAGAGAGAGAGAGAGAGAGACAGACAGACAGACAGACAGACAGACAGACAGAGACAGACAGATGGACGGACGGGGTAAGATGATTGATAATTTATAATTAAAATTAAAAATCGGTTTCATAAGGAAGAACAAACAAAATCAATAAATTGTACGATCGTTTCGGAAACGATGTTTTTATTGTGATAGACAATGAGTCTTGGACAATAATTTTATCATAGTTTTTTTTAGAAGGCGAACCATTAAAAGATACATCTGCCTTACTTAAATAATGCTAGGTTAATTTTTGGTGTCTTTAGAAAAACCTCCACTCAATATTTTTGCTGATGAGGAGACTTTGTCTAAAATAACTATATCATAAAATTATTGTCCTCAATCAATTGTCTATATCAATAAAAACATTGTTTCCGAAACGATCGTACAACTTATTGATTTTGTTTGTTCTTCCTTCTGAAACCTATTTTTAATTTTAATTATAAATTATCAATCATCTTACTCAACATTAATATAGCTATAGGATATATATGCCTGTCGAGTTCATGATATATCTACTTTACAATGAGCACCGTTTTCTTTTCTCTTATTTAATTGTATTAATGAATTTACTAATACATTAAAATATACTCTGCTCTTTAGACTCTTGTTCTAATCTCCTAAGTACATATTATATATATATATATATATATATATATATATATATATATATATATATATATATATATATATGGTTAAATGGCAGTTTTAGTCATTTAGAACTGCTTTAAAAGCTTCACCGCTTGCTTATTTTTCGATGAAATTTCAAACAATTATTACAGTTTATAGATCACCTTCTCAGCTATATAGTGAAAAAAATTTTTTCAATTTTCGTTCAGTAAAACAAAAGTTATGATGAATTTTCTGGTGGCCAAAATCGTAAAAATATATAAGGAGGAGAGCAACGTTTTTTATGACTGGTTTCCATAGAAACATCGTCGCTTCACCAACTACTGTTGTTACTAATTCACTGCTGTCGCGGAAAGAGAAGTAACAAGTGAAACAGAAAGAATGAAAGCATGAAAGGGAGATAATTGGGGGGATTTTATTGAAAGCAGACGAGTGCCGTACATTGTTATTGCATATGTGTCTATGGGGGCAAAAAAATAAGACTGAAATTAAACAAAGAACAAGTGAATTTATTGGAAGCCTGGAAAAATCATGCATTACAATAGAAAAATGCGAGCATGAACAGTAATATTGTTAAGCTTAAACATGGAAACGTAAAGGACTAGTTGTTAAAACTGGAACAGAAAAGGACAAGATATTATAGTAAAAAATATAATAAATTTATAACTTAAAATATTGCAGCATTAAGAATTTTTTGTTTTTAAATTCAATTTATAACATTATATAATCAATTTTTAATGCTGCAATATTTTAAGTTATAGATTTATTATATTTTTTACTAAAATATTTTGTCCTTTTCTTTTGCAGTTTTAAAAACTAGTCCTTTACTTTTCCATGTTTAAGCTTAACCATGCTCATACTTTTCATGCTCGCATTTTTCTATTGTAATAGAGATAGAAGATGGCATCGAGACCGAGATACCTTCTGAACCAGTCAAACTAGTGACTAGAATGCGAAACCATCAGGGGTCACATCAGAGATGCTCCGTGGGGAAATATCTTTCCTCTTCCTGCGAAACAGTGTGCAAATGAGACTATCGAATGGTTCAAAGCAGCAATTGAAGCGCATGTTCCCACACGGAAGATCTATAGCAAACCCCACTCTCCCCAATGATTCACTTATGCAGATGCGATTAATCAAAGGCAGCAGGCATACCGCACATTTATCAAACTGAAGTCCAGTACAAATAGACAAAAGTAAATACAAAATAAAAATAACTGTAAGATCAAAATGGTCGCAGCTAAGAGAATATATCCTGAAACCACCAGAAAACGTTTCGAGTAATAGAAATTAGGGTACTTGTACAGTTTAATCAAAACATTAAAAAATGAAAATATCGAAAAAAAAAAAAAAAAAAAGTAATATTGTACGTATTTTTTATGGAATGAAGTTCTAAAAAAAAAAAAAAAAAATTCACTTAATTTCATCAAGTAGTTTTTTTGTTTTTTTTTTACAGCGAAAAAAAAAATTATGATACCGAGCAAAAGGTTCGATTTTTAGGAAGAAAAGCTAGTATTAAAGATGGGGAGGGGGTGTCGGCACTTTAACTGGAGTTATCTCCACGTGGCGTGTTTAACAAATTCCATAATTGCTGACTTCAACGCGCTCTCATAAAAACGTGTTTTCCGCTGTAAAAAAAAAAATAAATAAATAAATAATAAAAAAAACTACTCGATCAAATTAAATGAAATTTTTTTTTCGGAGATCTTCAGTCCAAAACGGATACGTACACTATAACCTTTTTTCGATATTTTCATTTTTTAATGTCTTGATTAAACTGTACAAGTACCTAAATTAGAAACTCATGATTTCTGGAAATTTTATAATAGTGTAGTAAATAATGGGCAATCAACAATCCAACAACCTCGAGGTTGTTTGCCCAGCAACCGAGAAGGCTAACTTGCTTGCCTGACGGTTTGTCTCCAACTCTACTTTGGACCCAGCAAACCACACCCTCTCAGATTTTCCTTTGCAGACAGAAACCACTCTCAATGATCTGAAAAAAAAAAAAAAAAAATCACCTCTTTCCAAGTTTATGATATCATAAAAAAAACCTAGAGACACCTCAAAGGCATGTAGACTTGATCTCATCCAGACTATACAAAAAAAAAAAAAAAAAAAAAAAAAAAAAAACGCTACGCTGTGGTTGTCTCAGTTCTTTCCAAACTCTTCAACAAACGCCTTAACGAATCTTGCTTTCCTGCCTGCTGGAAAATTGCTTCTGTTGTACCATTTTGCAAGAATACTGTCGAAAGAACCAACCCACTCAATTATCGCCCCATTAGCCTCTTCCCTCTCTCTTTGCCAAAATCTTTGAATCCTTAATCAATCAAGCACTAGCCCACCACCTCAGAGATACTAACCTTCTTTCCATCGATTTATGGCTAGTTTTTTTTATCTTAAAATGATATTCTTTTTAGCTTCTTACATCAAGTGGCTTCATGCTTTGTCTGGCGCGATTTTCAAAACAAAATCTACTCGATAATTTTCCATAATTGTTGGTATACACTAATATTTTTCATTGTTAAGTAAGTATATTAATTAATTTTCCTGTTATTTTATTTTGAACTGGCATATGTCACTTGCATTTCTTTATAAATACGCACCAATTTTTTTTTTTTTTTTTTTTTTAATCAAAACCAAACAGATGAAGAGAGACAGGTTGAAGTGGAGAAAGATGTAGAAAGAAAGGCTCAAGGTATATATATAGAGACAGGTTCAAAATGGACAACAAATAGTAAATTTTATTTTTAAATTCTACTCGATAATTTTCCATAATTTTTGAATTTCACAGATATCTCAATATAAATAAACACTGATTTTTTTTACTATGATAGAGAATGTATTCTCCACGATAATTTTCCGCAATTTTTTATGCATTTTGAGAAGCTATATTTTGCATATATCTCAATCCAAAGTAGAGGGAGACAGGTCCGAGGTGAAGAAATATGTAGAAAGAAGGGCTCAAAATAGAGAGAGAGGTCCAAATTGGACTTCAAATAGTAAATTAATTTTATTTTAAAATCCTACTTAATAATTTTTGGTGTATTTTAAACAACTATATGGTACATATATCTCAATCCAAAGATGTGAGAGATGGATTTGAGGTGGAGAGAGACGGGTTTAAGTGGAGAGAGATGTAGAGCAAAGGTTTCAAGATAGAGAGAGGTCGATAGAGGTCGAGAGAGAGAAGTCCAAAATGGATTACAAATAGTAATTTTTTTTTCTTTTTAAATTCTGCTCGCTAATTTTCCGTAATTTTTTGGTGTATTTTGAACAGTTGTATTTCGCATATATTTCAATATAAATGGACACGGATTTTTTGCTAGATTAGATAGATTTTATTATCTCTACAATAATACCACATCTGTCCAAGTTATTCCATGTGATTAAGAATGAAGAATTAAGGTTTTGCGTTGAACAAATCTGTTAATTGGAGTCGACCGTGAAGATTTATCCAGATTTAGAATGTGAGATTTTCCCTCGGCCTTGCAGTTACGTGTTCCTTATTTTTTTTTTTTTAATTTTTTTTTTTTTACATGGAGGTCACCACTTATCAAGGCCCAGAAGCCACTCTGGGATAAGGGTTATGTTCCTTGTTGATTACTGACTAATGTTGGTTTTGTGTAGTTCTAGGAGGTCCACCTTTCCAGGTTTTATCTTCTCTCTTTAAGAAGGAGTTTATTGCTAATCACCTGAGGCGCCCCTACCAGGAAATGCCGGTGAGAATCAAAATGCTCCTCGTCTGGGACGCTGACTTTTCAATCCCGCTTTCTGACCCTTGTGTCACATTTCTCGGGGTGGGAGAAAGATGAATACCGTCAGCTTCTACAGATGACACCAGTTTAAAAAGAAAATGAAAGAATGAATGTTGTTTCCGTGTTGTTATCCTCCACAATAACAACAAGTCACCACTTATCATGGCCCGAAGGCCACTCGAGGATAAGGGGTAATAAATGTCAGGTGGTCAGTGAGACAACAACCGTGATGATGATGATGATAAATGGGAAGAATTTGATTTGTTAAGAGAAAGGTCAACAAGAATTTGTTCCCATTGGATTTGAAAATGACAATGGGCGAACCTGAACGAGAATTACCCCTCCCTTATATATCAGTGTCCAATCAATAATAATCCACTGAAAAAAATTGCAAAAAACTGAAAGCCGTTCTTAACATGGAGAGGTTGGGGGTATTTATTCTGAAAGTCGTTCTTAACATGGGGAGGTTGAGAGTGTTTATTCTGAAAAGCAATTCTTGGGAGGGGGGGGTAATTTTCGTTCAGGTCCACCTGACAATGTTGTAATTAGCTGGAACGCAATCCCGTGGTTACTGAGTTCCACAAGTTGGCAGATGTAGGAAAGAAACTTTGTTCATGGAATTTGCGTTGTTTTAGGTACAGACAAAGAGTAGGGGAAATTGACAGTAGTTGTGGATAGACGAGTGTTTGTTGTTAATGTTTTGCAAGGGACGACCATAGATCAGAGCCCAGTCGAGCACTTGACATGAAAATAACAGTAGGGAAGAGAGATTCACAATGTCTCTTATGTGGGGAAACAGGAGTGTCAAATTTGAATCCAGTTGCTTTCACAGAAATACTTTCACTTAGGGATGTTGGCAACCTTCATGCGATCTTTCCCGTAAGTATTCAACGTTTTTTTTTTTAGTGTTGGACGATAAAATCGGCATCGGAATTGTAAAAATTGGAGCTTTTTGGGGTATCAGAATCGGTATCGGAAAAATTTGAGCCTATTTTCCGATGCCAAAACCGATTCCTTTAATTATCTATTTTATTTGATTTTGTTTTTATAAAAATATCTTCCATTGCTTGTAGTAACAAGAAAATAAAAAATATTTATTGATTCAAACTTTCAGTAAAACAAAAATCTCTAGATCACCTCATCACAAGTGTGCTTTTACGTTTGGGAAAATACATGCACATTGAAGATGTGTTTTTACAGTAATTGGGACAAAACAACAATTTATAGTTAAATATTTAGAGATTTATCAAGAATCGGACTCAGAATCGGTAATTGTATCAGAATCAGGAATTTAGTAGAGTCGGTAATTGTATCGGAATCGGGAAAAATATTGGAATCGTTCAATCACTAGTTTTTTTTAGAAAGAATTTTAATTAGAAAGATATCGCGGGAGAGGGGAGATAAATGCCAACAATAATCATTTGATTCATTCGAAATAAATAAATGAATGGTGCTCAACACCAACATCAGCAAGGTGATGGTGGCTCAGTGGTTAACGACACAGACTGTCAACCTGGGTGTACCAAGTTCAAATCCAGTTCATTCCACTTAGGAACATTGCCTTTGGGTCAAGAGTACAGTGTAATATCTGTTTTGATGCTACACGTCGCCTTTTCTGTCCTCGGTTAGTGGAGGAGAAATCCTTCATGACTGAGACCATTTTTATCTTTGTTCCTCCTATCCAAAGTGCCCAATTTTGGTGAAGCTGGACCCCCCCCATTCAAAACCGACATTGTGTCTAACTCTGCCCTCGTTGGGAGGCAAGTAAATAGAAACATTGTCAACCTTCACGTGGACTCTTCCGTAAGTACCCGAGAAAGATATCCGGGGGAGGGGTGCGAACGCCAACAAAATCATCATGAACAACAACAACGACAACGACAGATGACATTCGTCAAATGGTTCAAAGTAGTCGTGGATGGTATTCGACTTTTAATGCAATGGTCATACAGAAAGAATACAAAACAGAGTTGAAAGGCGGGATATGAAAAGTGTGATTTATGAAGAGGTCTGTGAAAGATACAGCTGGATATTTTTAATGGAAATCGCTCCAGGCAAGGCATAAAGCCACTTACCGTAAAGAAATAGGGAGATGAAAAAAGCAGACTAAGAAACAGGCCAGTGGTGGAGAGAAATGGATCTAAGGTAGAAAAATAGATATTGAAAGAGGCAGGACGAGGTAGAGAGATAGGGAGATGTATAGAGAGACGGATCTGAGGCGAAGGGAGAGATGTATAGAGAGACGGATCTGAGGCGAAGGGAGAGATGTATAGAGAGACAGATCTGAGGCGAAGGGAGAGATGTATAGAGAGACGGATCTGAGGCGAAGGGAGATATGTATAGAGAGACGGATCTGAGGCGAAGAGAGGGATGTATAAAGAGACGGATCTGAGGCGAAGGGAGAGATGTATAGAGAGACGGATCTGAGGCGAAGGGAGAGATGTATAGAGAGACGGATCTGAGGCGAAGGGAGAGATGTATAAAGAGACGGATCTGAGGCGAAGGGATACGTGTATAGAGAGACGGATCTGAGGCGAAGGGAGACGTGTATAGAGAGACGGATCTGAGGCGAAGGGAGAGGTGTATAGAGAGACGGATCTGAGGTGAAGGGAGAGGTGTATAGAGAGACGGATCTGAGGTGAAGGGAGAGGTGTATAGAGAGACGGATCTGAAGCGAAGGGAGAGGTGTATAGAGAGACGGAGCTGAGGCGAAGGGAGAGGTGTATAGAGAGACGGAGCTGAGGCGAAGGGAGAGGTGTATAGAGAGACGGAGCTGAGGCGAAGGGAGAGGTGTATAGAGAGACGGAGCTGAGGCGAAGGGAGAGGTGTATAGAGAGATGAGTTTGAGTTTAAGAGGGATATGTAGAGATAAACGGGTCCAAGGTGGAGAGAGATATGGAGAGATAGAAATGCCCAAGGTGGAGAGAGAAACAGGTCCGAGATGGAGAGAGATATGGAGGAAAAGAGATGGGTCCTAGGCGGGGAGAGATATGGAGAGAGAGAGAGAGAGAGAAAGAGATGGCTCAAAAGATGGAGAGAGAGAGAGACGAGTCTGAGGTGGAGATAGAGAGAGGGGTCCGAGTAGAAGAGAGATATAGAGAGGGGTCTGAGAAGAAGAGAAATATAGAGAGGGTCCGAGAAGAAGAGAGATATAGAAAGAGAGAGAGGGGTCCGAGAAGAGAGATATAGAAAGAGAGAGAGGGGTCCGAGAAGAGAGATATAGAAAGAGAGAGAGGGGGGTCCGAGGTGAAGAGAGAGAGGGGTCCGAGGTGAAGAGAGAGAGAGGGGTCCGAGGTGAAGAGAGAGAGAGGGGTCCGAGGTGAAGAGAGAGAGAGGGGTCCGAGGTGAAGAGAGAGAGAGGGGTCCGAGGTGAAGAGAGAGAGAGAGAGAGAGGGCGGGTCTGAGGTGAAAAGAGAGAAGGGTCCGAGGTGAAGAGAGAGAGAGGGGTCCGAGGTGAACAGAGAGGGAAGGGTCCGAGGTGAACAGAGAGGGAAGGGTCCGAGGTGAACAGAGAGGGAAGGGTCCGAGGTGAACAGAGAGGGAAGGGTCCGAGGTGAACAGAGAGGGAAGGGTCCGAGGTGAACAGAGAGGGAAGGGTCCGAGGTGAACAGAGAGGGAAGGGTCCGAGGTGAACAGAGAGGGAAGGGTCCGAGGTGAACAGAGAGATGTATAGATAGACAGGTCCAAGGTGAAAAGAGAGGGATGTAGGTGTCCAAGGTTGGAAAATAGATATTGAAAAAGACAGATCTAAGGTAGAGAGAGAGGAAGATGTAGAGAGAAAACGGTTCAAGGTAGAAAAATAGATATTGGTAGTGACAGGTCCGAGAGAGAGAGAGATCCGAGATGGAAAAAGAGATCGGTCGAAGGTGATAAGAGAGGCATGAAGAAAAAATGCACACTGGCGCTTTGGTAAAATACTACTCTCTATTTGCAATCATAAGAAAAAAAAAAAGTTTAAATATAAATTTGTTCTGGGTCCCTATTTACAATGCCTCCCCACTGGACAGAGTTAGACACCAGGGTCGTTTTTAACGTGGAGAAAAGGTACAAAAATAAAAGATTGTCTCAGTCATGAAGGACTGCTCCTTCACCGAAAGAGAACAAGAAATGGAAGTGCAGCATCTGAAGAACAGATACTACACTTTGATCTTGACCAAAAGGCCAAGTAACTTGTTCTGGGTATGTCCTGTAATTTAAACAGAATTATTTATTTAAAATTGTTTAAAAAGGAATTTCTTTTTAAATTGTTTACATAGAATTTTTTTGGGGGGGGGGCCGACAAAAGGAGGGTGGACCTGTAAATTTACGTTCATTTGTTTATCTGTCTGCACTTTTCTCAATAACTACGCCTTGGAATTTTTTGAAATTTTGCACAAACATTAAACATGATATGAATAAAAAAGTAACAGAACAGCTATTCCAGAAAGACTCCGTTTGTCCCCCTATGGGTGCCATTCGAGTTAAAATGGCTAAAATTGACACTTTTATGTTTATTAAAAAAAAAAAAAAAAAAAATTGATGCCTTGGATTTTTATAAAACTTTCTGAAAAGTTGTAACTAACTGATTTCTATATAATTTTGTTTGTCTACTTCACAATAACTCTTGGGTGTGTCTCAGAGGCTCTTTTAATGCTAATAAAAACACTCCATTTTTTGGACTATTTAACTATATTTGTCCAAAATTTTCTGTGTATGTCTATGTAGCAGTTTTGCATGGTGCTGAACTCAAATTTAAATATGTTAAGGCCTTGGGGACTTTTGGGGTTAAATGGGGTGGGGGTGAGCAAATGATGGACTTAGTCATTTCTTTTTTTGCATGGTGCAGAACTCAAAGTTAGATATGTTAAAGAAGCACCGTTTGCTCATTTTCACCAGAATTTGACGTCTCCTGGGGACTTTGAGAGCTAAATGGTGGGAGGGCAAATGCTGAACTTAGTCATTTTTTTTATGCCTCGTTCGTTGGGGAACCATGCATGCTTCACTTGTTTTTATTGTAATCACAATTGCTACAAACACTTTCTCACACCTGAGGCTATTCTATATCTCTGTAAATCTACTATCAAACCATGTACGGCGTAACATTGTTATATTCGGACTTGTGAATCTGTGTCCCATTTAAGGGTGTTTGGTAAGGCGCATAAACGTATCTATAATTTGATTGGTCCCACCATTTCTTCTTCTCTATAATCATATATATATATATATATACTAGCAAAAGTACCCGTCGCTGACTGGGTTCAAAAACAGCATACAGAAAATGGACTTTGATTTATGAAAGTATGATAGGTTATGAAAAGGAAGGGTTGTAAAGAGCTTCGAATTTGGGGGTATCAAAACCAAAGCAAAATATGATGAAAGTAAAAATAAAATAGATAAACCCCATAATTTATTATACCATACCTGTTCACACTGAAACACTTATCACAATATTCTGTGGATCTATATTAAAAAAACCTTGTTAAACTTTGTGACATATTTCCATTCTATGGAGGTCAGGCATGAACGAACACCCCATAATTTTATTATACATATTTCTTCAAACTGAAACATAATTATCAAAGTATACTTATGCAGATAGATATGAAAAGTCTTTATTAAAGTTTGTGCCTATTTCCATTCTATGGAGGCCAGGTGCGAACGCAGACTCCACAATTTTATTATACCATCCCTATTTAAGTTAAACATACTTATCAAAGTATTATGTACATCTATATCAAAAACACTTGTAAACGTTTTTTTTAATTTTTTAATTTTTTATTTCCATACAGGTGAACCAGGCATATACGCAGACCCCACAATTTTAATGAATCATCATTATGCCAGATCAAACATACCCATTCCTGTGTCGATACATCTTCTATCATATGTGATCAGTTTTCTATAATAGTCAACCATATAGGAGCCTATTCGTGACCAGACACACACACACGTTCAGCTTTATATTATAGAAGATATATATATATATATATATATATATATATATATTTGAATACAATAAAATATGCATCTAGTGCACTTGAAAGCCAAATCACAACGTAATATTAGGAAAATAAACAAATATTTTACTTGTTTGAAATTTATCACAAATATATTTCAGAGGTATACTCCATCTTCAGTGTGTTGTTTTGTTTCTTTTGTTTTTTACTCCCCGTATTTCCTCCTATAACAGACAACATGCTAGGTAACATACAAATATCTGTGCATGAGGTCGCCAAGCTAATCAAGAACCTTGATTCCAGTAAAGCAACTGGCCCTGACTGTATTCCAATTATAGTGTTAAAAAAGCTTCAACCAGAACTTGCTCCCATACTTACAAAACTGTTTAAGCGTTGCCTTAAGGAGAAGTGCTTTCCAACACCCTGGAAAACCTCATCAGTATGCCCTGTATTTAAGAATTTGGGTGATAAGTCATCTCCCTCTCAGTACAGACCATAAGTCTCCTGTGTGTCATGAGTAAGTTGCTGGAATCCATATTAAATAAAGAAGTAGTCAACCACCTCAGCAGAAATAACCTTAGCGACACGCAATATGGTTTCCATTCTGTTAGGTCTACAGCAGATGTGCTAACGGTTATATCTCATAGGATTAGCGAATCTCTCGACAAAGGCTTCATTTCTAGGGCAATTGCTCTTGACATATCAAAGGCCTTCGATAAGGTATGGCATAAAGGCCTACTTCACAAGATTTCCAGCTACGGTATAACTGAAAATGTTTTCTCAATCATTAAATCATTTCTCTCTGATAGGCTCATAAGAGTAGTGGTTGATGGGCAGAAATCAGAGGCCCTCAGTATTAATGCTGGAGTCCCTCAGGGATCCATCCTGGGCCCAACTCTTTTCCTGATCTACATCAATGATCTCTCAAAACACATACTTAAATCATTCGTTGACATCTATGCTGATGACACGACCATCTATGGCAACATATCAAAGGCCATAAATGACAATGTTCTCAAATTCTTTCTCCACTGATCTTGAGTGCGTGGTACAGTGGGGGAGGAAGTGGCTGGTTACCTTTAATGCATCTTAAACCAAACTCCTATTTTTACATCATAAACACTGATCCCCATCTGGCATCAACTGAAATGGATGGCTCTCGTCTAGGGGAGGCCCCATGTTTTGATAAGCTTCTGGGTTTGACCTTTACTCCTGATCTGAAATGGAACACATACATCAAGTCTGTTGACAAGGTCGCTGGGAAAATGGTGGGATCCTTCTACCACTCCAGATGATATCTTACTAATGATGCAATTCTCTATCTATATAAAAGCCAAGTATGTCCGATGGAGTACTGCTGCCAAATCGTGGCAAGAGCTGCTAAAAACAGCCGATCCTGCCTTGACAGAGTACAAAATAGACTTTATGGCTTAGTGGGGGATGCCCTTTTCTCTTCCCTGCAACCTCTCTCCCACAGACGAGACGTTGCGAGCCTATCTTTGTTTTATCGTTATTTCCATGGCAAGTGCTCGTCTGAACTCCAATCTCTGGTTCCCCCCTTGCCAATCTTTCACGAAAAACACTCGTCTAGCTGAAACCACTGTCAATAATTTTCCCCACTCTTTATCTGTGCCTAAATCAAAACGTAGATTCCATGAACAAAGCTCCTTTCTTAGAAGTGCACACCTGTGGAACTCTTCTGCATGCCTGTTTCCCTCCTGATTTCAACTTGGATGTCTTCAAGTCCAATATAAACAAATTCCTTATGAACCTCCCCCTTAAGTAATGGCACTTTATCCAATCTCCAATACTAACAAATAATACAACACTACCCCATTGATTACTGTACACACAATAACCCTTATCCGCGAGTGGCTTCTGGGCCTTGATAAGTGATGACCTCCATATTAAAAAAAAAAAAAATGTAACGTTGGAGAAAGAAGTCTGTTTGTAAAGAACCGCACGTTATATCTAGCGGTTGTATTTTGAAATGTTTGAACTGTGCGTAGGCAACGCGAGAATAACGTCAAGGAAATATATTTGTGATAAATTTCAAACAAGTAAAATATTTGTTTATTTTCCTAATATTACATTGTGATTTGGCTTTCAAGCGCACTAGAAGTGTATTTTAGTTTATTAAAATTAAAACAAAGTTTCTATATGAACTCTCATCCTTTACGTTATATTCATTTATTTGGAGAATTTCGTTTGGTTGTTTTATGGCATATCAACCCTTTTCGGGTTATTTAATGCTGAATCCAGTTATTTTGGAAATAGTATTCATGGTGCATTCAGTTATTTTGTAGAAGGTTTTTATTCTTCAAGCTCTTTGAACTTTCAATCACAAGTTTGTAGTGTTTGGTTAGGTTTGGTTGTTTTATAGTAGATTTTATCGTTTTTATTCTCTGCCCTGCAGAACATGAATGAGTTTTACAATGGGTTGGTTGGTTGTTTTTGTTTTACGGCATATCAACCCTTTTCGAGTTATTTAATGCCGAATCCAAAGATTTTGAAGAAAAATTTATTTAATAGAATATATTTGTTGTTTTCACGTCGGTTTCTATTTAACCCATAGTTGGGACCCTAACAGGTACTACCACTCCGGGTCAGAGTGGACCTGGGAGCAATGGTAATTAAAAGGTGGCTCAACACTCCCCAAAGTCCACAAGCTGGGGCCTCACCACTGGATATAGTTTAAGGTCATATCCAGGACCCCCATTGAGGGACTTTTACCCTCTGTAGAGGGGCTGTCGGCGTATTCTAATGCCCCACCGACAGGGCCTTTACAATAGGAGGGGATGGGGAAAATGGTTAAAGTATTAATGTTTGGTACATTTTAAATTAAGACACCAGTCAGGAAGTGGGGGAGATAAAAAGAAAAAGGGGAAATGCGAAGAAGGAAAAGAAAGAAAAGGAGGATTGTTGCTTTCTTGTTTTTCTACTTCCTTTTCCAAAACTTAATTATGTTCTGCAAAACCAAAAACAAAAATATTAATGTTAGGTGCATTTCGTCTCAGGGAGCCAGTATCTTCAGATATCCTGATCTGGTAGCGCCAGTTTGATTATTTAAGAGAACAGTTAAATGAGAACTTGTTACATTAGACTTGAAAACGACCAGCTGGGAAGCAGCCCTGCGATATTGTGTTCCACAAACAGGTAGTTCTAAGAAAGAAACTTTGTTCATGGAATTTTTGTTTAGTTTCAAGCGCAGATAGATAAATAGGTAAACTGTTGGCAGTTGTTGTAAATAGACGAATGCTTGCTGTGAATGTTCTAGAAGATAGATAGAAGCTCAGTGGAGCACCTGTTATGAAAATAATGATAGAGCAGAGGTAGACTCGTTATGTCTTTTCTGTGATAAAGAGGAACTGGGGGAGGGGGGGGGCTTCGGTAACTAGATTTCGAAGCCAGGATTTGTCCTGTCAAGGTTAGAAAGGGTACATTTTTTGCATTGCATCTTTGGCAATGGAGTGATTCCATCGTTTAAAAAAGGGGGGGGGGAACAGTGATAACGTACATACGAATATGAAAATGCTTTAACGTATTATTGTATAAATATAGTGTTAGCTTAACCTGTTATGACCTGAATTATCAGATGATTAAAAAAATATTTATTAATTTATTTATTGCGAACTATTATCCTCATCTTTCTTAGTTGTTGTTTCATGACATTTCGGCCAACTATTCCTCTGGCCTTCGTCAGGTGGTAACCACGATGGGATAGGAACTCCGAATCTCCTAACTGCGTCCTCAGCAATTACTGCCATCCATAGTTGTTGTCGTCTCACCACGCTTTTGGCTAAGTAAGCCTCTGGCCGGCTTTCGGTAAGATTGAAACCGCTATCTTCAGACAATTCTCACCTGGAATCGTAGAGGCTTACTTGGCCCAAAAACGTGGTGAGACAACAACAACTATGGATGGCAGTAATTGCTGAGAATACAGTTAGGAGATTCGGAGTTCCTATCTCGTCGCGGTTACTACCTGACGAAGGCCAGAGGAATAGTTGGCCGAAACATCGTGAAACAGCAACTAAAATAGATGAGGATAATAGTCCACAATAAATAAAATTAATAAATAATACTCATCTCCATAATGAATTCCAATTAAATAATATATAAAAATATATTTATTGTTAATTTTAATTAGTTTAATGAATAATGATACTATGATTGTCTTCAAACTGGAAAAATTGTGAAGTTCAATAGTTAAACTACCACTGAGAAATTTTGTATTTCATAAACTTACATTGATTATTATCTATAGTGCTTGAAGACAAAAAAAAAAAAAAAAAAAAAAAAAAAAAAAAGTAGGTTGATGACAACAAACGAAATTATCCACTCTCTGAGACTGATGGCGGCATACTGAATACAAGCAATGGACAGTTGCAATCTAGAGGCATCTGGCATCTACCCAGATACTGAATTATAATACGTACAAGGCGTGTTTGAATCAATTCCCATATTTATGTTGTTATATTTATTTATTTATTTATTTGCAACTGAACGAATTAGTTCAACCAGGTCATAAGGGGTTAAACAGTCTTTAAAAAAAAAAAAAAAAAAAAAACAGGCTTGCTAGCATAGTTTACATACCTAAATGTACTATACACAAGTGGGTTCTTTTTTTTTTTTTTTTTTTTTTTTTTTCATAACCGTTTTTTT
Organism: Euprymna scolopes; assembly: GCF_053919585.1. Classification (NCBI taxonomy): domain Eukaryota; kingdom Metazoa; phylum Mollusca; class Cephalopoda; order Sepiida; family Sepiolidae; genus Euprymna; species Euprymna scolopes. The sequence continues at coordinate 42,895,240 of NC_136521.1, forward strand.
TTTTTTAGTGGTTTTTGTCCTATGGACTAATTAACCTTTTAATTCTCTTGTTCATTGTGCAGAAAATTGCTAATATATATTGACAAGCAACTAATCACAAGCACACACACACACGCTCAATAGGTTATATTCATCTCATTCCTAAACACACACACAAACACACACACAGAGGATGGCCTAAACAAACAAATGCTTATACAGTTATTTGATAACTACAGGAAGACTTCAAAAATATGCCATCCAAGAAATCTATATAATTATAATACTCTGTGGACCGTCCGGGTTTGCTTGCTTGCTTGAATCTTGTATTATAATAAAGTTGTAACCCTGTCCGTTTAGTCACAATAATGAGTTTTATTAGGTTGGTGCAAAAATAACGTCCTTTTTTATATACAAGTTGAACTTCAAAAAACGACATTATTTTTGCACCAACATAATATATACTAGCGGGACCTGTGGAAATTCTTTCATATGTAATATATATATATATATAAAATCAATACGAAAAATAAATAAATGTTTATATCTTTTCTGTATTTATTTCCTATGTGTCGACGACGTGTAGGAATACAAAAAGTCTTTCAAAAGAGAAGATAAAACGAAAATTTTTCTTTCATAACATGATTTTCGACCGATCCTTCGGTCTTCTTCAGTGTGAATATATATATATACATATATACATATTTTTTACAAAGGATTCACCACTTATCAAGGCCCAGAGGCCACCAAGGATGAAGATTAATGAGTGCACGAAAGTCAACGGAACAATATCATAGTAATCGTTAATAGTAGAAAATTGGATTACTTAAGGAGTCGGCTCATCAAGAACTTGTTCACATTGGACTTGAAGACGACAATATTGTAGTCAGTTGGAAAGCAGGAAACGGAACAGAGTTCCACAGGCATGCAACTCTAAGAAAAGCTGTGTTCATTAAATTTAGGTTTAGGCACAAATAAAGAGATGGGGAAATTATTGACAGTGGTTTCAATTAGATGAGTGTTTTTCAGCAAAGTCGGGCAAGGGGGGGGACCATAGATTGGAGCTCAGACGAGCAATTACTATGAAAATAACGATAAAGTAGAGACAGCCTCGCAATGTCTCTTCTGTGGGAAAGAGGTTGCAGGAAAGAGAAAAAGGCAACTTTCTAGCAGCTCCTGCTCAGATGTGGCAACAGTACTCCATCCTTGGACGTACTTGGCTCTTATACAGCTAGAGAATTGCATCAGCAGCGAAAGACCTACTGGAACTGTAGAACGATCCCACCATATTTCCAGCAGCTTCGGCAACGGATTTGATATAAGAGTTTCATTGTTATGCGTTTTAAACTAACGTTGTGCTTTTGTTTGGAGGGAAAATCCTTATGTTGACCGAGACAACAAGAATGACACACAAGGTCTATGTTGGAATCAAGCTCTGAAGAGAAAAAGTAGATGACCATGGCTTGTGCCGTGAACGAACAATCACAAAGCATACATGTTTGGTGCGGTGTCGTCCAACAAAACAGATCTTAAACTGAATATGGTGATGATGTTTATCTTTGACATGAATCATCATTCCAATATTAGCATACTAGCGGGGGTACCCGGCGTTGCTCGAGTGTTTGTTTCCGGGACGGGGGGGGGGAGTTTTAAAAAATGTTATGGTAGGTAAGTAGGAAGGATCAAACCCGGAGTCATGAGTAAAAGTAGGAAAATAAAGTGTGAATAAAAAAAAAACAAAAAAAAAACATCTGCAACGTTAACAGTTCGGCCACCAAGAAAAGTCCATTCCAGTTGTTTAGAGAAAAAAAAAAAAAAAAAAAAAAAAAAACGACTACGGTAGGTCGGCGCGAACGTGAAAATATAATGTGAATTGTCCAGCACGCTAACCACTACGCCACAGAGCATTGCAGCTTACTTTAGTGATTTTAAATAACTTCACATGAAAGAACTACGAAGCCAAACCGGTGTTCTCTTCTCAACTGTTCCTTGTGAACGATCCCCAAACGGTGTTAAGTGGTGGCAGGGGGAGGAGGAATTTATTAGAGAGAAAATATTTTACCACTTCCATTGATCTTAACCGATTTTGGCCGTGACTTCTCAGCAGAAAAAGTATAGAAATCTAAGATTATCGAGGAATTTGAGAAATAATAAGCCTATAACACACCTCAGATATTGTTCTACCGTTTGTGCATATTATATTTGCATGAAATATCTTGATTTTTAATCCTATTAATGTCAAAATCAGACGGGAAAAAATGAGTTCATTTTATTTATATAGAGATAACATGTACTGGAGAATCTATTCGTTACAATAGGGACAGATATGATATTATCAATGTCTCCCTTCCAAGTGTTACGAAGAACAAAAAAAAAAAAAGGTTTATCAGCAGAACAAAAGTTATAGAAAGTACAATTAGTCGAAAGACAATAGAGAGGAAGTTGTTCACCAAGGTACACAAAGGAAAGCTTAAATAGGATTGTTAATCAAGTTGTGGCAAGTGACTGGATCAAAAGATGGGACAATCAGCAAGCAGTGTGCATTGATCTATCTGTCTCCTAAGGCAGGGTTTCTCAAACTTCAGGACACCATGGAGCCCCTGAGCAGGGCCAAGGTTTTTCACAGAACACTAACAAGATAATTTCTAAAATAAATACGAAAGACATTAATTTCAAATTTTAAATTATACTTGTTCATTAGTTGTTCCTGTTCGTGATTTTACTATATTTTTGTGTTTACAACAATTTTTTTGTTTGTGATTTATCAAAAATTGTTGCATTTTTTGTTAATTTTTTTTATTTTTATTATTTACTTTTTCATGAACCATACTGAAACTCTTTATGCCTGTAGTTATGTATTATATCTCTTTCCAGTAAAAAAAGATAAACAATTAAATTTCTGCAGCCATTTTAATTTTCCATATAAAGCATTTGGTATTCTTTAAGGAAGGACTTGCAGAGCCCCTCAGCCTCACTTACAGAGCCCCAGGGCTCCATGGAACCCACTTTGGGGAACCTTTTTTAGCCATTTTGGAAACCTCGATTAGCGAGCAGAAAGAACCCAACCAGCAGCAAAGTTTCCCTCTCATCTTTGTCCACTAGATATGCCAGCATTGATGATTTTCACTGAAGATAACAGCTGGCCAACCTGGGACCACGCAAAAAAATGGCTTCCTGACTAACACATCCAAAGAACATTCTACTCCTTTTTTTTCAACATAGATACAGTTTAACTTTCAACTTTCTGCTGTCCAAATAAAATCTTTTTGTCTTGTTCTCTTTGTAAAGAGGTATTATTATTTATCCTGTTCCCATTAAAGGTGTTAACAAGCTATCCCCTAAATATGCTTTTTGGTATCCATTAAGACCTGTTGACATCACAGTGACTGTTTCAGATGTACAAAAGACAATTGCAGCTCAGATATGGTGTTGATCTAAGCTGCCTCCAAGTGTGATACTATCGATGCCCCCCCCCCCACCAGCCCCAAAATGTCAGGAAGTGGAAATAAGTTGATCATCAGAACAAAATTTTATAGGAAGTGAGGTAAGCACAAAGACAATGAGGAGAAAGTTGTTCAGGTCAATATATTTAGGAGAGGTAGTAAAGTTTGCAACAGCTTACGGACAGTTTCAAGTTTGAAGGCAGGTCACAGCTAGGACCAAATTGGGAGAACTTTAGGAGGTAGAGATGAGGAGATGAATTGATCACTTGATGAATTTGGCCTCAACAGAAAACTAAGATGCGATTAGGAGAAAAGATTAGACGTCAGGTCGACATATAGAGTTAGTTTACAGATAGTTTTAAGAATAGCAGTGAATTTTATTACATTTAAAACAGTTAGGGACAGTTTATCGAAAGTCTTGAGTTTACTATAGTTGAGGACAATTACCAATTAGCTTAAAAGGCCGGTTGCAGCTCGGAGCAGACTGAAGTAAGCTGACGTGAACCGACCACAAAGCGGCCTCGACAATCGACATAGATGTGGACACTAGAGCTCCATGATGGTGTTACACACGTACACAGAGTCCAACTAATATCAACAAAATGTGTTGAAGTGTGCTTTTTGTATTTTCTCTTGTGTTATTTACTGTAAACATCTTCAGCAGCCACCAATGTGAGAGACGACGACATGGCCAGAAGAGAAGATGAAAGAGTAGGAATGCACGGCACACAGCATTAGAGTTGGTGATTGTTGTCGCACGGGGGTGGGGGGAGCACTTAGAGATCATATGACTAACGCTGTGACTGGTGTCTGAATCAAGCACCGATTTCAGATGAAGACAGCAAGTGGACAATCATGGCCTGTGCAAAAAATGCACAGATGCAACTTCACATTATGAATTTCGAACCACGCACCCTTTTTTTTTCTTATCAGTTTGTTAAAGCTGGGGATGGGGCATCCTACTAGATGCCAAACATTTACCCACTAACTCAGATATTCAAACTGAGAAATCTTTAAGATTCTGATCGTCCCTTTAAGTGCAATTGTTTGAATCTCTCTTGTACTTGGTTCACCGGGTATATTTGCCAGGTAGTTTTTGAAATTCTTTTTCACGAGGCCAGTTGCTCCTATAAAAATTGAAACGATGTTCCCAGATGTTTGACGAGCTGTTAAGTTGCATCTCTCCACGGAGATCTTCCAACGGAGGTATTTACATACTTTGTTGTGGCGGGCAGTGTACAGACCGTCTGGCAATAGGATTTAGCACCCAGACATGGTCATAATTAGCGCTGCGACACCAGCATATTCTTTTTATTGTTTAGACTAGAATGTATATCCGTTAATATCTTATATGTTTTTATACAGACTGATGTGGGTCTTGGTTGATTGACTGCATCTTACTATGTCGGATATAGACTTGAGAGTCAAAAGAATGAAAAGAACATTCTGTTGTCACAGTTCTAATAATAACAGTGAAAAAAATAAATAAATAAAACGATCAGTTATGTCCACCTTCTCAGGCTTCACCTTCTTGGCTTTTGAGAAGGAGTTTGTTTATTGCTGAACACCTGAGGCACCACTACCGGAGAATTCTGATGGGCTGTTCAGGTAATTTTTGTTTGGCCAGAGTGATTTTCCAATAGTGATCCCCAATACACACACAAAAAAAGTATTCTTCCTTTGGGATCATTCATAAATATGACAACAGAATATTCTTATTGTTTTGACTCTCAAGTATATATCCAATACAGTTAATCAACCGAGAACCACATCACTCTATAAAAGCATATAAGATATCAACAGATACACACTCATGAGTCAAAACAAAAGAATATGCTGTTGCCCTATTAATAAAATTTGCAATATTTGATACAACTAAACAGTTCATGCATAACTTGTTAAACAAGTTATGATCATGAATGTTTAATCACCCATTTAGCTAGTGCTTTTTTTTTTTAATCTCTATATAAATAAAATGAACTCGTTTTTTCCCGTCTGATTTTGACATTAATAGGATTAAAAATCAAGATATTTCATGTAAATATAATATGCACAAACGGCAGAACAATATCTGAGGTGTGTTATAGGCTTATTATTTCTCAAATTCCTCGATAATCTTAGATTTCTATACTTTTTCTGCTGAGAAGTCACGGCCAAAAGCGGTTAAGATCAATGGAAGTGGTAAAATATTTTCTCTCTAATAAATTCCTCCTCCCCCTGCCACCACTTAACACCGTTTGGGGATCGTTCACAAGGAACAGTTGAGAAAAGAACACCGGTTTGGCTTCGTAGTTCTTTCATGTGAAGTTATTTAAAATCACTAAAGTAAGCTGCAATGCTCTGTGGCGTAGTGGTTAGCGTGCTGGACAATTCACATTATATTTTCACGTTCGCGCCGACCTACCGTAGTCGTTTTTTTTTGTTTTTTTTTTTCCTAAACAACTGGAATGGACTTTTCTTGGTGGCCGAACTGTTAACATTGCAGATGTTTTTTTTTTTTGTTTTTTTTCACACTTTATTTTCCTACTTTTACTCATGGCTCCGGGTTTGATCCTTCCTACTTACCTACCATAACATTTTTTAAAACTCCCCCCCCCCGTCCCGGAAACAAACACTCGGGCAACGCCGGGTACCCCCGCTAGTTTTTTAATAAAGGAGTCAAGGCCTGGAGGCCACTCGAGGATAAGGGTTAATGAGTGTACAGTAGTCAATGGGTCAGTATCATAGTAATCATTAATAGTGGAAATTTGGTAAATTGGATTATTCAAGGGGATGGCTCATCAAGAACTTGTTTACATTGGACTTGAAGATGACCATATCGTAGTAAACTGGAAATCAAACAAACGGAAGAGAGTTTCACAGGCGTGCAGTTCTAAGAAAGAAGCTTTGTTTATGGAATCTACATTTAGGTTTAGACACAGATAAAGAGTGGGGGAAATTATTGATAGTTGTTTTAGTTAGACGAGTGTTTTTCGGGAAAGTTTGGCAAGGGGGAGGACCATAGATTGGAGCTTAGACAAGCACATGCTATAAAAATAATGATAGAGCAGAGACAGTAGTAGAATGACTCAGTCACCAGCATCCAATCATAAGGCATTAGTTTTAGAGATTTTACGGAGGAGGAGGAGTCATTACTCTCAGAAAACATTACTCCCCCCCAAAAATGCTGCCAGAATACACTGCTCTTAAAAGGAAACTTTACAGCGAGACTGGAAACATTAATCCAACAAGACATTATTTTTAGAAAATAAATTTTATAGAGATGGATCTGACATTACTTCTTAGAAACCGTTCAACAAAGCGAATACCCTACATCAAACACTAGCCATACTCTGAACGCCTTGCTTCCCTGTGTTACACAATGAAGGATCCCTGTGTCAATAGCAAGCAAGTAAGCTAGTATGAATTTTAACAGGGACCACACTAAGTACAGGTCATGATGACATAGAACTTGCAAAACAAAATCGTTCCCAGAGACTGAATCATACATTTGTAAATTTTTGTGTTTCCTTTACTGCGCCTTGTTTTTTCGGACGGCTATATGCAAATGCATGGAAAATGACGTCATAAGTAAAGAAAAAAGATTGTAAAAAGGAGAAAGAGGACAATCACAGGAGAGACATGGAGCACGGAAGAAAAGAATATTAGAGGTATGAATAACATTAGGGATCACACGAATGACATCACCACCGTAACAATGAGGAAATAAATGGTGTTGTTATAAAGGAAAAAAACAGTTGAAAGCCTTTCCTATTCTTTGTCTACTTAGCAACTGAGGCTAAAATGTGTTGGTTCCCGGGTAACGTTAGAGCAACATGCATTGTGGGTTAGTGTGGGTTAGTGCAGGCTCACCTGTGGTGAGATTCGATCCTTGGCCTTGAGATGATGGCTGGCAGCAATGTCATTGGAGTAAAATGTATATATATATATATATATATATATATATATATATATATATACATACACACACACACACATAGTTCTAGGTTCAATCTTCGGCTTGAGAGAGGTGCTAGTCTAGCGGCACTGATGAGTTGTGATACAAAACTACTGTATGTGGATGACTACAAATATATTTGGGTAGAGCACTGTCATAAATAATCTCACCCACTACTTAATTGGCTGACAAATGAGAGGCTCGCTGTTTGTTTGTAAATAAGCAGTTTGAGCACTATAAAAGTGGTGGGCGAATGTTAGTTTAAAATAGACATTTGCCGAGGTTATTTGCGGGCACTGCTCCTGTGGGTCGATGGGTAGAACTGCTGACTGTCAACGCGATGGTTCTAGGTTCAATCTTCGAGTTGGGAGAGGTGCTAGTCTAGCGGCACTGATGAGTTGTGATACAACGAAACAGTACTGTATGTTGATGACTACAAACATTCAAACACAGTGATTTTATATATGGTTAAGTGGCAGTTTTTAGTCATTTAGAGCTGCTTTAAAGCTTCACTGCTCACTCATTTTTCGACCAAATTTCAAACAATTATTACAGTTTATAGATTACCTTCTCAGTTTTATTGTGAAAACAAAAATTTTCAATTTTCGTTCAGCAAAACAAAAGTTATGAATTTTCTGGTGTTCAAAACCGTAAAAATATGTAAGGAGGTGAGCGACGTTTTTTATGACTGGTTTCCATAGCAACCACGTTGCTTCAGCGGCTATTGTTGCTACTAATTCACTACCATCTCGAAAAGAGAAGTAACAAGTGAAACAGAGAATGAAAGAATGAAAGCGAGATAGTTGGGGGCGGGATTTTATTGAAAGCAGATGAGTGCCGTACAATTGTGTTTATGGGGGCAAAAAAAATAAGACTGAAATTAAAGAAAGAACAAGTAAATTTATTGGAAGCCCGGAAAAATCATGGATTACAATAGAAAAATGCGAGCATGAAAAGTAATATGGTTAAGCTTAAACACGAAAAAGTAAAGGACTAGTTGTTAAAACTTAAAAGCTTAAACACGAAAAAGTAAAGGACTAGTTGTTAAAACTGGAACAGAAAAGGGCAAGATATTCTAGTAAAAAAATCTAATAAATTTATAACTTAAAATATTGCAGCATTAAGAATTTTTTTAATTCAATTTATAACATTATATAATCAATTATGCAATATTTTAAGTTATAAATTTATTATATTCTTATTAGAATATCTTGTCCTTTTCTTTTCCAGTTTTAACAACTAGTCCTTTACTTTTCCATGCTCGCATTTTTCTATTGTAATATATATATATAAATTCAAATCTTGTCAGTAACTGAATACTTGATGCTTCGTCAGGGCTATCAAGATTTTTTTTTTTTTTTATTGTGATACGATCACTAGACAGGGTGCCTATCATGGCCTAAGAGAGTGCTAGTTTCTCAACCTGGTATTTTACCTTGCGGTACATGCAGCACCTCGCCTTCCCAAATGGTCATCCATCTGGTACTGGCCAGGCTCAACGTTGCTTAACTTCGGTGATCTGACAAAAACCGGCGAGTTAACATGAATTGTGCCAACAAGATTTGAATTACACTACAAACTCATGTAGTGAGTTCTATCTTGGCTATGGCCACGCTTGGATGGATGGATAGATGGATGGATACCAATATAAATTTTTTTGTGTGTGTGTATTGATATTCATATTAAAAACCCTTTTTTCTATTTGTGTAAAAATAAAATTCAAATTTGTTATATATGGGTCGTGTAACTGCATTTACTAGCAAAAGATCTAGCTAATTTGCATACTCTTTTAAACATTCATTTTAATTAATTCCCTATTATTTTTTTTTGTTGTTTTCTTACGAGATAATCGTCTATAGTTAACTATTACGTGTAATTATATTCATGCAGATATTCTAGAGGATTTATACTTGCGTAATATTTGTGTAAAAAGGTTATAGTAAACACAAACATCTTTCTATGTATATTTATGTATGTGTATATATATTTGTTTTAAAAAATTTGCCTACCAAACTCTTCTATCAGTTTTTTGCTTACAGACATGAAACTTAATATATAGAGTATTCGAACCCATGCAAAACTTTATATTTGAGTTTTAGCCAGGGAGAATCGGTACAAAAGTGTGAAAATTAGAAAAAAAAAGAAAAAAGGAATTTGCCAGGTGAAGGTCGAACGACGGCATTACGTATATGTATATGCATGTGTAACGTAATAGCTATTGGTTCATGTTTTAATTTTTAGTCTTGCAGCAAACATGTCTTCATAGGTTAGGCATTAAGGTCAAAGGAAAAAGTAAATCGTAAGCTAAACGTTTTGGTTTCGATTCTTGGTGGTAGCACACGAGTCCTTTTCTTTTTTTATTAACTTTGTAAATCATTAGGTCCAATATAATCTATAATATAAATCTCACCTGTCTGTTTAGATGTATGCATGTATGTATGTTTGTAGGTCTGCCTAAAACTTTCGACAGAGGCGACGGATTTTTGCAAGATCCATATCATTTTGAAGCTGGACATCTGGGACAACAAATATCAAAAAATTGGCTAAAAACATTAATTCCTTCACCCTCAACTGGGTAGTTTTCTACAAGGAGGGGTCGATTTTGTACGAGCCATATTTGCAAGTCACTGTATCGGTTGGATTGACTTTGCCTAATTGTAACGTTCAAAACTTCCGGTCACGTCATAGAGTAGGAGTAAGGTGTCAGATTTTCTTTCACTCTCTTTTCCGCCTTTGCGTCACGGGTTCGAGCCTGCTTGCCTACTACTTTTTTTTTTTTTTTTTTTGCTCAACACACACCTCCAAACACCCGGGCAACGCTAGGCATCCAGGCTAATATAATACTAAAAACGAAATCTGCATTAATTAAAATATCATATTTAAGCGTATTTTACGACCGGGCAATACCGGGCGGCCTGCCAATATATATATATATATATATATATATATTATACATGAATGAAATCTCTAGGTGTCAAGTCGCTGAACAATATGCGATTTGCATACACGTGATGGCAAGAGACGATAAAATAGAGCAAAATTATGTCGACAGGAGAACGAGGAATGCGTTAATGCTGTAAGGAAGCCGACATACTGTGATCATTTTTGAGACTGCAAAAGAAGTAGGACAGAAAACGTCCATTGATTGCGTTATTTTTTTTTTTTTTAGACTACAACAACAACTATAGACACAAGACTGTGCCAAATTATTTTCTTTCTTTTTTTTTTCATTTATTACTAGCAGGCCGCCCGGCGTTGCCCGGTCGTAAAATATGCAGCATAAATATGATATTTTAATTCATATACTGAGACCTGTGCATGGAAGTATTATGTTTGGGGTTTTTTTTTTTTCTAAATAGTTCACATGTAACGTAAATAAAAAAAATAAATAAATACTTGAGCTGAAATCGAAACCAAAACCTAAAAACAGAATCAAGTACAATAACCATTAGGCCAACTTGGCACGATCTTTAAAGTGTTTACAGTCCTACTTATTCTTAACATAGGGACTGTCATGTGAGCAATTCATACATGTGCATTCATAAAACAGTTGACAAGCAGATAAAAATCCGAAGATCTCCCCCCCCCCCTCTCCAAGATACTAATTTTTCAATTTTGTATCCATTAGCAGTCATCTTTTTTTTTATATATATATATATAAACCGATTAAAAAGTTTTCAACATGTCTGAACACCCTATATACTAAATTTAAAGTACAAAAATTTAGTTGAGTATATAGGTTGAGAAGTGTCCTCACACACATTCTCACTTTTATAGATATACTTAGCCTGGGTGTCCAGCGCTGCCCGGGTGTTTGGAGGTGTGTTTGGAACAAAAAAAAAAAAAAAAGTGGTAGTAGGTAGGCAGGCTTGAACCCGTGGCACCAAGCCGGAAGAAAAAGTGAAGAAAAAAAAAAAAGAAAAACTGACGTCTTACCACTACTCCATGGTTCGAACGGAAAATTAAGTAATGTCATTTCAATAAAAAAAAAAAGACCCTCCCTGTAGGAAACTGCCCAGTTAAGGGTGAAGGAATTAATGTTTTGGGCCAATTTTTCGATATTTGTCGACCATGATGTCAAGTTTCAAAACGATACCGATCTCGTGAAAATCCGTTGCCTCTGACGAAAGTTTTAGGCAAACATACATACATACATACATACATTTAAACAGACATGTGAGATTTATATTATAGATAGATAGATTTCGCTTTCAGAAAGATTTTTCATGCTCAGAATTGTGGGAGCATCAAACATACTGCATAGCTGAGTCCGTAGCTATTGTGACACTGCATTCCTTAAAGCCCGTATTACGCTTCCCAAAATTCACTAAAACTACATTGCCCCCCCCCCCCCCGAATCATTTCACTGATACATGCGCATTGTCCTATATACTCTGCATAGTACTTTTTGGCCTTCAGGCCAAGTTTTTTTTTTTTTTTTTTTTTTCTACCTTCACGGACATTTTATTTAGCTTCTCCCCCCTCCCCCACAATTTTTTTGTACATATCTACATACCAAATTTAAAGGCTCTTAATGATGAACTCTCTTCTTTCGCACACACCCACAAAAAAAATTTTTTAAATGCACACATACATACACAAAAAAAAATTTTTAAATGCACACATACATACACAAAAAAAAAATTTTTTTAAATGCACACATACATACACAAAAAAAAATTTTTTTAAATGCACACATACAAAAAAAAAAAAAAAAAAAAAAAAAATCACAAACGTATACATTTGTATTAAAACACTGGGAAATGATTAAGTAGATTTAATCCCATAGAGTGAATGTGGTATTGTGGTAATCTTCCAAAGTTCCAAATTACCATAGTTATAAAGACCCTGCACCATCCCCAAACTGCTTGTAGAGCCTTGTGCCTGTTTGTTTTTGTTTGTGAAATTTTACTTTTAATTGTTAAAAATTGATTGTAACTTTTTAAAAACCGGAATAAACTATACAAACAAAATCAAAGCGTAGTATCTGTTCTGATGCTAAACTTCACTTTTTTGTTCTCGGTTAGTGGATGAGAAATCTTTCACGACTGAAACAATTTTTATTTTTGTTTTTTTGGTTAGAGTGGACCTGGGAGCAATGGCAATTAAAGGGTGGCTCCACACTTTCCAGAGCCCGCAAGCTTGGGCTTCACTATCGGATATAGTTTAAGGTCATATTCAGAACCACCGGAGAGAAAGAGAATCATTAATCAGAAGAGACTATATCTTCCTTGTCACCATCATCCCATCAGAAAGAGCAGACAATTTTGATCATAACCATTTATCCTTATTTTGAGGGTACATCTCTCAAAACCTAGATATATAATAGGATTGCCTCAAGTGGTTAGCAATAAACTAACCCCTTCTCAAACGCACATCCATGACAGGAATTTGAAAAAAGTGCGCAGGCCCCCCCACCCCCCCCAAAAAAAATTTAAAAAATAAATAAAATGTCAAAGAGCTACGAAGACGGGGGGCATTACCATTAAAACGAGCGACCTTTTGTGCTCCAGAATTTATTTTTTCCTACAGTCACCACCATTCTCAATGCACTTTTGATGCCTCATCCGTAAAAATCCAGAGTGCAATTTGTCACTCACATCTGTCACCACTCTGAAATCGACAAACCCATCTCCTAACTCTGCTTACATCAACTGCATCAGCTACATAAACATTCAGCAGGTGCTGGTGAATGTTAACCAGTTCGATTTTTCTGCATTTGACACACGTCCATGACAGGGCTTGCTTTCTTAGTCTCACACGGTCAATATCTGCAAGAGAGAGATGAAACTTGTAGGTCATGAATGCACGAGTTCAGTCATCATAACAATGCAATTTGAAATCCTCTTTGAATAAAAAAAGTAGGAGGCATTAATTTTGGAACGTCCATCATATATAAGAATCACAGAAGGCTATCAATGCTATAAGCCAAAATATGCTGTTGTTGAGAAGGGAAAAGAATATTTTTTAAATATATTTCTTTTAGCAACTCTTAATTGATTTAATCACAATTTCTACAGTGATTTAATGTGTGTAGCATTTTATAACATATTTCGAGGTAAAACCTCTTTATCAAACTGTGGGAGTTTCACATCTCCGGAAACTCATGTGAATTTAAATGCTCGTAATATTGTTTTGCATTAGTTCAGAATTACTTTAGAAGATACGTGTACAGAATGAGCGCCCAGAGGATTTCAGTTCTATGGTGTCAGTTCAAAGTATTGGCGGAGAATATTGAGTAAGTCCCTGAAATGGCTTAAGCAGTTTACAATGTGAAAATTGCGATTTTTTTTTAAACTTTACAAGGGTGTCACCACTTTTCAAGGCCCAGAAACCACTCAAGGATAAGGGTTAATGAGAGAACATCGTGGTAATCGGTAATGATTACAATTAATTATTTTAGAGGACGGTTCATCAGGAAATTGTTTATGTTGGACTTGAAAACAACCACGTTATTGTCAGCTGGAAAGTAGCTCTCGTGGTATTGTGTTCACAGATAGGCAGCAGTAATTAATAAATAAATAAAAGACAAGATGGCTTTCAAATCGTAAACTGCTTCGACAATTTCCGGAACTGGTTCTGGGAAGTTCGTAAATACTCGGAACTCGCTACATAACCGAAATCCTCTGGATGCCCTATTTCTTACAAGTCCTGGTTTCAAAATTACTTTCAAAAGGTCACGATAATATATACAAGTCGCGAGTCGGCCATTTTAAGCTGTTATTATTTTTATTTTTTTATTATTATTATTAAAAAAAAAAAAATCCATAAAATAAAAAAAATATGGCGGCACTTATGCAGAATACAGACCATGCTATTTTTTGACAGATTTTTCCAGATCAAAGTTTTACGGTATTTTTTTTGTTGTTGTTGTTTATAAAATTGTTAGATGAAAGTACAGAATAGTTACAAAAGGTGCCCCCCCCCCCCGCTGTTAAAAATGGGTTTCTAAATAATGGCTGGTTATCTTTACGATTACCGTTTCTACTTCACTTCCCGTTGCCTCTCCTGTTTTTTTTGTTGTTGTTTTATTTTGTTTTTGTTTTTTTAAATAACCACGTTATTATATAGGAAAACCCTTCTTAACATGTGGAGAAGAGGAGACATCCTTGACCTATTCTGTACTTTCATCTAACAATTTGATAAACAGAAGATACCATAAAAAAAATCGGTACTTGTACAGTTCAATTAATTAAGAAAAATGAAAATATCGATAAAAGTTCAAATTGTACGTATCCGTTATGGAACGAAGTTCTCCGAAAAAAAAAAAAAAATTTCACCAAGTTTTTTTTTTTTTTTTTTTACAGCAAAAAATTTGTTATGATATTGAGCAAAAGGTTCGATTTTTAGGAAGAAAAGCTAGTATTAAAGATGGGGATGGAGTGTCGGCGCTTTACATTGAGTTATCTCCCCGTGGCGTGTTCAACAAATTCCATAATGGCTGAATTCAACGGGCTCTCATAAGAACGTGTTTTTCCTCTGTAAAGAAAAAAAAAAAACTACTCGATCAAATTAAATGAAATTTTTTTTTCGGAGATCTTCAGTCCAAAACGGATACGTACAATATAACCTTTCCCCCCCCCCCCCGATATTTTCATTTTTGAAGGTCTTGATTAAACTATACAAGTACCAAAAAATCAATTAAAAACAAATGCGAAACCGGAAGTGATAGGGAAACAGTGATCGTCAAGATTACTAATAATTCAACACTACGTATTCTGTTCTGCAGAAGTACCAAAATGGCTGACACATCTGTTAACTTTTTCGAAATTCGAGAGGGGTTTTGAAACATTTAAACTGACAAAGAAACAGCAATTTCTGGTTGTGTTTCAGGAGGGTTTAAAAAACAACAATGAAGTATTATTTGTGCTATGCTGCTAAGCAAATGGAGAGATAGAAAAAATATAACATAATTAATTACTTCGATCTTGATTTTATAGTTTTTCTTATCAGTGGTTTCCATCAGGAAACTGAAAATAACAAAAGCTGGCATTTAGCAGTTAACGAAAAAGTGGTCAAAAACAAATATAGGTTCTAATTTAGAATTCAACCTAAAAAAAAAAAAAAAAATCTTTATGGCGGTCCTACTAGTTAAGGAACGAAGATGTCATATTCCAAAAATTACGTAGAGTAATCAAGTAGTTTTATTTTTAACTACGAAAATCAAATTTTATGAGTAAGCAAAATGGGATAGTATTGAAAAAATAACGAATAAGTCCACAATAATTCAAACTTCCTAGATCAGCCTTATAATTCTACATATTTCACATTGATCGCTTTAAATCATTTAAAAATGATTTTCCTTATAAAAACTACTTGGTCAATTTACATGACTTTGGGAATATGACATTTCAGTTTCATGATAGAGATTTTTCTGTAATCTTTTTTTTTTGTTGTTATTTTTATTTAATCAGGTTCAATTCTAAATACGAATCCAAATAAATGCTATCAAAGGCAAGATAAGTTACTCTTCTACCTACCTTGATAAGTTTTTTTTTTTGCGTTTTAACTTATTTTAACGCGTTTTTTTGTTTTTGTTTTGTTTTTCGGTCCAAAAGAATTCGTTTGTTCACTAGTGTTCAGTTAGAACGGAAAAGAATCATGGGAACACTTGATAATTACTCAAAAATAGAAAATTAAACAAAAATACTGGTAGAAACCTACCAAATAAATGTCACGGTGGCATTTATTGGGTGGGTTTCTCTCAGTATTTTGTTTAATTTTCTATTTTTGAGCGATATCAATACTGCCCAGACGACCGTCTCATGCCAGCCATTTTTTTTTTCTTGTTCTTTCTTAAAACTCGCTACATTAACTTATCTTGCCTTTGGTAACATTTGTTATATATTTGTTTCTGTGCGACTTTTTCGTTTTGTTGTCCTAGTAAAAAAAATGATCAATTATTTTTAAAGAAATACAGTTGGTAAATTAGTCAAAAACAATATATTTTGGCTTACCTACTTAGATAGTTATTTGGTTAACAAAATACCCCCCCCCCCCATAAAAAAAATTGTCGGTTTACCCTAACCCAAACTCCGTTGCAAAAAAAAAAAAAAAAAAAAAAAAAAAGAAATAATTCTCAAAATATAGATTCGAGAACATTAAAAGGGTTTTTAAGTTCTCTCCCACAGCAAGAACTTAGACATCATGGTCGGAGAGTGAGATGGAAAAGTCAGCGTTTCCCACCATCCCGCACAAACACTGAGGAGGTGGCACTCTGACCTGCAAAAAGTGCTTGGGCACCCCCCCCCCCGTTGGCATTCCCAAGTAAGAGCGCCTCAGGCGATTAGCAATTAACAAACCCTTTCCTAAAGAGAAAAGGCGAGGCCTGTGAGGTTGGACCTCCTAGAACTGCACAGAACTAATCTCCCATCGCAAAATCAATAGGGACCGCCTTCTTTGCTTGTGCTTCCCCAATGTAATCAAGTAGACATGGCGTTCCCGTTGGTTTATATAGTGGGGAAAACCCAGCTTTGCTGAAAACTGGTTACTCTGGATATTTACGGTGATCAGTTCCATCGGGATTCCCTGGTTGGGGCGACCGCCGACCAACAGACACAGTAAATGATGAAAAAAAAAAAAAAAAAAAATTAAAAAGTTTCCATATTATTCGTAATACCAACTAGGACTTAGGGTTAGTGTTAAATGAAGGACATGTCACGATAACATGCATTGTATGCGTTTTTAACAGTATTTTGTTTAATTTTCTATTCTTGCGAGATTATCCAGATTCCAAAGATGCGACTCTCCTGTGTCAGCCATTTTTTTCTTGTTCTCATGCAACAGTGCAACACTCGACACTTCTTGTTTTTCGAACTGAACAAGCGCTTTAAAATAAGTTAAAACACTACAAACGTATCCAGCTAGGTAGAGTAGGAACTTATCTTGCCTTACTTGTTTTTCTTTAACATTTTCGCCTTAGTGTCTAGAGTAAAAATGCAGGATATATTTATTTTCTGGGGGACGCTGAAAACTGGAATTATCAATGAATTTATTTTAAAGGAAGTAGATCCTTTTTAGGGTTTGTATTACTGTACACAGATTCGAAAAAGTTGTCAAAAACAAATATATAACAAATAAATGTTATCAAAAGCAAGATAAGTTACTTTTCTACCAAACTAGATATAATTTTCGTGTTTTTATTCAATGTAACAATTGTAACATGTTTATTCAGCTCGAAAAAAACATGCAGTATTGCAGTGTTTACCGATGTATTGGACAATTCAAAATGGCGGCCGACTATCTCTTAAACACGGTAAGTTCGAGAAAAGGTGTTATAAATAATAAACTAGACAAAATACTGTTAGAAATTCGCTTAATATATATTACCGTGACATAGGTTGACATATATTCGGTGTTTTTTTAATAGTATTTTGTCTAGTTTATTATTTATAGCACCTTTTCTCGAACTTACCGTGTTTAAGAGATAGTCGGCCGCCATTTTGAATTGTCCAATACATCGGTAAACACTGCATGTTTTTCGAACTGAATAAATATGTTACATTGAATAAAAACACGAAAATTATATCCAGTTTGGTAGAAAAGTAATTTATCTTGCCTTTGATAACATTTATTTGTTATATATTTGTTTTTTGACAACTTTTTCGAATCTATGTGTACAGTAATACAAACCCCCTTATTATTATTATTATTATTATTATTATTATTATTATTATTATCATCGTCTATATATTAATAAGATAGCGTATGTGTTATTTTGTGTGTCACGCTTACATCCGAGTCACTGCCGTTTGTTATGGGCTTTCATTTCTTGTAATAAATAATTTTAACAACGTTTTGGTTTCGGTTTCAATTATAGCTGATGGACTTTTTATTTATATATATATATATATATATATATATATATATCAATAATTTTACCAAGAATTCTTCACAAGTTTTTGGTTTCGGTTATATAGCTAAAGGAACTCAAGTTTTTATGTATGTATGTATAAGTTTTAGTTTCGGTTTCGATTCAAGCTGATGCAGTGATGCACTATGCAGTGCACCTAATTCATATGGATATATTTTTTTTACTTTTGAAATCACAACTTCATAGTATATAAAAATCGATAACACTATAATAATATGTAGGAAATCTGCAAAAATTAAAATATCATATTTACGCATACTTGATGACTGGCCCTACGCCGGGCGTCTTACTAGCTTAGTTGAATACTTTTGCAGTCTTAACAAAAAAGCTACAATAATATCAGAGCGTCTGCATTTACACTGAACATCTACAGAATGCTAGCATCAAATATTACATATGAATGAGTCACCCGTGGAATTTCCACACCTTCCACTAGTTATTATTATCATTATTATTATTATTATTACTACTTTAATTTGTTGGTAATATGAAGTTTAGCATCCTAAAGTAAAGCTAATTACAACGCCGGAAAGAGGAAGTAATGCTGCTAGGTATTATCACTACTAAAACGGAATTCAACAATAATTCAACAAAGATTAAAACATTCCTGTAATGATCTGGTCTCTGTTGATTTTTAGGTGGGAGTTAAGTTCTGTGCAGTTCTAGGCGGTCCATCCTCCCAGGCCGTACCTTCTCTTTTTTTTGGGGGGGGGGGAGGGGGGGGTTGTTTATTGTTAATCGCCTGAGATACCCTTACCGGCAAATGCCGACGGGGCTCCCCAAGCACTTATTGCAGGTCAGAATGTCCCTCCTCAGGGGGCGTTGACTTTCTCAATCCCCCTTTCCGATCCTCGTGTCACAGTTCTTGCAGTGGAGAGAAACCAAAACCGTTGGCGGACCTGAACCAGAATCCCCCCCCTCCCAGAACGGCTTTCGCAATAAACACCCCCAACCTCCCCATGTTAAGAACGGCTTTCGTTTTTGTTTTTTGTTTTTTTTGCAATTTTTTCAGGAGATTATTATTGATTGGACACTAATACATAAGGGAGGAGGTGATTATCGTTCAGGTCCTATTTAGTTGCCTCACGACGAGGGCAGAGTTAGACACAAAGTCGGTTTTTAATGTGAGGAAAGCTCTCTCAAAGGGGACATACTGGATAGGAACCAAAATAAAAAAAATATTGTCTCAGTCTAGAAGGATTTCTCCTCCACTGACCGAGGGCAGAAAAAGTGAAGTATTGTATCAGAACAGATTCTACACTGTGATCTTGGCCCGAAGGCCAAGTAAACAATAATTCAATCTGAAAGTCCGACGGAATGTTTAGTTTATATATCCAAAAAACTAAAGTCTATTTTTATTTTTTTACTCAAAAAATTGAAACGCTACGAAGACGGGGGTGGTACCATTAAAACGAGCGACCTTTTATGTTGCGGAATTTATTTTTCTACATAGTCACCACTATCATAAATGCACTTTTACCAGGAATTCAATGACGCGTCTCTGCTTCCGACGCACACCGTCAATATCTGCAACAGGGAGATGAAAGTTTTAGGTTATGAATGCATAAATTTAGTTATCATAATAATGCGCCCATCCGATCGGAATAAAAAAAAAATAGGAGGCATTATTGTTGGAATACCTCTCGTATAAGAGAAAAAAATTGGGACCACCCCCAAACACAGATTTTTAATGGACAAAGCTAGACAAGTTTTTGTTGTTGTTTTTTGGGGGTTTTTTTTCTCTCACCCAAAATAAGGTGTATATATATATATATATATATATATATATATATATATATATATATATATATATATATATAGGGAACAAGTATCAAGGGGGGATCAACCCGAGTAGGGAGTTGAGCAGCAAGATATTCATTTGACATTTAAATTTCTGTATTTGATGTAGAGAAAAGCCTGTTCTATCGAAAAGAGGCACTCTGAATTGGGACAAAAATTATAAAAATATTGTTTTTTTTTAATGTTCCAACCAAAAAAAAAAAACGTAAATGGAACAACCCAGCCTGAAAATCAAGAAACAATATGGGACCTTCGTATTATTTGGATTCTTCGGACTACTGTTCTGTCTTGAACGTTGTTCACAACGTTTCGGTCGATGTAACCTCTGTTTTCAAGTGCATCTTGTCGGACTTCGGAATCTTTCTGTCGAACTCTGGAATCTGCACGGAATTTCGAATGAAACACTTTATTTAATCCACGGCGGTAGTATCCTCACGTTCCGTCAGCCATGACTGGCTAATTCGCAATTATATCTTGAGTGTCGCCCACACTGAGTATTGAATCTTCAACCTCTAGAAGAGTGTAACTTAACTTGACAACTTAATTTTACCAAGAACTTCATCCACTATGTCAGTTGGGGGTTATATCGACTAAAACGTTGTGGAAATAGTATTCAAGATAAGAGCAATAGTCCGAAGAATCTAAATTAATCGGTCTTCATAAAAAAAACAAAAAAAAAAACAAATGTGATATAAGACGCTTTTCTGAATAATTACCAAAACATTAAAAAAAAAGAAAGAAAATGGTTTATAATTACCTGGCTAAAGCGTTTAATGGTCCAGTACTTTTACGAGACTTGTAACATAACAATCTCTCAATATTTTGTATATTTCCCGTTCGAGCCGCCTCCAAGAGTTCGTTTTCTTTACCCATGTTTTTTTTTTTAATTATTTCACATGTACATACATATATATATATATATACACACGCGCTACTTACATAGGTGCCTGTATATTTCTCTCTTTTTTTAATATATATATATATATATATATATATATATATATATATATATATATATATATATACACACACACACAAAGAGAAACACAATCAACTTTCACTTTCAAGATAAAGAAAGAGCACCTGCTTGGAGTATTGAAAAAAAAAAAAAAAGGAAAGTGCGTGTGTTTAACTGAATTGTTACACAAATTCGGTTGCTTGTACTGTGTTTTGCCAAGCCGGAGTTATATATATATATATATATATATATATACACACACACTTATATTACGTATATCTTTATTGTATTTCAGTGCTCATGCTCACCACACGAACAGAGCTTAGTAGTAGGATTATGCAATATACCTATGGCAAGTGAGCTACACAGAAACGTTTGTGTTTGATTCCCGAAGGAATTCGTCAGGCTAAATATCTATAGGTACATCCTCATAACGTTCGAACGAACAGGACTGATACAATTTAACACTATATAATTAAATAGCGTTTTTTTTTTTTTTTTTGTTAATTCAAATTAATTTTTTTAAAAAGAAAAAAACAATGGAGAGAAAAAAAAAGTCCATCTTTGTGGAAAATATACGACATCACAGTCGATAGATTCTGTTCCGATGTCTCACAATATCCCATCTTTTTCTCCGATGCGAGAAATAGATAATGTTACAACAGAGCGATGTCGTTAAGGGGGTACTTGTTACGGGGTACATATCGCTGACGTTTTGTGTGTGTGTGTGTGTGTGTGTGTGTGTGTGTGTTTGTGTTTTAATATTCTTCAGTGTTTTTTCCGACTGGGTTGCTGCGGTTTTTGGTAGAGTTGTTGTAAATGTCTTCGTAATTCTACCACCAGCAGTAACACTGGCTGAGCTGGTAGTTGTAGCACTGGAGACGTCATCTCTCTCTCTCTCTCCTATATAGAGAGAACAGACTACAACATTACTACATATGACTTCTTACCTATACTTACAACAACTACCGTTCGTAGTATGCCTTCCTAACCATCTCTCCCCCCAAAAGGCCTGTTCCCCTCTTTAAAAAAAAGAGGGTCTATTTTAGAAAAAAAAAAAAAAAAAATTAATGTTGATTTTAAACTAAAGACCAATACATCAATAGTTTTTTTTTTTTAAATACCTACTAAATTTTTTTTTTTTTTATATATCGAAAGCTTATTTTAATATAAATCAAATAAAAACAAGTGCTTACTTTTAATTAAAAAAAAAATGTTACGCTTATGCACTTATGTTACCGTGCATTTTTTAAAAATGTTTTCAAGTTTCACGATATATATATTTTTTGAATTGTTAGGTGGAAGTACAGAATAGTTACAAAACACTTTCTTCCCCTTATGTTAAGAATGGCTTTCAAAATGACATTATTTCAGCACGGTAACATAAGTGCATAAGTACTATTTTTTAAGAGTCTTTTTAAGATGACTTTTATTTTTATTTTAAATTCTATAAAGTCAAACAAGTCAAAGGTTAAAAACGACCTATTTACAAAAAAAAAAAAAAAAATCTGAATTTTATATATCGAAAATAAAATTTTTCAACACAAATCCAACACAAAAAAAAGCAGGTGGTTGGTTTTCACACAAGTTAATTATGTTGTTAAAACAATTCTATTTGAATAGACAGAGAGAGGTTATTATCACATCTAATTCATTACATATAAAAATACGATATTTCCTCGCATATATTAAATAATATACAAATGTATTTTTAAATAATTTCGCATATGTTGCTTTTGGGGAGGTAGAATTGTCACGAGGGAGGATGGAATTCGAGTGGTTAAAAAATCCACTTATGGGTTATTATTTGTAATTTTCAGTAAGTTGATTAGTGTGTGTATATATATATATATATATATATATATATATATATATATGAGAGAGAGTTTTGTTTATTGTTATCGTTCAATCTGTAATTTTTCTTTGAACTGAAACTGTCCAGCAGTACTCAGCATACTACCAAAACGATCCCATTGTAAATAAGAAAATTAATGAAATATACTGACGTAAATAAATAAATAAAAAAATTTAATTCTTTTTCAGATTCCCCCTCTTTAAAAAAATATATCTTCCTTTTTATATATACATATTTAATTGGAACTTCTGATCATATCCGAACAAAACGGAATACTCTGTAAGCACTTAAAGCAGCAAGTAGTATTTGTTAAAATTCAAATAAATAAACGTTTAAACTATAATGCTTAAATAATAATAATAATAATAATAATTAGAGCTCCTGTAAATAATAGGAAGGTTATAGAACAAGGAAATGGCAGACATATATAAATACAATGCCGACTTGGATTGTATCTTTTTGTTGTTGTTATGGTTGTTTTGCCGTCGTTGTTTTTTGGGGTTTTTTTTTTTGGTTTTTTTTAATCTCTCCACCTAGCTTTCAAAAAGAGGATGGTTGTGTTGTTGAAATGTCGAATTCTCGAATAACGTCTAGAAGGAAACTGCTAAGCCTTTTCTGTTCCATTCGGTAATAGATCCGTGTAATCAGTTGCAGGTTCCTTGCCTCACAAGTTAACATATATATATATATATATATATATATATATATATATATATATATATATTCCAATTAATGTGCCACTATCCAGGAATTGTGAACGCTAATAAAGATTTAAGAATCCCCGGTGTGTGTGTGTGTGTGTGTGTGTGTGTGTGTGTATATTACTGTTTCAGTGTTTCATATGTACACACATTTATAAGATAATAGTGTACGTATCAGTATTTACTCTAGCAGTGCTCAATGCCCGAGTAGAGCTCTCAGTAGTAGTACACAATACGTAAGTGAGCTACACATAAAGGTTTGTGTTTCAATCGTCGAATGAATTCGTCAGGCTATATAATCCAATAGATGTGTCGCTGTATATGTAATGCGGAAGCTGGTTTTAGACTTAAAAGCACCGATGTATGTAGGTACCTATACTATATATATATATATATATATATATATATATATATATATATATATATATATATATATATATATATATATTAAGGAGAAAATAGTTGATACATCAGCGAGGAGTCGTAAGTGGTTGACTTCTTAAATCGAAAACCGAGTAGCTGTTTTCTTTTTTTTTCCCGTCGCCCTACGCCGCTACTCTCCCGTTGGAGCGACGACGGATGGGAGAAGGAGGAACCATTTGGGGGAACCTGTTCGATTGGAGCGCCATCTACGGGGGAGCTGGTGGTTATTGATTTCGTCACTTCCGCTCCGGTTTGGTCTGCCTGGTGGGTGATATGTGGCCCGGTCCAGTCAGCGTTCGTCCGGCCCGGTTTTTGTCCAACCGGTAATACTATCAATAATAACACTGAGAATAGAAAACAATCATAAGTAAAGTAAGTAAGAATAATACAACAAACAAACAAAAAAACTTAGTATTATCGTTGTTCATGCTGGTGATGATGATATGCTTGTTTTTAAACAAGTGTTCCTTTAACCCTCTATATTTGTAATTTTCTCTTATCTGTAGATATATATGTATATAGATATATACTGTATATATATATATATATAGATATATACTGTATATATATATATATATATATATATATATATATATATATATATATATATAAAGTAAGTTATGAAAATATATATGGCAATTAAGCTACACAGAATATTCCGCGTTTCATTCTCGTGAGAACTCCTCAGGCTTATCCATGTGTAGCTTAATTGCCATACATATTTTTCATAACTTACTACATAGCTCTACCTATGTATTGAGCACTGTTGAAGTAAATACTGAAAGTTTACGCATAAAATTATATCTCCATATATTAATTTATGTGATTAAATGATGTAGTCATATATATGTGTGTGTGTGTGTCAAAACATTGTTAGTTCACTGCCTGCATAGCAGCAGCTGTATAGCGCAATGGTTAGAAGCTCTGACTGTCGTTTGGACGATTGGGTTTGGATCCTGGCTTTAGGTAGTTGTTGTCTAGCCGCACTGATGAGCTGTGAAACAGCGAAACAGTACTGTATGTGGATGACTATATATATATATATATATATATATATATATATATATATATATGTATATACAGAGAGAGAGAGAGAGATTTCTGTGGAAATATTCTTTATTCACTTATATTTCCATTTTATATATACTAATCCTTATTTAAGAAGCTCAATATAATTACAGACGAATATAATGAATGAATGACAAAAGTTTATATTCCAAATTTCATGATGTTGACCACCTTACAGTTTATTCTTTTAATTTAATTGACACTCACAATTCTTGACAGTATCTATTTCTTAGCACAAAATCAATCACTTAATTATTATATCAATTAGTGAATCTATTTTGCCCTTAACGCATCAGAAGAAATAACAACAATCAATCCACCAAAAGGAAATAAAATGCGTTTGGGCAGGATTAAAGATATGAAAATTAGAAGACAAGCTGAAAATAATTTATAGTTTGGTTACAATATGCAATTTTGAATTTAGAAATAATTATATATATATATATATATATATATATATATATATATATATATATATATATATATATATAAGTGTTAATGTCTGTCTGTGTGTGTGTATGTGTGTGTGTGTACATTTCCCTACCAAATATCTCTGTCAATTTTCGGTCTAGAGACTCGAAATTTGACATAAGAGGTCTTGAGATTCGAGAAAATCTTTTTAATTGGTTTTCGGCCAGAAATGTGGCTGTCAATGGGTTAAAGTTCAACAATTTGACCTTTGAAAACTCTACCAAACTCCTCCGCCAATTTTGGGACTTAACACTTGAAATTTTAAATGTAGGTTACTTGGACATGGATCAAACGTTTTAATTTGATTTCAGCCCCCAAAAAATATATGTTATGGGGTCAAAATGGGGATCTAAGTTAAAAAAAAAAAAAAAGTGACCTCTGCGGTCTCTACCAAATTACTCAGCCAATTTCTGGTCTAAACATTTGAAATTTTACATAAACGGTATTCAGAAATAGGGCAAGCTTTTTAATCAGTTTGGGTCGAAAATTTTGAGCAACCAAAGGGTCAAAGTTCAAAAGATTTGACCTTTGCGGTGTTTAGCAAACTACTCAGCCAATTTTTGGTCTAAGCATTTGAAATTTATACATAGCGGGTATTCAGACATGTGGCAAGCATTTTAATCAATTTTGGGGCGAAAATTTTGTTGCCAAAACGTCAAAGTTGAAAGAGTTGACCTTTGCAGATTCTACCAAATTTCTCCATCAATTTTGGGTCTAAACACTTAAAATTTTAGATGTAGGTAACTTGGACATGGATCAAACATTTTAATTTGATTTGAGACAAAAATGATAAATTTTAAGGGGTCAAAATTGGGGGCAAAGTAAAAAAAATTGATCTTTGTGGTCTCTATGAAATTACCCAGACAATTTTTGTTCTAAACATTTGAAATCTTACATAAAGTGTATTCACATGTAAGGCAAGTTATGAACAGTACATAGGGCCTGATCAAAGCCAGGCTAAACTGCTAGTATATATATATATATATATATATATATATATATATATATATATATATAAGTGAAATTGTCTGTGTGTGTGCATCTGTGTGTATACATTTCCCTACCAAACTACTCTGTCAATTTTCAGTCTACAGACTTGAGATTTGACATAAGAGGTATTGAGATTCAGAAAAATGTTTTTGATCGGTTTTCGGCCAGAAATTTGGCTGGCAAGGGGTCAAAGTTCAACGATTTGACCTTTGAAAACTCTACCAAACTCCTCCGCCAATTTTGTGTCTAAACACTTGAAAATTTAGATGCCGGTTACTTGGACATAGATCTAACTTTATAATTTGATTTGAGACCAAAACAATAAATGTTAAAGTGTCAAAATTGGGGGTCAAAGTTTAAAAAAAAAAATTGTCCTCTACAGTCTCTACCAAATTACTCAGCCAATTTTTGGTCTAATCATTTGAAATTTTACATAAAGTGTATTCAGACATAAAGCAAGCTTTTTTTAATATATTTTGGCCAAAAATTTGGCTGCTAAAGGGTCAAAGTTCAAAAGATTTGACCTTTGCGGTCTCTAGCAAACTATTTTGACCAATTTTGGGTCTAAA
The DNA here is from genome assembly GCF_053919585.1 of Euprymna scolopes. Taxonomy (NCBI): domain Eukaryota; kingdom Metazoa; phylum Mollusca; class Cephalopoda; order Sepiida; family Sepiolidae; genus Euprymna; species Euprymna scolopes. The sequence continues at coordinate 42,922,307 of NC_136521.1, forward strand.
AATTTGCAATTTTACATAAATGGTATTCAGACATGCAGCAAGCTTTTTAATCAGGTTTGGGCGAAATTTTGTCTGCCAAAAGGTCAAAGTTGAAAGAGTTGACCTTTGCAGACTCTACCGAACTCCTCTGCCAATTTCGGGTCTAAACACTTGAAGTTTGAGATGTAGGTTATCTGAAAAATTCACTTCAAGGAGACTCATGCCAGGAGAAACTGTGTATATTTTTTTTTGCAGAGTGGAAAAAACATGTAACCCTGTTTGGTGGTGGAGTATCAGAACGAACATATGCATATGTGTTTGTGGTCAGCCTTCCAAACCGGTGTAAAGCAACTGCTGAGGGCCTCCACCAGCATTTCAGCAACGCCCATGGAACACTTGCTGGAATGTACTCGTCATCATTAGAGATGAGGAGGACCTAGGAGAACCAATTGTGATGGCAGCACAGACAGCCCAGAATACAGGGGAGACTCCTAGTCTGAGCCGCATGAACAATGGGAGATGTTTCCGCTATGGCTGGTGGGGTCAGTTCGCGAAAAGTTGCACTGACAGGGGGTGGGGACATGCGCTCTATTTCCAATGCAGCGGCATTGGACACCTAGCCTAAAACTGTGCAGGAAACGCATTAGAGGACAGGACGTCAGCGCCACTCTGTTTTCTGAACAAGATATGTGAGGCACAACCAACTGCATATGTAAACCAAGTGCCCTGCTCAGCTCTCCTTGACTCAGGCTTTCCACATACCATAGTGAGTGCCAGACTGTGTCGAATCTGGAATAAGAAGAACATCAAAGTCACCACAATAGGTGGCGAGATGCAGGCATGCTGTGGAGCCGGAACCCTGAAGATCCATACAAACTTTGGTGTGGTCACAGAAATCAATGTGTTGGTGATGCAAGGGAATTTGCTGGGGTACTGCTAGGACTGGGGGGTGGGGACTGTCATTGAACAAGATGAGAGTGTGCGCTTTTTGGAAACCTAGTGTGTGCCGCAGTCCACATCAATCGACCTGATTACAGGGTGGACTACAACCATCGCCAGAAGGCCTGGACTGCATCATGAAAGTAGACTGAGACCCAGGCGCCAACCAAACTTAAGAATGGCATCGCAGAATACCCTATACTTGACGAGACTCATAATGAATACGAGCAAGAGCTTGAGGCATGGATGCAGGATGGATGGTTGATCCCTTACCCTGACAACAAGCTTGGACCTCCCAAAGGTCTGATAACCTTAATGATGGTAGTCCAGAATAATAAGTCGAACGTAAGACCGGTGCTGGATTATTGGGAACTCAACAAGCATATTGAGGCTTACGCTACTGATGCTGATGTGTGTGCCAGCAAACTGAGGGGATGGTGCCAGAAAGACTCTAATGTGTCGACATTAGATTTGCGGAAGGTCTATTTGCAGGTGCGAATGGATGAGACAGTGTGGTTTTGGGGTCAGAGATACTGCTTGACATGACTTGGCTTTGGTCAGATCATGAAGACTTGTGAATGCGGTGTTGTCCCAGGAAAAGACCATTGAGGACGCAACATCAGCCTACATTGACGATGTGTACGTCAATGAGGATGTACACTACAGTCTGCATTGTGTGTCAGAGAAAAATTAGCTCAGTTTGGTCTGGTGTGCAAGGATCCTGAACATTTGAAAGGTAGAGCACACGTATTGGGGTTGGACATCTTTCAGGTACCCTTACAATCGAGGCATAGCTCCATCTTTCAGGCACCCTACGATGGAGGTGGGCTCCAGCTTTTAAGGCACTCTATGATGGAGGCATAGCAGTGGGATTCTAGTCATCCCTGATGTTATTACACGGCAGACTATTTTTTGGTCATGTGTGCACCGTTAGGTGTTATTAAACGTAGAGTGAATTTGGTGACCACAGGTTAGGACGATGTATCTGATGATGCCCTACTAACTCTAATGATAATGAAAACTCCGGAGAGAGTGAAAGAGAAGGACCCTGCCTGTGGGGAGTGGTGCATCAATGGTGACGACGTAAATGTGTGGGTCGACGCCAGTTCATTGGTGTTGGTAGCTTCATTAGAGCAAAGAGGAAACGTGTTTGAGGACACATGTTGGCTGTAACCCGTAAATGATGCACATCAACCTGGCAGAATTGGACGCTGTTGTAAAAGATATAAATCTGGCACTGTAATGGCAGTCAAAAAAATTGCATGTATGCAGATTCTCTCTGTGTTTACCACTGGGTGTCTGCCACACTTTCGGAATGAATAAGAATCCGTATTAAGACAGCCAATGAAATGTTGATACAGTGAAGACTAGACACAGTGAAGAGTCTGGTCTCTAAGTAGGGGCTATTAGTGAGGGTAATGCTGGTAGCATCACACTGTAATCATGCTGACCAATGGTATGAAGCTATGAAAATGGACGTGGAGCACACTGTTCGATCTTGTGCATGTGTAGTTGGTGTGATTCGCCCATGCCAAATAAATGAGATTCATGCGCAGAGCAGACATTCAGATATCAAGAGAACCTTGTATTTTGCAAGGCATGTGGACCCAGCAGTGACAAGGGCAGATGTCAGGCAGATCGTCAAGCATTGTGAGGCATGCCAGTCTATTGATCCTGCAACAGAGCAATGGCAAAAAGGGCAATTTGAAGCTAAGGGCATATGGCAACGAGTGGCGATGGATATTACTCATTACAGTGGTAAGACCTTTTTAACCCTTATTGATTGTGGACCTACGTGTTTTGCGGTGTGGTAACAAATGACCAAGCAGGTGCGTTGGAAGAGGTCTTGATGGACAATGATGCCGCTTTTTGCAGCCAACAAGTCTGGCAGTTGTTAAACGAATGGGGTGCTCGACTACAAATATAATTTGCTCATGGGGGAAAAATGGATGAAAACGGTGTGAGAAGTGGAAGAGGTGGAGAAGGAAGGAAATAAAGTCAACGGACATTTTGTTTAACCGCTATCAGGAAGCAACTGTTGCAAGAACGAATTTATTTTATTTGGAAAGAAAAAATCAGCAACTGAAGTTATTTCAGCAGTAAGGACGAAAAATTTAATCCTAGGTGCACAGTTTCAACACTCCAAGGTGGTGAAGGTTCAGTTTTGATGTGGGGGTGTTGTTAGTGCTAATTGTCCAGGACCCATAGTTTGCTTGCAAGGTCAAATTAATTCAACCAAATACATCAATATGTTGACTGAGCATTTTCTATTTTACTTTGGCTGGAATTTGGATGATAATCCCATCTTCATGCAGAATAATGCTCCCATTCATACAGTTGGCAATGTCAAGAGGTTCCTGGAAGAGCATGATATTCAATGTTTGGATTAGGCTGCAAAATCTCCAGACCTCAATCCTATCGAAAATGTATGGCATTACATCAAGCAACAGCTACGCAATGACAAAATTTCAAATCTGGAAGAACTTTGGGCAAAAATTAAAGAAACGTGGGATTCCCTTTCACTGGAGTATTGTGACAGACTAATTCAAGGAATGCCCAAAAGATTGCAGGCTGTCAAATTACAGAAGGACTTTGCTACTGAATATTAACTAGTTCTGTTGTATTTGTGTTGCATTAATGTCCTAAAGTTACATTTAAATAACAATTTTCCATTGTGCGGAGTTTCTTTTTGCCTCCTCGATTAGAATTTAATTTTTTAAATTGACGTGAACACTAAGATACTTCAATTAAAAGTCAAATATAAACAGGTAAAACAGGTAAAATTATAGAGGAATAAAAAGCGAATCAAACGAGGTATAAGTTATTTAAACAGTTACATTCAATTTAGCTTAAATTTGCGGTTTTTTAAAAAATGACAAGTGTGGATTTTCTTTTTGGTGCCAATATATATATATATATATATATACAATATTTATTATGACACTATATATACATATTTCAAAACTCCAAGGTGGTGAAGGTTCAGTTTTGATGTGGGGGTGTTGTTAGTGCTAATCGTTCAGGACCCATAGTTTGCTTGCAAGGTCAAATTAATTCAACCAATTAAAGGAGATTCATGCGCAGAGCAGACATTCAGATATCAAGAGAACCTTGTATTTTATCATCCATCTTTTCTGAAATATGTATATATAGTGTCATAATAAATATTGTATCTTCAGCTCTCACATCTACGATCGAGCACTTTATTGGATTTTTTTCATCACCCCTGGACACGCTATATATATATATATATATATATATATATATAAAGGAATTTAAATTAAAAATAAATCACAGAAAACTATTTTTATCATACAAATAGATGACTTATTTCAAAGGCTAATTTATAATTTAAATGCAATTTGAGACATATGGCTGCGCGACTTACACATATATGGCATAATCTAGAGGTCCAATTTTTACAAAGTGTATGCATTAAATTAGACTGTATTTCTGCAATAACGCATTGTATGTTATCCTCCAAGTGGTCTATTGTATTTGGTTTATTCTCATAGAGATAGGACTTTACATATCCCACAGAAATAATCTAATGGGGTTACATCACACAAACTAAGTGGCCAGTTGATAGGTCCTTTACATGAATTTATTCGTTGATTAAATGTTTCTGTCAGTAAATTGATCGTATCACACGCTACGTGACATGTGGTTCCATCTTGCTGAAACCACATAATAAACTGATAATGGATAGCTGCCTAAAGTGCAATTAAAGAGAATAGAGTCGTTAATTGTGTGTGTGTGTGTGTGTGTGTGTGTGTGTGTGTTACAGAAGATCAGAACAACATTGATACCGTCGGTTTCAAATCCAAAACAAAGTTGACCAATATATGGTCGCCTATTTTCGGACACTCTTCAGCCTCTGTATAGATTTGTCTCCCCAGAAAATTTGGTCTTATTTTTGAAATTTTCTTAATAAGCAAGCACTCTGCTGATGTTCTCTCCCGCTAACGTGTTCCTAATATATATATTTATTATTATTATTATTGGCTCACAAGGAGATTTCACACAGGTCTTCAGAGATCTTTCCCTGAAAACAGCCTGTGGTGTTCCCTGGAAGCTGAGTGACAACAAGTCTCCCCACGTTTCCAGTACTCTCCACCTCTTCCGATAACATTTGCAAATAAATTTGCATTATCGCAACAGCTGCTTGCCATTGATTTCTCATTGGCAGCAGCTATTGTTCTTTGCTGGGATTTGAGTGGCAATAAGCCTCCCCAAGGTCTCAGTTCTCTCCGCACTTATTCGACTGAGGTCTGGTCAATTTATCGGTCTTTCCTTCTTCCTTGACTCTACTTGATTATTTGGTCTCGCTCTTTTGTGGGGAGGGGCAGTGATGTGGCAATGGGGATAGAGTTGGGTTAGAGAACTTATAGATATGCGGTTTCAGTTTTCTTGGTTCCATGTAGTGTTCCATGTTTTGCCTTTGCAGCAGTTTGTCTGGCCTGAACTTGTTGCTCCTGTGTGTTGGTTTCCACATTCAAGGGTTTTTCTTAATATTTCAGCTGTATTAGATCACATCAACTGTAAATGAAAAAATTCTCATAAATTAACCAGTCAGTTTTTCATTATCATTAAAATTAGATTTTTTATAAATTTGTGAGAAACCCTTATTTTTATTTTAGCTCGAGTTATTGCAAAAAACTTTACGTTATACATGTGTGTGTGTGTGTGTGTGTGTGTGTGTGTGTGTGTGTGTGTATGTGTGTGTGTGTGTAAATAAATTAAAATAAAAAAATATATATGTGTATAAATAAAAAAAAATAATAAATGGAGCACTATGTGAGTGGCGGTCAATTTTTGTATAAAGCATTGTTAAATATCATTGCCGATGGCACCGATCCTGTGGCCCTACTAACTATCAATCGATCACTGTTGCATTTGATCCTGATCTTGGGATGGGTGCTGATCTAGCCACAATGAAGGGCTGCGATATGCCAAAACAGTCTGTCTGTGGATAACTATATATATATACAGAGTGGAATAATAAACCCCCCCCCCAAGAAAACAACGCTACAGTTTTATTTTAAAACTTTATTGAAAAAAATCAATTTGGGTAACTTATGTATTAGAGCTGACATTTATTTAATGTATCTGCCTTCAGCCTCAATCACCGCCTTGATGCGGGTTCGCAACTAGAAGCATGCCTTTTCTACAAGGGCTGGTGTGAGCTTGGCAAATACTCGGCGGATGGCGGCGATCAGGCTGGCTTTGGTGTTGTAGGAGGTCATGTTGGTGATGTTTTTAACATATGACCAAACCAAGTAGTCAAGCGAGTTCAGGTCGGGGGAGGAGGGAGGGGCTGTGAGAGTACAAAGTCATAGCACCCCTTTGGAAGCCAAGGCTGAGACTGTTTGGACTTGTGGGCCGGTGTAGAGTTCTGCTGCCACACCCAAGGTCTGCTAGCGGCCACCTGATTGAGCCATAAGATAACCACACTCTTCAGCATATCCAGATATACTTTGGTGTTGATTCTTAAGCCAACTTTGAAGGTGTGAGATCGCATAATGTGACCCTCATTTGAAACCACACCAAAGACCATAACCGTAGCCGGAAACTTTGTTTTCATCACCCTGGTCACTTTTCTGTTATCCGGATTTGCATTTTTAGGGTGCTGGCTATGGTCCTGTTGTCATCTTGGGTTAGTAGAGAGTATGAGTTATACAGCGGTGTATCTCTGATCTCGCTTTTTAAACATTGTGTCACTTTCAGACATGATAGAAGAATCCTATCACAACTGGCAAACTAGTAGATGGTCTACAGCAACAACAAAAAGCAGTTTTCCTCAAACGGAAATGGAATTATGTCGTTTTTTCTTGGGCAATAATTTTATCATTCCACATATATATATATATATATATATATAAAATAAAAATTACAATTAAATTTACCAAAATGATCCAAGATGGTAAAACTAAAGTATATTATAAATATTGAAGAATTAATATTTAAAAAGTAATCTCAACCAGATGTAAAAGCTCAATAAAACCAAATAGGAAATAGAGCTTATAACGCGGATTAAGGACTATCCACTTATTTAGTGTTTCCTTTTCAAATTAGATATGTTTTTAACTCTTTTTCAAAGTGTTTTTTAACATGTCTGATTATTTGCTCTTTATATATATATATATATATATATATATATATATATATATATATATAGTAATTTATAAAATTTATATGGCGATTAAGCTACACTGAATATTCGGCGTTTCATCCACTCTAGGATTCGTCAGGCTTATGCGCGAATTCTGTGGTTGTTTATCGTTTTTATATGGTCCTCTCCTGTTGAGGATTTTAGTTAGCCAATCAGCTTTCTAGTATCCACCGCGCCCCTTCCTATCAGCCAATGGGCATGCATTTTATTGAACAAAGAATCTGTTTTAAAACTAGTTTAGTGGTTTAAGGCAGACATTTTCTTTTTTTTTTATATATATATACATATACATATGTGTACATACATATATGCACATATATATACATATATATATGCATACATATATGTGTGATCGTTTATGTAATTTATTTATTTGTTTATTTTCTATTGTTTTTGTTAGTTTTAAAACTATTTTGTATCGCTATCCTAGAGTAAATTTTATTTTGTGAACACAGTTATTTGCTATTTCTCTTCTACAGTTTAATAGATTTTGGGGTTCTTTAAAGTACAGGATAGCAAATTTTTCATGAAGGCATAATTTACATGGGTCGTCTAAATGCCTACACGTGAATGCCTTTACTTTTGAAGTAAATACTTAAAGTTTATGCATAAATCTATACTTTCGTATATTAATTTTATGTGAGTAAATGAAGTAGTTATATATATATATATATATATATATATATATATATATATGTATATATATATAACTACTTCATTTACTCACATAAAATTAATACACAAAAGTGTAGATTTATACGTAAACTTTAAGTATTTACTTCAAAAGTGCTCAATACGTAGGTAGAACTAGTTAGTAATTTATAAAATATATATGGCGATTAAGCTACACTGAATATTCGGCGTTTCATTCACTCTAAGATTCCTCAGGCTTATGCGCGAATTCTCACACACACACACACACACACACACTATATATATATATATATTTATATATATATATATATATATATATATATATATATATATATATATATATATATATATATATATATACTCGGGTTTTTTTTATATTCAAAAGTAATGGACTAATGAATTCAACGAGGTTGTTAGATAGTGCTCAATAAAAAGAGCTGATAATACTTGTTTATTGTTATATAAACATGCTCACATCCCGCTGCTACAAATAGCCACTTGTTTCAATCAAACAACAGATATCATCAGGCAGCGACTTGACTATTCAAAAGTTCAATGAATAATCTATTCATTGAACATTTATTCATTGAACTTTTGAATAGTCAAGTCGCTGCCTGATGATATCTGTTGTTTGATTGAAACAAGTGGCTATTTGTAGCAGCGGGATGTGAGCATGTTTATATAACAATAAACAAGTATATATATATATATATATATATATATATATTTCAGAGGAAACATAATTTAATTTAAATACCAAAAAACAACAAAAAAAAAACGGGCAGGTGAAATTATTAAAATTTCCTTAAGGCCTTATCGTCTGACCCTCTAAGAGGAAACGTCAGAATGATAAATTAAAAACTAAGAAACGAATGAGGAAAGAAGGGAATTTGGTTTCAGTTGGAAGACCAGTGAGAAAAAAAAAATCTCACTGTTCAGGTGGTTTTAAATCAATAAATATCTCCAACTGATGTTTCAAAATCTTTTGTCTACACAGGCTAGGTCGAGAGTTATTAATGACTAACGCCTCAATGATATTGAGATGATAGTTCGACCTCGCACTGTATAAAACAGAAAACCACCCATCGGAGTATTGATCAGAACACCTATTTATACTCATCAGGTGATTACCAATGGCGGACTCAAAACCAAACCAAAACAACACATATATATATATATATATATATATATATATATATATATATATGTTGTTTTGGTAAAAAATGTTTTGTAAATTATTTTTCGCTTTCTGTGTACACCAATCCGTTTTGCTTAGAAGTTCAGTGTTAAATATAACAACAGAACAGATATAAAAGAATAACAGCATAGTTACATTTCAAGATTAAAAACAACTCCTCAAGCATGGTAAAATTTCGATATATTTTTTACGGATCCATTTTTGCTTACAGTCCTTTTTGCTTAGAATCTCAATGTACGTTAAATATAACAACAAAACATATGTAAAAAAAAAAAATAGTTACATTCCAAGTGTGAAAATCTCGGTACACATTTTACAGACCCGTTTCGTTATGCAGAAACAATCAGTTATTACTATGTCAATACTGGCTCTTTTCGTTCATATACTCTTCAGAAAAAATTAGAAATTCTTTGCTTAGAAAGAAATAAATGCATGACAATACAATGTCGCAAGAAGAAAAAAAAGAAGAAGAAAATTTATAGAAGATCCAACATCGTGTGTTTGTTCTGGCAGCCCTGTTGTTTCTAATTGTACAACTAGGCAGGTTTTATTAAACGTTTGAATTAAAGTGTTTTGAAAATATTGTCATAGGAGTTTTATGAAAATATTATTTTCAGTGAATACAAAACTATTTATTTTTAATTTCCTAATGCTTAAAATAGGTTTTGCCAATCTTTCGAAATGTTCATTGGATGGATCATCGCTTAAAAATTAAAAAGCAAAGTATCACAGTTCAGCTGTGCATTAAACAGAAACATATCATACTGTTGATTTTATATGTCTGGCCTTTCAGCTTGTGTGATAATAAAATTTCTCAAATGCACTTGTGATGTTAATCTGTGTAAAATGTTAACTTTGGTCAAAATTGCCTGTTCCTTTTTTCATTGAATACTTTCAATTATTGGTACTTAGCAGAGACATTCTGATACAAAACCTATCTAAGAACACTGCCAGGCACATACAGTATCTTTATGTGAAATTTCATAAAGATCGGTCCAACCGTTTTGGAGTTCATAGGGAACGAAATCACATATATACAAAGTTACTTTATATATATATATATATATATATATATACTTAATTTACTCAAATAAAATTAATATACGAAAGTATAGATTTATGCGTAAACTTTAAGTATTTAACTCTTTTAGACTCTTCAGGCTTAAGCCTGAAGAGTCCTAGAGTCCTAGAGTATCTTTCTATCGATCCAGTAAATATCTCACTGCTGATGCTATTCTCTATCTATATAAGAGCCAGGTACGTCCAAGGATGGAATATTGTTGCCACATCTGGGCAGGAGCTACTAGAAAGGACTTGTCCTGCCTTGATAGAGTTCAAAATAGACTTCGTAGCCTCGTAGGGGATGTCCTTTTCTCTTCCTTGCAACCTCTATCTCACAGAAGAGATGTTGCAAGTTTGTCTCTGATGTATCGTTATTTTCATGGAAGGTGTTCAACTGAGCTTCAGTCTATGGTCCCCCCTCGCCAAACTTTCACAAGAAACACTCGTCTAGCTGTACACACTATCAATAATTCCCCCCACTCTTTATCTGTGCCTAAACCTAAACGTAGATTCCATGAACAAAGCTTCTTTCTTAGAACTGCACGCCTGTGGAATTGTCTTCCGTTTTCCTGCTTTCCGGCTGACTACAATATGGTTGTCTTCAAGTCTAACGTAAATAAGTTCTTGATGAGCCGTTCTATATAAGTTATCAAATTTACCAAATTTTCATTACTAATGATTACTATATTGTCCAATGTCTACTGTACGCTCTTTAACCCTTATTCTTGAGTGGCCTCTTGGCCTTGATAAGTGGTGATGCCTATGTAAAAAAAAAAAAAAAAAAAAAGATTTCATCCACTCTAGGACTCTTCAGGCTTAAGAAACGCGGAATATTCAGTGTAGCTTAATCAACATATATATTTTATAAATTACTATATATATATATATATATATATATATATATAGTATTTGAGGTGTGTCAAATTATTAACAAGGCAGTTTGTTTCGTCAATAAAATGGGTCATAAAGGTGGTTTGATTAGTTCTGAAAAGCGTACTATTACAGAACAGCTAGCAAAAGATAAAACTACCATTGAAATATCGAAAATGATAGGAAGATATCATCAAACTGTGAAGAACTTTGTCACGGACCCTACAAAGGTACGTAAGAGAGCTGATAAAGGTAAATCTAGAGTTGTTTCACGCCGTTCTCTACTCCAAATTAAACGTGAAGTTGTTAAAACCTTTATCCAGACAAGTTGAAAAGTCTTTGACCAAGCCGGATTGAAGAATATCTCAAAAAGAACTAGATGTTGCCTTCTGAAAGAAGTGGCACATTTCGTTAAGCCTGTGACAAAGCCTCCATTAAAGCAACATCACATACAAAACCGATTGAAATGGGCAGAGGACAGCATGAAAACAGATTTTTCCAAAGTTTTGTTCACGGATGAAGTGCGCGTCACTCTTGATGGTCCAGATGGCTGGGGCAAAGGATGGGTCCTAGATGGACGGCATCGTCATTAGCCTTTAAGGAACACTTTGAACCATGGCTGAAGAAGCAAAAGTTGACGTTCAGAAGAATCATTATTTTTATGCAGGATAATGCTCCCTTGCATGCAGCAAACAAAAGCAAAGAGTGTTTACAACAACTGGGGTTCTCTGGGCTACGGAAGTGGAGTGGCCTGCGAATTCACCAGATTTGAACCCAATGGAGAACCTTTGGAGTATCATGAAGCAACATCTATATGCAAGTGGATGCCAATTTAAGAGCAAAGATGAGTTGTGGGATGTTCTCCAAAAGGTACCGCGAGTTGTGGGATGCTCTCCAAGAGGTATCGCAAGGAATAACTGTTGACGAAAACACAAAGTTGACTAATTCTGTGGACCAACGTCTTTTACAAGTCAGTCATAAAATAGAATCACATATTCTCTACTAATTATGTCAACGAAGAAATTGCTATGTAGTTATTGTGCCCTAAGGATTTTTCCTAGTTCATTTAATGTTTGAAAATTATTTTAATAAACAAGTTATGGGTATATTGTGTTTTTTCTCAACCTCGTTAATAACTTGACACACTGAAATCAACAGATATTCCTATCTTCTGCCATAGTTTCGCTAATACTGCTTTAAATATTTTTATTTTTTGACTGGAGTAGTTGAATAGTATTGTGAGCACTTTCTTAAAGTTTCATGGATTTTTATTCACTCGTTCCTAAAATATTTTAAAAAATGTAAACTCGTTAATAATTTGATACGCAGTGTATATTATTTTACAAAATTTATACAATATACGTTACAATATTAATTTACAATATTAATTTACAGATCTAACAATTAACTTAACACAATTAAAACTAACTAACCTTAACTAGTGCTGAGTGAGGGGGGACCCCCTCCTCTCATTTATGGAGAGACAAAAATATACGTCTTACCCCATACTCTCTAGACGGTATAGCCGATGACATATCGACCCGTTGCGTTAATGTTTCCAGATGCTTATCCTTTGATCGAGTTTTCAAGAATTCCCACCGTCCCATCGTGTCGTCTGTTTGTGTGCCTTTTTTTATATAAATAAAATGAAACTATTCAAACGAAAATGGCTGGCGCCTGGCATTCCGGACAGGTAGTATCTGTTCTGTAGTTGGTCCTTGATCAATGTAGGGGGAAACCCTTCATAATGAGACAATTAGTATTTATTTGGATACTGCCAGAGTGCCCCCTTTTTGGGGGAGCTGGTTTTCCCCCACATTAAAAACGACCTTCGTGGGAGGTTTAAAAGTAACGCCATTTCTGCAAGTTATCTTTTTGATTGACTGCATTTAATTTGAACGTTTTAGACTTCCGGTCGCGTCATGGAGTAGCAGTAAGACGTCAGATTTTCTTTCACTTTCTTTTCCGCCTTCACGTCACGGGTTCAAGCCTGCCTGCTGACTATTACTTTTTTTTTTTTTTTTGCTCAACACATATCTACAAACACCCATGCAACACCGGGTACCAGGGCTAATTAAATACATGACTGAATAGATTTAATCAAAGCATGTATTTAATCACATGTTCAAAAATTTTAGGGATTGCAAGGTTTGAGGGAAATTTTTTGAAGGGTGTGGACCAAAAATAGGTTGGGAACTATTGCTTTAAGGGATGGATATTTGCTGCTCCTGCTATTAATATAAATGAATATATGTAAAATTTTACATATTTCTTGCATTTCAAGACGTATTATTCGGATTCTTTGGACTACTGTTCTCATTTTGACATACAGGGTGGAACTATAAAGAGCGATAGAAGCCTTCTATTATGTCTGAATAGAACACAATGTTCAACAAGGGAGATTGGAGATGTGCCGCTGTACAACTCATGATCTCTACTGATCCAATTTATGACAACAGGACCATTGCCAGCACCCTCAAAGTGCAAATCTGGACATTTCAACGCGTGAAGGCACAGCTCAATGAAATTTCCGGCCATGGTTACGGTTTTTGGTGTGATTTAAAGCGAGGATTACATCATGTCACTTCACTATTTCCGAAGTTGACTTGCTGACCCACAAGTCCAAAGAGACTCAGGAAGGAGTGCTACGACTTTGTACCCTTCTCTCACTGGCCCTCCTCCTCTCCCATCCTGAACTTCATTTGGTCATACATGAGAATATCACCAACATAACCTCCAACACCAAAGCCAGCCTGACCGCCACTATTTGCCGAATATTCGCTAAGCTCCTGCTGGCACTTGTGGAAAAGGCATGTTCCCAGTTCCAGACCCCTATCGAGGCGGTGGTTGAGGCTGAAGGTGGTTACATTCAATATATGTCAGCTCTACTACATAATCAAGTTAACTGAATTGATTTTTTCAATAAAAGTTTTAAAATAAAACTGTAGTATTATTTTCTTTAGGGCAACAAATTTATCCTTGTACTATTCGGATTCTTTGGACTACTGTTCTAATCTTGGCATAATTTTTTGGCCATTGTAACCTCTGAATTTGTGTCAAACTAAGGAATCTTTCTGTTGAATTCTGCAATTTGCACGAAAAATTTAATGGAATCCTTTATTTAATCCATGGGGGTAGCAATGACCTTTGGCATAGTACTTAGTAAAATTAAGTTGTGAGGTACACTCTTCTGGAGGTTGCGGGTTCAAACTTCAGTGCGGGCAATATTCAAATTATAATTACAAATTACTTACCTAGTCATGGTTGACATATTATAGCATACTACCCCCATGGATTAAATAAAAAGGGTTCCGTTCGAAATTCCATACAGACGCCCTAGTCCGACAGAAAGATTACCAAGTTTGACAATATACACTTGAAGAAGGTCGGAAGTGATATCAGTCGAAACTTTGCAAAAATAACATTCAAGATGAGAACAGTAGTCCGAAAAATTCAAATAATATGAATGATCTATACTCATCTCTTTATCGTTATTTTCATGACAAGTGCTCATCTGAACTCCAATCTATGGTCGCCCCTCGCCAAACTTATACGAGAAACACTCGTCTAGCTGAAAACACTGTCAATGATTTCCCTCACTCTTTATCTGTGCCTAAACCTAAACATAGATTCCATGAACAAAGCTTTATTAGAACTGCACACCTGTGGAACTCTCTTCCATTTGCCTGTTTTCCGGCTGACTACAATATGGTCATCTTCAAGTTCAACGTAAACAAGTTCTTGATGAGCCGTTCCCCTTAATAATCCAATTTATCAATTTCCACTACTAACAATTACTACGACATTGTTTCATTATTAACCTTTATCCTCGCATGACCTCTGTACGGCACAATCACGTTGACACACCAGTTCTTGCCAGATCACCGAAGTTAAGCAACGTTGAGCCTGGCCAGTACCAGATGGGTGACCATTTCTGAAGGCTAGGCGCTGTATGTATCTTCTGGGAAGGTTGGGCGTGAGGCCAGCACCCTCACTCTGTAAAAAGAACTCCTTGCTACAAAAGCATCTACAAAGTTGTAGATGGCCTATGCCCCTCCAGGGACTCAAGGCTATGGCTGGATGCATGGGTCGAGTGACCTCTGGCCTTGATAAGTGGTGACTCCTTTGTAAAAAAAAAATCTCAAAAATTCAGGAACGTGTATATATATAAATATCACAAAAATTCATTAACCTTATTCTAATTCAAGTTTATACAATAGCCACAACTGTTTTGTATGCTGCTAAAGTATACGCGATTATCAAAGTAAAGCTAACTAATTTGCATACTGTCATGCAAAAAGATACTTTATTAATTAACTATATTTTATTATTGCTTTTCTTTTAATTTAATTGTTGTCTTGATTTTTCTATTACGTAAAAATGCACTAGGTTGCATGTTTTAGTGCCGCACACAAAAAGCAGACGATGCAGATGATAGATGTCCGACCAAGAAAAAGGAGGAGGGGAGCACAGAAAAGTGAAAACATCTCTGGTTGGAGTCTGGCCATCCAATAGATGTTTTTTGTTTGAATAGGGCTAGGACAACAGCATATTCTTTTCGTTGTTTTGACTCTTGAGTGTGTATCTGTTGATATGCTTTTATATAGAGTGATGTGCCTTCTCGGTTGATTAACTGTGTTTAACTGTGTCGTATATATATTCAACAGTCAAAACAATGAAAAGAATATGCTGTTGTCATAGCTCTACTCATTAAACAAGGTCCAGACTGAGCGCAATCCACTTGATAAAAATAACCTCCAACATTATCTGCAGAAAAGTTCATTTGAATGGACAGTCTAGCTGTTATCTCTAGTGCACATCTCGTGTAATCAATTTCTGGGTGGTTGAATGGTAACCGGTGACAAAGGCAAGGGCCTAAGATTTCTGGTTAGGGATGAAAAGATTCTAGGAGATGAGAAGAAGGGAAGTCAGTTAAAGCTGTGCATGAAACAGGCAACTGGTTTTTGTTTTCTGAGGACTCATAGTCAATTACATCTGTATGTTCTTTGGGCAAGATGAGCCCTAGGAGCTTTTAGCTAAAGGATTGTGTTGCTTGGACTCCTATTCTGGTTTGATCAGAGAAAACTAATGTACAAGATTATTTGCAGATAACCCACTTGAATGGAAAGTTTAACCATTATCTCTAATTCATATCTCAAATACTCAGCTTCTGGGTGGTTGAATGGTGACCACTAACAAAGGTAAAAATCTAAGATTTCTGGTCAGGGTTGAAAAAGATTCCAGCAGATGGGAAGGAGAGGCAGTTAGAGCTGTACCTCTGAGCAGAACACAGGCTTTTCTGAGGATTAGCAGTCAATTGGGCTGGGGTGCCTTTCTGGGCAAGGTGGGCTCTTGGTGCTCTTAGTTAAGGGGTTGTGTTGATTGGATTTATATTTCAGTTTGGTCAGGCAAATTTCTCATTTTGCAAGTTTGATATTCAACCAAAGAAAACGAGTAGTATTTTTAGACAATAAAGAAAAATAGATCTCTGTTAATTGTTTTTTTAAATTGGATTTATGATATTTGTTTGGAGAGAGAGTTCCTTTGTTGCAGCGCTGATTTAATCGAACAACAACTTTGGAATTGCACAACAAGTAGACGATCATGGCCTGTGCAATGAATGCACACATGCATGTTCAACAAATATCTATGTTTAGGAATATTTTTTTATTTTATTTATCTTTAGTAAGTCAATAAAATTCAGAATTTTTTTTTTTTTTAACTCTTTTTTTTTTATCCCAAGCAAGGAATATGCCACTTGGACATAAATGGCTACTAGTTGGGATCATATCTAACAAAGAGTTGTGAGAAGTTGAGCAGCAAGATATTTGTTTACATTACATTTAAACTTCTGCGCGTCAGTACAGTCAGATAAGCAGGAAGCAGTGAGGGAATGATAAAGTCTACCAGTCTCAGGGAAAAACTATAAGAGTAGAAGGCGTTACGGCATCTAAAGATATCAACAGTTAATGGGGTGAGATTTTGCTGCTTGTCAGGTTAGTAAGGAGTATGCACGCTGAGAGGGTACAGGTGCTTTGTGTTCATCAGAGCACATTCCATTAAAGTACTTATAAAACAAGCATAGAGATGCAACATTGTGGTGATGGGACAGGGGTTGGAGTTTTGTTGACAGTACAGGACCTATTAGATTCGAGACTCTTTTTTGGACCTTATCTGAGTGTGAGAGACTAATGGGAGATACACCAGCCCAGATGAATGGTGGCTTTGTAGAGTTATAGGATACTCTCAGGTATGAGTAATTTTCTAGCATGGTAGAGGGAGGCCACTATTTCTTGCAGCAGCCTTGGCAATGTTCTCAATGTATTTGCTCCCATAATGGCAGGACAGTTCTTTATGCACCACTATTATATTTTAGCACTCCTCCCTCCTACACACCCACATTCAAACAACTTGATTTCTTTTTTCTTTTTTTTTCTTTTAAAAGAAAGATAAATTTTTATAAAATATCAATGTTTATCTATTCTATATGATGTAAATGAGAAAGTGCCTGTTTGGTGTTTAGTTTCATTAAAATTATTTTAAGTAATGAACTTTGAAATAAATTGACAAAGTTATTTAATGCACAGACACATGCTATGCAAGCACACACGTGCGCATACACACATATTTTATTTAATTTAGGTAAACAAAATTACTATTAGTCGCTACAGTAGACTTATTGTTTCAATTTAAAAAGATTTCATCAGGTAACTATAGCCTCAGGTTTATTTTTATTAAAAAACTTGAACACCTGAGAACAACCTGATGCTATGGTTTCCTGATGAAACCTTTTTAGATTAAAACAGTAAGCCTATTGTAGTGACAATAAAACAATTTCATCCATAATATTATATATGCGTGTTATTATTTATTTATTATAAAAAAAAACGATTTGATCGGGAATTTTAAGTAGGACGACCCTTAGAATAGCATGGACCAGCAAAAGATGCAGTGATGAGGATGACCAAAGACCCCCCACCCCCACCTCGCAAATTTTAAAGTGGCCTTGTGCCTAATATTTTTGTTTTTCTGTTTTGTTTTTTTGTAACATTTCTCGAAAAATAAAAAATATATACCTTAAGGGCTAACTACCACAAACCATTATTGCAATTTAAACAGCCCTTTTCAGGGCTAACTTTCAACAAACTACCTTAATACGATACACACTTCACTCTCTGCTACTGTCTGGTTTGTGAGACTCCCTTTTTACAATCAGCGACTCCTGTAGCATCGAATTCATTCCCAGCGACTCCAGCTCACTCCTGCAGCTTCCAGCAACTACAGCAGCTCGAGCCTCCTGCTTACTCCATTATCCCCAGCAGAGATTATGTTCCATATACAAGCACCAATATTGGCACACAGGTGTTTCAGAACACCCTCTTTCAGAAAGGTACGTTAGTCAACTTCAAGCATGTCAATAACCTTCGTCACAGTCTCTTTCATCTCAATTGTCTCATAACGACCGCCTCGGAAGATTTTCCTTGAGTTTAAAGAATAATCAAAAGTCATATGGGACAAGTCTGGACTACAGGGGTGGTCAGGAACTGTCTCGATTCCCATCTTGATCAAATAGTCTGTGACAAGAATGGAGTTATGGGCTGGTGCATTCGTGCAAATCTTCCACATCTTCAATTCCATCACGAATAATTGTGTGTACAGTTCCCACACTGACATCAAACTGTGCATTTATTGTCTCTATAGACACACGATGGTCCTTATCTAGAAATTCTTTATTTGGCCAATCAACTCTGGTGTTCTGATTTCCTTATTCCTCCCACACCTCTCATCATTCCTCACAGATTCCCTGCCTTCCTTGAATCTCTTATGCCACTCAAAAACGTATGCTTGATTCATGCAAGATGGTCCAAAACCAGTCTGAAGCATTCCATACGTGTCTATAAGATTTTTTCCAAGTTCAAAACGGAATTTTGTTGCATATCGTTCTTCTAATGTGTCCTCATGCCCAGATTGCATTTTTGAAATTCATCAGCTGCGACAATCGGGCTTTAGTAGGGTGTATTCCAATTCCAATTCATTTGAACCTGAAATCCTAAAAATTGGTCAGCCATATCATTAGGTGTATAGCAATAACATACTGAATTTTCACGAATCTATGATAATTTTAAATGTCTGTACAAAAAGTCTGGAAACTTATTGAAGGCACCTTGTAAATGATTGCACCAATCAGTGCCGAGCTTAGAAATTAAACATAGATTCAAAACTGTAAAGCTTGTTGCAACAATGTTGTTGTTGTTGTTGTTGAGGAGGAGGAGGAGGAGGAGGAGGAGGAGGATCAATCATGATGATTTTGCTGGCATTTGTTTTCTCAATATCTTCCGATCAGGAATTCTTTCTAGAAAGATTTCAAGAATTTATGGGAGGGACTATGTGGAGGTTGCCAATGTCCCTAAGTAAAAGTTTTCTGTGGATCGAACTGGATTCGAACTTGGCACACCTAGGTTGTCAGCCCATGTCATTAAACACTTATCCATTGTCACCTCCCTGATGCTGCTGCTGCTGTTAAACACTATTCATTCATTTATTCATTCAATATTTTTTTTAATCATCCATCAATTAATGATAAAATATTCATGAAGTTCTTGCACCATAATGCTCACTTACACATTATGGCCAGAAGCTCTAATTCTGAAAAGACATTATCCTTTTGCAGCAGATTTTTTATTGTAATTTGAAACCTCCCACATCGTTTGATATCTGGGGAGCACAAGAGCACTTTCCGAGCAGAATCTCTTCTCAAACACTCTCTTTCAATTCTGCCTTGCCCATTCCTTTCTCTGGATATACACCAACACATAAAATCCATCCAATAATCATAGAGACCATGGCTGTACATATAAAAATGTGGTAAACAACCATTTAATTAAATCACATGAATGGAACTGTAAAATTCCCTAATGTCAGAAGAGGAATCTTCCGAGGGGATAGCCTATCTCCTTTACTTTCCTGCTTGACAATAGATTCATTAAGCAAACTACTAAATAAAAACCGGAATGACTACAATCTAAAGCAGGACTAAAAACAAGACCTGAATACAAGAGTCAACCATCTACTCTTCATGGATGACCTCAAGCTGTGTGCCAGCTCAGATGCTAACTTGAGTCGACTTTTACAAGTCGTACATAACTTCTCTAGAAGTATTGAAATGAAGTTTGGTTTGGACAAATGTGTTAAGTGCTCCATCAAAACTGGGAAGAAAGTCAAAACGGAAAACACACAGCTTGATGAAGATACTGACATCAAGAATATAGAAGAGCAAGAAAAATACAAATACCTTAGTATAGAAGAAAGTGATTCATTTCAGCATGCCAAGATGAGAGCGAAAATTAGCAGAGAATATATATATATATATATATATATATATATATATATATATATATATATATATATATATATAACGCGTAAAGAAAATTTGTAAAGCAAAAAAAAAGTGCAGTAGATTTATTATAATAAAATCGTATTCATGTCTGTTTGTTTGTTTGTTTGTTCTCAATCTAATTAATATGTACAAAAAGTACAATTTCACAAATTAATTTTCATACTTAAAACAGACGCTTACACACTTATATTTCAGTATGATTTATATATATATATATATATATATATATATATATATATATTATTTTTAAGTGGAATTCATTATTGAGATGAGTATTATTTATATATAGTTGAATAGTTGGCCGAAACGTCGTGAAACAACATCCAAGAAAGATGAGAATAATTGTCCGCAATAAATTAATTGATTTCTATATATATGGCACAATCACGATGACACACCGGTTCTTGCCAGATCACCAAAGTTAAGCAATGTCGAGCCTGGCCAGTACCAGATGGGTGACCATTTGGGAAGACTAGGCGCTGTATGTACCTTCTGGGAAGGTTGGGTGTGGGACTAACACCTTCACCCCGAAAAAAGAACTCCTCGCTACAAAAGCATTTACAAAGTTGTAGATGGCCTATGCCCCTCCAGAGGCTCAAAGCTATGGATGGATGGATGATTTCCGTATATACTATTTATTCAAAGAGAAATCCACATTAAAGGAGTAACCTCAATTTACACATTACATTAAAGAAAATCTATTTAATTAATTAGCTCCATGTTATTGGTCATTGTAATTTATAAATATCATTTAAAGCTGATTTATTTAATTTATTTTTAATTTAATTTACATTTATTTTCAATTATTATTAGCCTACAGAAGTTGCCTTTAAAAACAGAAGTAAGTGTATTTATTCAAGCTGTAAGAGTTATTGCACCATTAAGCTATGAGAGTTATTTTCAGTCTAATTTTCATAGACGAAAATTGATGTATTTTATGTTTCCATATAGCCGCATGTGATCCACTTTCTGTTAGAATATTCAGTGCATCTTAAATTGTATGTGATTAAACCCTCTGCTCGCCAGTATTTTTCCACCTGACAACACCGAGTATATACAGCTAGTCTATATATCTATACAGCTAGTCTATATATATATATATACAGCTAGTCTATATATCTATAAAGGTGAGAATGTGTGTGTGAGGACAACTCTCAACCTATATACTCAACGAATTTTTGATCTACAGACTTGAAATTTGGTATATAGGGTATTCAGACACATGGAAAACTTTGTAATCAGTTTTCATCTGGTGTCAAAATTAAAAAATTCGTACTTGGGGGACATCAGAGTTTTACCTGTTTGTCAGCTGTTTCACAACTGGGAATGCATGAATCGTTCACCTGACAGCTTCCTTATGTTAAGAATAAGTGAGTTTGAAAACACTTTTTAAAGATCGTGTCAAGCTGGCCTAATGGTTACCATGCTTGACTAACTGTCTTTAGGTTTTGGTTTCGATCTCAGCTAGAGTATATATATATTTTTTTACTTACAAGAATTGAATTATGTAAAAACCCTGATGCCCAAGAATCAATTATGTATACAGATGTAGCTGTTTAATCTAATACCCGAGCAACGCCTGGTACATCTGCTAGTGTATATATAAAACTCAATATCTGTATGTATATGTATGTGCGTGACATTTGTGCGTTTCTGTAATTTTCTTTGATAGTAAACAACTGTAGTTTTCTGCTTTGTCTCCTTTGGCCTTCTCCAAACAAACTCCCCTGTTCTTCAAACAGCTTGCTTTTATACAGCCTAAGATCATCTAATTTGCATACAAACGTTGAGAATTCACATTACTATCGCATGACCGTTGAGCATAAAATCAGTTATTTTTTCTATTGTTAAGTAGCTGGACTTTGCAAAACGCATGTGCGCATTTCTGAGGTGAATCATTTTCACTTACAATGCAATTTTCTCTACAGTTCCCTATAAAAATGAAAGCCGTTCTTAACCTGAGGAGGGTTGGGTGTGTTTGTACTACGCTTGGGCAGGTTATAAGAAAAATACAAAAATAATTTTGCCTACACAAAAAAAAAAAAAAAATATCACAAACTCACATGTGCAATAATAACGTGATTAAATTATACTCATGTAAAGTTAGTGAAACATTAACAAAACAAAAAAAAAACAAAACAAAACAAAAGGAAACGATTGTTTTATCTCCTGTGTCTGCAATAATATTTTAGTAAAAGCGAATCCCTATATCGTTAAATGTCTTACGAAAAATAAAATATAATTACGAATCCATTTTTTATGAGCGTCTGTCACTTAAGAAAACTCTGACAAATAAGTACACAAGCCAAATTTCATTCCGTCATATATACAACTTTCTACAGCAAAAAAAAACAAAAAACAAACAAACCTGTTTTTACATTTTTATCTAGCGAATAAACATTAAATCTAAATGTGTATTATTATTATATAAAAATTACCAGAGAAGAAAGCTTGGTTGTCTTCAAGTCCAACATAAACAAATTCTTGATGAACTGCCCTCGTAAGTAATCCAATCTACCAAATTTCCATTAATAATGACTACTACGATATTATACCATTGATTACCGTACACGCAATAACGCTTATCCTCGAGTAGCCTCAGGGCCTTGATAAGTGGTGACTCTTATGTAAAAAAAAAAAAAAAAAAAAAATAGCAGAACTAAATCTTTAAGTGCCCTCCTAACCTAAGGAAACTTAAGGGGAGGGGAGGTGAACGTCTATTAAAACTTCAAATATATTCTGCTAGCAGGGTGACCTGACGTTGCCCGGGATTGAATGATGATCAACAAATATTTCACACTCCCATATTTTTATTGTCATTGAAATCGATGAAATCTCCCATTTTTCAATCAGATCGATTGATTGCCTGTTTTAATCGGGGAGCCATCATGATACACTGCCCTTTGCAGTGACTAAGTTATATATTGTAGTTTACATTGCACTGTAGAGAACCTATTGATTTTATAAAATTATTTTTATATATAATGGCTTGCATTAAAGTTTAAAATGCAAAAAGTCAAGTATCATGGTTCAATTGTGCTTTAAACAGAAACATTCATTTTGAATGTGCCTCTGTCATATCGAAGAACCTACTTTTGATTTTATATGTTGAGCCTTTCGGCTTGTGTGGTAGTAAGACTTCTCCAATGCACTCGTGATGTTAGGCTATGTAAGATGTTAATTTAGGTCAAAATCGCCTGTTTCTTCTTTCATCGGATTATTTTGATTATCTATTATCGATACTTATCATTCCGACACAAAACCTATTTAAGGATACTGTCAGGTACATACAGTACCTTTGTGTGAAATTTTATAAAAATCGATCCAGCTGTTTTCGAGTCCATAGGGAATGAACTCATAAACACACAGTGGTTTGGTTGTTTTGTTTTTCGGCATATGAACCCTTTTCGGGTTATTTAATGCCAAATCCAGTTATTTTGGAAACAGTATTCATGTCGCATCCAGTTATTTTGTAGAAGGTTTTTATTCTTCAAGCTCTTTATATCTTCAATCACTAGTGTTTGGTTTGGTTGTTTTATAGTGGATTTTCTCGCTTTTGTTTGCCGCCTTGCAGAACATGAATGAGTTTTGCAATGGGAGAGGGAAAAGGGTTACCGTATAAATGTTTGGTACATTTTAAGTTAGAAAACCAGTCATGAAGTGGGGGAGACAGAAAGAGAAAGGAGAAATGGGAAGAAGGGAAAAGGGGGAAGGTAGGTTGTTGTTTTTGGTTTTGTAGAACATAAAACAGTTTGGTAAAAGGAAGTAGAAAAAAAAAAACAAAAACATCAATGTTAAGTACATTTCGTCTCACGAAGCCAATATCTTCAGACAGCCTAATCTGTTAGCACCAGCAGACACACAGACACACACGCAAAGTCCCTTTTATATAATAGTAAAGATAGACATTTGGAGGAAATTTATATCATATGTACAAAATTCTCTAAGACAATGGAAGTGGCGCTAAATCTCTACATCACCCTCTACCTACTGAATATCTACGTGCCTCTGCTTCTAAGTGACTCATAAAGTTATCAATATATATATATATGTATCCAACTAGCGGGTGGGGGCACCTGGCTTTTCCCGGGCGTAAAATACGCTTAAATATAATATTTTAATTTGTCCAGATTTCGTATATATTTTTATAGAGTTGTGATTTCAAAAGTAAAAAAAAAAAAAAAGAATTTTTAAGTGCCATCAGTTAGAATCGAAACCAAAACTGTGGCATTAAAAGCTGGGGAAGTTACCACTGCACCAACATGACCTGCATATGAAGTGATTAAAAATTAAAAATAAACCGAGATGAATGTACACAATGTACAACGATTTTTTCAATTTTGACCCCTTTTGACCCCTTGAAAACAATTTAAACCGGCTAAAGACCCATAAAAGAACAGTCTGTAAAAAAATCCAATCGTTTGAGGCTCCTAGCGCCGCTCTGCGACTTTTAGTTTCAAAGGAGATAGAGTTTGAAAATATGGACACACATACACACACACAATCATATAGCATTTTATATATTAGATTTTAATGAAATTTAAACAATTTATGTCACTAATTTAGACAATGTCTTAGCTTTGGTCAATATGCCGATGCGTAGCGATTAATCACTTACCTTTCAAAGGTTAATTGTTAGAGATATTCGAGTCTGTTTTGAACGAATATCACATTTAAAATTTGTGCGGAAAGTATTTTTTTATGGTTATTAACATCTTTATAATACAATCTTTTCCATAATGGTTTTCATGGTCGCCATTTTTTTTTTCCATTTAAGATGCGCATCTTTACTTTGGTTTATATCCTCAGCAGTGAAAGAAAGAAAAAAACATTAGGGAAAAGATTGGGTTATAAAGGTCGTAATATCATAAAAACTACTTAGTGGCGACAATTTTAAATGTGATATTCGTTTAAAACAAACCCGAATACCCCTAAAAATCAACTCCTGAAAGGTGAGCGTTTAGTTGTTACACATCAGCATTTTGACCTCAGCATATTCCGAATATATTAGGGGGGGGGGGAACAGGTGAAAGGGGTGGGGCAGTAAAAAAACAAAGGAAGTAATATAGTGTTGTGAGCATAGTCGTCTTCATTTAATCCCGAGTACTTATAAGAAAAATAGGAGCGACCCAAGGGGAATAACTCGCGCTTTCTTAATTGGAAGAATCACACGCACATTTTAAATACAGAGTGCCCACTTTAGAAGTAGCTGAAATATTGGTTGAACGGAAGACGGGACGAAAGCAAGATAGGAAAGTGGAAGTAAATTTATCAGCATTTTGCATTTGTTGGCTTTTTTCTTCAGAACATATTTTTTTCATGGATAAGAAAAATAAAAAAAATATTAGATCAGAGAGCAAGATATTGACACAAATACAAATTATAATGACCTTTTTTTAAGTGGGCCAGTCTATCTAATTTTTGTAACTAATATTTAACATTAAATAACATAAAATATGGCCACAGGCCACATCATCGACAGATTTAATGAACTTGTATGTTTTATTAATTAATTAATTAATTAATTAATTAATTAATTAATTAAAAACAGTTTTTGGCGCAGTAACAGTTTAATGATCGCAAACTGAATTGATCAAGGGAGATAATTCTGTCAATTTCATTGCACACCTCAAGCTAGGGATTTTTATCCTCAGCTCTAAAATGAACAGAGATTAGGCCATCTCTGTAATGATCCGGTCCCTGTTGATTTGTGGTGGGAGTTTAGTTCTGTGCAGTTCTAGGAGGTCCCCCTCCCCAAGCTTTCTTTGAGAAGGGGTTTGTTTATTGCTAATCGACTGAGGCCGGCGGGCTAACCCAAGCACTTTTTGCAGGTAAGAGTGCCTCTCCTCGAAGACGCTGACTTTTCAATCCTACTTTCTGACCCTGGTGTCTAAGTTCTTGCAGTGGGAAATAACTAAACAGCTTGATTGCAGACCTCAATTTATTTGGGCATGTCTTAAGTAGGATTGTCTGAAAGATCATTTATGATAATTTACATGACTGAAAGATGTATTTAGGTAATTAATTCCTAATTCAGCTGCATAAATTTTATAAGTTGAAAACAAAACATATACCTGAGTTTGATTATTGTTATGTAATTGCCGGGCAACACTGGCTAGAAAGCATTATCTATCTATCTATCTACATATATATATATATATATATATATATATATATATATATATATAGTAATTTATAAAATATATATGGCGATTAAGCTACACTGAATATTCGGGGTTTCATCCACTCTAGGATTCGTCAGGCTTATGCGCAAATTCTGTGGTTGTTTCTCGTTTTTATATGGTCCTCTTCTGTTGAGGATTTTAGTTAGCTTAATCGCCATGTATATTTTATAAATTACTAACTAGCTCTACCTACGTATTGAGCACTTTTGAAGTAAATACTTAAAGTTTACGCATAAATCTATACTTTCGTATATTAACTTTATGTGAGTAAATGAAGTAGTTATATATATATATATATATATATATATATATATATAGATAGATATCTAGCAGAATAATAAAGTTGAATCATGGGAAACGATAAGGAGTGAGCATTACAGGTGCAGAAGGGTCAAAGGATCAAAGGGTCACAAAGGGTCAAAGGGTCACAAAGGGTCATGCTGTTCCATGAATCAAACTCTGTGACCGATCAAGTTGCATGTGGGCGGGGTGCGAAAGGGGCCTGGATCTAATGTGTCAGAGGTTCCCGTTTTAAGTAACTTAGTATATTTTAGTTGAGTTCAGTTCAGGATATCAAAAAGACAAGATGTGTTAAAACAAGTCTCCTAATAAGGGGGCTGACGGTTTATAAATGGAACAACAAGCCAAAGATTGCAATTCACTCCAGCCTGCTGTCACGAAAACGCCTGGGGGGAGGGGTGAATGAAAATATATAAAAGCAACCATTCGGTTTGAGTCCATGTCCTGCATGCGTCCTTGTTGTAACAGAAACAGCTTTACTCAAGACGTTGGCGAATCCTCCCAGAAGAAGGTGCCAGCAGAAGACAGGTATGTTGTCATGTATATTCATATTATATGGTCTGACTCACATACACCATACACACACATCCAGAGACTAGACGAGCATGCTGTTAAAATAGACATTAACCAGACGACCCCGGGCCTGATAAATAAAACTGTAAACAAAGTTGAATAAAGAAATACACAGCTAGAGAACAAGCACACTAAATAATTAAGTAGATAAAAAATCTTTCTTCATTGCATAATATAACATTATTTTGTGTTTTTTTTTTTGTCCCTCCTCATTTTTTCATCTAAGCAGTAGCTCTTCTTTTTTCCCACCCAACCAACAACAAAACTACATACGAATGAGGCTGTGTTCAAAAACCAAAAGACATCTCTCAAGCCAAAAAATCTGTCTTTTATTCTGCCACCTCCCAACAATGCTTAATCTGCATAATCTCAGTATTCTTATATCTGAAGTTTTAAGTATGAAAGGTTCGTTCATCACTGCTCCCTTACAGAGAGCACATGCCAACTGTGGCCACTTGTTTCTAAACCTCTCCACACTGCTTCCACAGGCCACCTAGTGTAAATGTGGTATTGTGGTGACTGAAATGATTCTAGTTAAGAGTAGAATAGACATTATTTATTATTTATAACTAAAGATGATCAACAACACGCATTCGCCCCAACGCTTTTCATGATCTTATTTGTCGTAAATGTAATTTTTAAAAATATTTCTGCGTATAAATTATTCAATTCCTGGAATTATTAAAAATTTAATTTTTTCCTTGATAATATAGATGAAAATATGTCCCTTCTTGATTCTAACACTGATTCTATGTCAGAGATAACATTAAAAAACGACAGGATAAAATTTGAGACACTAAATTCGATTTTGAGTTATTTATTGGTGGAGTTTGAGAATGCCCGAATAAAGGATCAAGCTACTAAATTGAGCTTTGTCTATGGTGGAAGCTGAAAATTTCTGTCATCACACGGCATTAATCAAAAAGAAAAAACTGAGAATGAATGTCTATTAAAATTACATACATAACTGCACCTCTTATAGAGTTCAATTGTTGAATAATGAAAGCAACCAAAGCAGCAATGTTTAATGGTTGCATGAACTAACGCCGGACTAACATATGCAAATTAAATGATCTTGGGCTGTATAGAAGCAAGCCGTTTTAGAAAAGAAAAACTTTGTTATATATATATATATATATATATATATATATATTTGAAGAAGAAGACGAGCTGTCTACATGTGCTATTGAGGCGTGACATATTATTGGAAGTCGAGACAATACAGTGAAATTAAGAGGTGGCATGAATCATGAATTACAGAGTCAGTGAAAAGGGGTGCCGTCAGTTTATATCATTTTCAGTTGTTTTTGTAATACTAATCAATCAATCGTTTTTTGTATTAGATGTTAAATGAAATTGAAATATATACGAAAATGCATGTAGCAGTTATTTTCAAAATCAGACAGCTGGAAGTATTATAGGAACATCAGACATTATAAAACACAAATGCATCATACTCAGACATCAGTTATAAACTGGACAACTATAAGAAGAATGGGAGTATCTTATGTTTTTATTGGAATTCATTGAGATGAGTATTATTTATTAATTTTATTTATTGCGGACTATTATCTTCGTCTTTTTCTTAGTTGTTTCACGAAAATCCTCTACCTATATAAGAACCAGGCACGTCCAAGGATGGAGTACTGTTGCCACATATGGACAGGAGCTGCTAGAAAGTCTTATCCTGCCTTGACAGAGTTTAAAATAGACTTCATAGCCTAGTAAGGATGCCCTTTTCTCTTCCCTGCAACCTCTTTCCCACATAAGAGACCTGACGAGCCTGTCTCTGCTTTATCGTTATTTTAATGGCAAGTGTTCATCTGCACTCCAATCTATGGTCCTACCTTGCCAAACTTTTACGAAAAACACTCATCTAGCTGAAACCACTATTAATAATTTCATGGCACAGTTGGTAGAGATGTTGAATCTCTACGGTTCCAGGTGATGATTGTCTGAAGATAGTGCTTTCAATCCTAACCAAAGCCGGCCAGAGGCTTACTTGGCCAGAACGTGGTGAGACGACAACAACTATGGAAGGCAGTACTTGCAGTGAATGCAATCAGGAGATTCAGAGTGTAGCAACCCCCCCCCTAGTGAACTATACTCTCTGGCGGATCAATGCTTCCCTGTAAGTTCTTCGGCCATAGACTGGCCAATCGACAGGTAGGGCGCATTGATCCTACTGTCCCCAAAAAGAGTGCAGGGGACATCCAACAGTCAGCACAGAGCCGTGAGCGAAGATACACCTTCCTCTCCTACTCACCCAGCACCGACAGTCCGCCTTGGACCTGACTCAATAACTTCGAGCTCCACCACTATTATCTCGTTGAATAAATACTTGCAAATGTTTAATGTTAAAAGGAGTTTGTCGTTTTTATCGAGGGTTCTAAAAGATAAATAATTAGCTGGGGTACAACTACCCCACTAAAAGAGTTCCTATCCGTCGCGGTTACCACCTAATGAAGGCCAGAGGAATAGTTGGTTGAAACGTTGTGAAACAACTAAAAAAAAGATGAGGATAATAGTCTGCAATAAATAAAAATTAATGGGAGTATTTATCTGTATATCACTGCTTTCTCGCCACCATACCGCATCCTTATTTAATCGAGTGCTTACCACTGATGAAAAGTGGGTTCTGTACAAAACTCACATCCCGGGCCCCAAAAATTTTTATCCTGCCTTGACAGAGTTTAAAATAGACTTCATAGCCTAGTAAAGGATGCCCTTTTCTCTTCCCTGCAACCTCTTTCCCACAT
>NC_136521.1:42957394-43022394 GCF_053919585.1 Euprymna scolopes
TCTAAATTCACTATTAATCTCAAACCCAAAATTATTTGCTATTAATTTTCTATTACTCTAAACTCCAAAGTTATTTATTCTAAATTCACTATTAATCTCAAACCCAAAATTATTTGCTATTAATTTTCTATTGCTCTAAACTCCAAAGTTATTTATTCTAAATTCACTATTAATCTCAAACCCAAAATTATTTGCTATTAATTTTCTATTGCTCTAAACTCCAAAGTTATTTATTC
Organism: Euprymna scolopes; assembly: GCF_053919585.1. Classification (NCBI taxonomy): domain Eukaryota; kingdom Metazoa; phylum Mollusca; class Cephalopoda; order Sepiida; family Sepiolidae; genus Euprymna; species Euprymna scolopes. Next base: position 42,957,631 of record NC_136521.1, read on the forward strand.
TAAATTCACTATTAATCTCAAACCCAAAATTATTTGCTATTAATTTTCTATTGCTCTAAACTCCAAACTTATTTATTCTAAATTCACTATTAATCTCAAACCCAAAAGTATTTGCTATTAATTTTCTATTACTCTCAACACCAAACTTATTTATTCTAAATTCACTATTAATCTCAAACCCAAAATTATTTGCTATTAATTTTCTATTACTCTAAACTCCAAAGTTATTTATTCTAAATTCACTATTAATCTCAAACCCAAAATTATTTGCTATTAATTTTCTATTGCTCTAAACTCCAAAGTTATTTATTCTAAATTCACTATTAATCTCAAACCCAAAATTATTTGCTATTAATTTTCTATTACTCTAAACTCCAAATTTATTTATTCTAAATTCACTATTAATCTCAAACCCAAAATTATTTGCTATTAATTTTCTATTGCTCTAAACTCCAAAGTTATTTATTCTAAATTCACTATTAATCTCAAACCCAAAATTATTTGCTATTAATTTTCTATTACTCTAAACTCCAAACTTATTTATTCTAAATTCACTATTAATCTCAAACCCAAAATTATTTGCTATTAATTTTCTATTGCTCTAAACTCCAAACTTATTTATTCTAAATTCACTATTAATCTCAAACCCAAAATTATTTGCTATTAATTTTCTATTGCTCTAAACTCCAAACTTATTTATTCTAAATTCACTATTAATCTCAAACCCAAAATTATTTGCTATTAATTGTCTATTACTCTAAACTCCAAAGTTATTTATTCTAAATTCACTATTAATCTCAAACCCAAAATTATTTGCTATTAATTTTCTATTACTCTCAACACCAAACTTATTTATTCTAAATTCACTATTAATCTCAAACCCAAAATTATTTGCTATTAATTTTCTATTGCTCTAAACTCCAAACTTATTTATTCTAAATTCACTATTAATCTCAAACCCAAAATTATTTGCTATTAATTTTCTATTACTCTAAACTCCAAACTTATTTATTCTAAATTCACTATTAATCTCAAACCCAAAATTATTTGCTATTAATTTTCTATTACTCTAAACTCCAAAGTTATTTATTCTAAATTCACTATTAATCTCAAACCCAAAATTATTTGCTATTAATTTTCTATTGCTCTAAACTCCAAAGTTATTTATTCTAAATTCACTATTAATCTCAAACCCAAAATTATTTGCTATTAATTTTCTATTACTCTAAACTCCAAACTTATTTATTCTAAATTCACTATTAATCTCAAACCCAAAATTATTTGCTATTAATTTTCTATTACTCTAAACTCCAAACTTATTTATTCTAAATTCACTATTAATCTCAAACCCAAAATTATTTGCTATTAATTTTCTATTACTCTCAACACCAAACTTATTTATTCTAAATTCACTATTAATCTCAAACCCAAAATTATTTGCTATTAATTTACTATTACTCTCAACACCAAACTTATTTGTTCTAAATTCACTATTAATCTCAAACCCAAAATTATTTGCTATTAATTTACTATTACTCTCAACACCAAAGTTATTTATTCTAAATTCACTATTAATCTCACACCCAAAATTATTTGCTATTAATTTTCTATTGCTCTAAACTCCAAACTTATTTATTCTAAATTCACTATTAATCTCAAACCCAAAATTATTTGCTATTAATTTTCTATTACTCTAAACTCCAAAGTTATTTATTCTAAATTCACTATTAATCTCAAACCCAAACTTATTTGCTATTAATTTTCTATTACTCTAAACTCCAAAGTTATTTATTCTAAATTCACTATTAATCTCAAACCAAAAATTTTTTGATATTAATTTTCTATTACTCTAAACACCAAACTTATATATTCTAAATTCACTATTAATCTCAAACCCAAAATTTTTTGCTATTAATTTTCTATTACTCTAAACACCAAACTTATTTATTTTTAAATTCACTATTAATCTCAAACCCAAAATTATTTGATATTAATTTTCTATTACTCTAAACACCAAACTTATTTATTCTAAATTCACTATTAATCTCAAACCCAAAATTATTTGCTATTAATTTACTATTACTCTCAACACCAAACTTATTTATTCTTAATTCACTATTAATCTCAAACCCAAAATTATTTGCTATTAATTTACTATTACTCTCAACACCAAACTTATTTATTCTAAATTCACTATTAATCTCAAACCCAAAATTATTTGCTATTAATTTACTATTACTCTCAACACCAAACTTATTTATTCTAAATTCACTATTAATCTCAAACCCAAAATTATTTGCTATTAATTTTCTATTACTCTCAACACCAAACTTATTTATTCTAAATTCACTATTAATCTCAAACCCAAAATTATTTGCTATTAATTTTCTATTACTCTAAACTCCAAAGTTATTTATTCTAAATTCACTATTAATCTCAAACCCAAAATTATTTGCTATTAATTTTCTATTACTCTAAACTCCAAAGTTATTTATTCTAAATTCACTATTAATCTCAAACCCAAAATTATTTGTTATTAATTTTCTATTACTCTCAACTCCAAATTTATTTATTCTAAATTCACTATTAATCTCAAACCCAAAATTATTTGTTATTAATTTTCTATTACTCTAAACTCCAAATTTATTTATTCTAAATTCACTATTAATCTCACACCCAAAATTATTTGTTATTAATTTTCTATTACTCTAAACTCCAAAGTTATTTATTCTAAATTCACTATTAATCTCGCACCCAAAATTATTTGTTATTAATTTTCTATTTCTCTTAACTCCAAATTTATTTATTCTAAATTCACTATTAATCTCAAACCCAAAATTATTTGTTATTAATTTTCTATTACTCTAAACTCCAAATTTATTTATTCTAAATTCACTATTAATCTCAAACCAAAAATTATTTGTTATTAATTTTCTATTACTCTAAACTCCAAACTTATTTATTCTAAATTCACTATTAATCTCAAACCCAAAATTATTTGCTATTAATTTTCTATTACTCTCAACACCAAACTTATTTATTCTAAATTCACTATTAATCTCAAACCCAAAATTATTTGCTATTAATTTACTATTACTCTCAACACCAAACTTATTTGTTCTAAATTCACTATTAATCTCAAACCCAAAATTATTTGCTATTAATTTACTATTACTCTCAACACCAAAGTTATTTATTCAAAATTCACTATTAATCTCACACCCAAAATTATTTGCTATTAATTTTCTATTGCTCTAAACTCCAAACTTATTTATTCTAAATTCACTATTAATCTCAAACCCAAAATTATTTGCTATTAATTTTCTATTACTCTAAACTCCAAACTTATTTATTCTTAATTCACTATTAATCTCAAACCCAAAATTATTTGCTATTAATTTTCTATTACTCTAAACTCCAAAGTTATTTATTCTAAATTCACTATTAATCTCAAACCCAAAATTATTTGCTATTAATTTTCTATTACTCTAAACTCCAAAGTTATTTATTCTAAATTCACTATTAATCTCAAACCAAAAATTTTTTGATATTAATTTTCTATTACTCTAAACACCAAACTTATATATTCTAAATTCACTATTAATCTCAAACCCAAAATTTTTTGCTATTAATTTTCTATTACTCTAAACACCAAACTTATTTATTTTTAAATTCACTATTAATCTCAAACCCAAAATAATTTGATATTAATTTTCTATTACTCTAAACACCAAACTTATTTATTCTAAATTCACTATTAATCTCAAACCCAAAATTATTTGCTATTAATTTACTATTACTCTCAACACCAAACTTATTTATTCTTAATTCACTATTAATCTCAAACCCAAAATTATTTGCTATTAATTTACTATTACTCTCAACACCAAACTTATTTATTCTAAATTCACTATTAATCTCAAACCCAAAATTATTTGCTATTAATTTACTATTACTCTCAACACCAAACTTATTTATTCTAAATTCACTATTAATCTCAAACCCAAAATTATTTGCTATTAATTTTCTATTACTCTCAACACCAAACTTATTTATTCTAAATTCACTATTAATCTCAAACCCAAAATTATTTGCTATTAATTTTCTATTACTCTAAACTCCAAAGTTATTTATTCTAAATTCACTATTAATCTCAAACCCAAAATTATTTGCTATTAATTTTCTATTACTCTAAACTCCAAAGTTATTTATTCTAAATTCACTATTAATCTCAAACCCAAAATTATTTGTTATTAATTTTCTATTACTCTAAACTCCAAATTTATTTATTCTAAATTCACTATTAATCTCAAACCCAAAATTATTTGCTATTAATTTTCTATTACTCTAAACTCCAAATTTATTTATTCTAAATTCACTATTAATCTCAAACCCAAAATTATTTGTTATTAATTTTCTATTACTCTAAACTCCAAAGTTATTTATTCTAAATTCACTATTAATCTCACACCCAAAATTATTTGTTATTAATTTTCTATTACTCTAAACTCCAAATTTATTTATTCTAAATTCACTATTAATCTCAAACCCAAAATTATTTGTTATTAATTTTCTATTACTCTAAACTCCAAATTTATTTATTCTAAATTCACTATTAATCTCAAACCAAAAATTATTTGTTATTAATTTTCTATTACTCTAAACTCCAAACTTATTTATTCTAAATTCACTATTAATCTCAAACCCAAAATTATTTGCTATTAATTTTCTATTGCTCTAAACTCCAAACTTATTTATTCTTAATTCACTATTAATCTCAAACCCAAAATTATTTGCTATTAATTTTCTATTACTCTCAACACCAAACTTATTTATTCTAAATTCACTATTAATCTCAAACCCAAAATTATTTGCTATTAATTTTCTATTACTCTCAACACCAAACTTATTTATTCTTAATTCACTATTAATCTCAAACCCAAAATTATTTGCTATTAATTTACTATTACTCTCAACACCAAACTTATTTATTCTAAATTCACTATTAATCTCAAACCCAAAATTATTTGCTATTAATTTACTATTACTCTCAACACCAAACTTATTTATTCTAAATTCACTATTAATCTCAAACCCAAAATTATTTGCTATTAATTTTCTATTACTCTCAACACCAAACTTATTTATTCTAAATTCACTATTAATCTCAAACCCAAAATTATTTGCTATTAATTTTCTATTACTCTAAACTCCAAAGTTATTTATTCTAAATTCACTATTAATCTCAAACCCAAAATTATTTGCTATTAATTTTCTATTACTCTAAACTCCAAAGTTATTTATTCTAAATTCACTATTAATCTCACACCCAAAATTATTTGTTATTAATTTTCTATTACTCTAAACTCCAAATTTATTTATTCTAAATTCACTATTAATCTCAAACCCAAAATTATTTGTTATTAATTTTCTATTACTCTAAACTCCAAATTTATTTATTCTAAATTCACTATTAATCTCAAACCCAAAATTATTTGTTATTAATTTTCTATTACTCTAAACTCCAAAGTTATTTATTCTAAATTCACTATTAATCTCACACCCAAAATTATTTGTTATTAATTTTCTATTACTCTAAACTCCAAATTTATTTATTCTAAATTCACTATTAATCTCAAACCCAAAATTATTTGTTATTAATTTTCTATTACTCTAAACTCCAAATTTATTTATTCTAAATTCACTATTAATCTCAAACCCAAAATTATTTGCTATTAATTCTCTATTACTCTAAACTCCAAATTTATTTATTCTAAATTCACTATTAATCTCAAACCCAAAATTATTTGCTATTAATTTTCTATTGCTCTAAACTCCAAAGTTATTTATTCTAAATTCACTATTAATCTCAAACCCAAAATTATTTGCTATTAATTTTCTATTGCTCTAAACTCCAAAGTTATTTATTCTAAATTCACTATTAATCTCAAACCCAAAATTATTTGCTATTAATTTACTATTACTCTCAACACCAAACTTATTTATTCTAAATTCACTATTAATCTCAAACCCAAAATTTTTTGCTATTAATTTTCTATTACTCTAAACTCCAAAGTTATTTATTCTAAATTCACTATTAATCTCAAACCCAAAATTATTTGCTATTAATTTTCTATTACTCTAAACTCCAAAGTTATTTATTCTAAATTCACTATTAATCTCACACCCAAAATTATTTGTTATTAATTTTCTATTACTCTAAACTCCAAATTTATTTATTCTAAATTCACTATTAATCTCAAACCCAAAATTATTTGTTATTAATTTTCTATTACTCTAAACGCCAAATTTATTTATCCTAAATTCACTATTAATCTCAAACCCAAAATTATTTGTTATTAATTTTCTATTACTCTAAACTCCAAAGTTATTTATTCTAAATTCACTATTAATCTCAAACCCAAAATTATTTGCTATTAATTTTCTATTACTCTCAACACCAAACTTATTTATTCTAAATTCACTATTAATCTCAAACCCAAAATTATTTGTTATTAATTTTCTATTACTCTAAACTCCAAATTTATTTATTCTAAATTCACTATTAATCTCAAACCCAAAATTATTTGTTATTAATTTTCTATTACTCTAAACTCCAAAGTTATTTATTCTAAATTCACTATTAATCTCACACCCAAAATTATTTGTTATTAATTTTCTATTACTCTAAACTCCAAATTTATTTATTCTAAATTCACTATTAATCTCAAACCCAAAATTATTTGTTATTAATTTTCTATTACTCTAAACTCCAAATTTATTTATTCTAAATTCACTATTAATCTCAAACGAAAAATTATTTGTTATTAATTTTCTATTACTCTAAACTCCAAACTTATTTATTCTAAATTCACTATTAATCTCAAACCCAAAATTATTTGCTATTAATTTTCTATTGCTCTAAACTCCAAACTTATTTATTCTTAATTCACTATTAATCTCAAACCCAAAATTATTTGCTATTAATTTTCTATTACTCTCAACACCAAACTTATTTATTCTAAATTCACTATTAATCTCAAACCCAAAATTATTTGCTATTAATTTTCTATTACTCTCAACACCAAACTTATTTATTCTTAATTCACTATTAATCTCAAACCCAAAATTATTTGCTATTAATTTACTATTACTCTCAACACCAAACTTATTTATTCTAAATTCACTATTAATCTCAAACCCAAAATTATTTGCTATTAATTTACTATTACTCTCAACACCAAACTTATTTATTCTAAATTCACTATTAATCTCAAACCCAAAATTATTTGCTATTAATTTTCTATTACTCTCAACACCAAACTTATTTATTCTAAATTCACTATTAATCTCAAACCCAAAATTATTTGCTATTAATTTTCTATTACTCTAAACTCCAAAGTTATTTATTCTAAATTCACTATTAATCTCAAACCCAAAATTATTTGCTATTAATTTTCTATTACTCTAAACTCCAAATTTATTTATTCTAAATTCACTATTAATCTCACACCCAAAATTATTTGTTATTAATTTTCTATTACTCTAAACTCCAAATTTATTTATTCTAAATTCACTATTAATCTCAAACCCAAAATTATTTGTTATTAATTTTCTATTACTCTAAACTCCAAATTTATTTATTCTAAATTCACTATTAATCTCAAACCCAAAATTATTTGTTATTAATTTTCTATTACTCTAAACTCCAAAGTTATTTATTCTAAATTCACTATTAATCTCACACCCAAAATTATTTGTTATTAATTTTCTATTACTCTAAACTCCAAATTTATTTATTCTAAATTCACTATTAATCTCAAACCCAAAATTATTTGTTATTAATTTTCTATTACTCTAAACTCCAAATTTATTTATTCTAAATTCACTATTAATCTCAAACCAAAAATTATTTGTTATTAATTTTCTATTACTCTAAACTCCAAACTTATTTATTCTAAATTCACTATTAATCTCAAACCCAAAATTATTTGCTATTAATTTTCTATTGCTCTAAACTCCAAACTTATTTATTCTTAATTCACTATTAATCTCAAACCCAAAATTATTTGCTATTAATTTTCTATTACTCTCAACACCAAACTTATTTATTCTAAATTCACTATTAATCTCAAACCCAAAATTATTTGCTATTAATTTTCTATTACTCTCAACACCAAACTTATTTATTCTTAATTCACTATTAATCTCAAACCCAAAATTATTTGCTATTAATTTACTATTACTCTCAACACCAAACTTATTTATTCTAAATTCACTAATAATCTCAAACCCAAAATTATTTGCTATTAATTTTCTATTACTCTAAACTCCAAAGTTATTTATTCTAAATTCACTATTAATCTCAAACCCAAAATTATTTGCTATTAATTCTCTATTACTCTAAACTCCAAATTTATTTATTCTAAATTCACTATTAATCTCAAACCCAAAATTATTTGCTATTAATTTTCTATTGCTCTAAACTCCAAAGTTATTTATTCTAAATTCACTATTAATCTCAAACCCAAAATTATTTGCTATTAATTTTCTATTGCTCTAAACTCCAAAGTTATTTATTCTAAATTCACTATTAATCTCAAACCCAAAATTATTTGCTATTAATTTACTATTACTCTCAACACCAAACTTATTTATTCTAAATTCACTATTAATCTCAAACCCAAAATTTTTTGCTATTAATTTTCTATTACTCTAAACTCCAAAGTTATTTATTCTAAATTCACTATTAATCTCAAACCCAAAATTATTTGCTATTAATTTTCTATTACTCTAAACTCCAAAGTTATTTATTCTAAATTCACTATTAATCTCACACCCAAAATTATTTGTTATTAATTTTCTATTACTCTAAACTCCAAATTTATTTATTCTAAATTCACTATTAATCTCAAACCCAAAATTATTTGTTATTAATTTTCTATTACTCTAAACTCCAAATTTATTTATTCTAAATTCACTATTAATCTCAAACCCAAAATTATTTGTTATTAATTTTCTATTACTCTAAACTCCAAAGTTATTTATTCTAAATTCACTCTTAATCTCACACCCAAAATTATTTGCTATTAATTTACTATTACTCTCCACACCAAACTTATTTATTCTAAATTCACTATTAATCTCAAACCCAAAATTATTTGCTATTAATTTACTATTACTCTAAACTCCAAACTTATTTATTCTAAATTCACTATTAATCTCAAACCCAAAATTATTTGCTATTAATTTACTATTACTCTCAACACCAAACTTATTTATTCTAAATTCACTATTAATCTCAAACCCAAAATTATTTGCTATTAATTTTCTATTACTCTAAACTCCAAAGTTATTTATTCTAAATTCACTATTAATCTCAAACCCAAAATTATTTGCTATTAATTCTCTATTACTCTAAACTCCAAACTTATTTATTCTAAATTCACTATTAATCTCAAACCCAAAATTATTTGCTATTAATTTTCTATTACTCTCAATACCAAACTTATTTATTCTAAATTCACTATTAATCTCAAACCCAAAATTATTTGCTATTAATTTTCTATTACTCTCAATACCAAACTTATTTATTCTAAATTCACTATTAATCTCAAACCCAAAATTATTTGCTATTAATTTTCTATTACTCTCAATACCAAACTTATTTATTCTAAATTCACTATTAATCTCAAACCCAAAATTATTTGCTATTAATTTTCTATTGCTCTAAACTCCAAATTTATTTATTCTAAATTCACTATTAATCTCAAACCCAAAATTATTTGCTATTAACTTTCTATTACTCTCAACACCAACCTTATTTATTCTAAATTCACTATTAATCTCAAACCCAAAATTATTTGCTATTAATTTTCTATTACTCTAAACTCCAAACTTATTTATTCTAAATTCACTATTAATCTCAAACCCAAAATTATTTGCTATTAATTTTCTATTACTCTCAACACCAACCTTATTTATTCTAAATTCACTATTAATCTCAAACCCAAAATTATTTGCTATTAATTTTCTATTACTCTAAACTCCAAACTTATTTATTCTAAATTCACTATTAATCTCAAACCCAAAATTATTTGCTATTAATTTTCTATTACTCTCAATACCAAACTTATTTATTCTAAATTCACTATTAATCTCAAACCCAAAATTATTTGCTATTAATTTTCTATTACTCTCAACACCAACCTTATTTATTCTAAATTCACTATTAATCTCAAACCCAAAATTATTTGCTATTAATTTTCTATTACTCTAAACTCCAAACTTATTTATTCTAAATTCACTATTAATCTCAAACCCAAAATTATTTGCTATTAATTTTCTATTACTCTCAATACCAAACTTATTTATTCTAAATTCACTATTAATCTCAAACCCAAAATTATTTGCTATTAATTTTCTATTACTCTCAACACCAACCTTATTTATTCTAAATTCACTATTAATCTCAAACCCAAAATTATTTGCTATTAATTTTCTATTACTCTAAACTCCAAACTTATTTATTCTAAATTCACTATTAATCTCAAACCCAAAATTATTTGCTATTAATTTTCTATTACTCTCAACACCAACCTTATTTATTCTAAATTCACTATTAATCTCAAACCCAAAATTATTTGCTATTAATTTTCTATTACTCTAAACTCCAAACTTATTTATTCTAAATTCACTATTAATCTCAAACCCAAAATTATTTGCTATTAATTTTCTATTACTCTCAATACCAAACTTATTTATTCTAAATTCACTATTAATCTCAAACCCAAAATTATTTGCTATTAATTTTCTATTACTCTCAACACCAACCTTATTTATTCTAAATTCACTATTAATCTCAAACCCAAAATTATTTGCTATTAATTTTCTATTACTCTAAACTCCAAACTTATTTATTCTAAATTCACTATTAATCTCAAACCCAAAATTATTTGCTATTAATTTTCTATTATTCTCAATACCAAACTTATTTATTCTAAATTCACTATTAATCTCAAACCCAAAATTATTTGCTATTAATTTTCTATTACTCTCAACACCAACCTTATTTATTCTAAATTCACTATTAATCTCAAACCCAAAATTATTTGCTATTAATTTTCTATTACTCTAAACTCCAAACTTATTTATTCTAAATTCACTATTAATCTCAAACCCAAAATTATTTGCTATTAATTTACTATTACTCTAAACTTCAAACTTATTTATTCTAAATTCACTATTAATCTCAAACCCAAAATTATTTGCTATTAATTTACTATTACTCTAAACTCCAAACTTATTTATTCTAAATTCACTATTAATCTCAAACCCAAAATTATTTGCTATTAATTTTCTATTACTCTAAACTCCAAACTTATTTATTCTAAATTCACTATTAATCTCAAACCCAAAATTATTTGCTATTAATTTACTATTACTCTAAACTCCAAACTTATTTATTCTAAATTCACTATTAATCTCAAACCCAAAATTATTTGCTATTAATTTTCTATTACTCTAAACTCCAAACTTATTTATTCTAAATTCACTATTAATCTCAAACCCAAAATTATTTGCTATTAATTTTCTATTACTCTAAATTCCAAACTTATTTATTCTAAATTCACTATTAATCTCAAACCCAAAATTATTTGCTATTAATTTTCTATTACTCTAAATTCCAAACTTATTTATTCTAAATTCACTATTAATCTCAAACCCAAAATTATTTGCTATTAATTTTCTATTACTCTAAACTCCAAACTTATTTATTCTAAATTCACTATTAATCTCAAACCCAAAATTATTTGCTATTAATTTTCTATTACTCTAAATTCCAAACTTATTTATTCTAAATTCACTATTAATCTCAAACCCAAAATTATTTGCTATTAATTTTCTATTACTCTAAATTCCAAACTTATTTATTCTAAATTCACTATTAATCTCAAACCCAAAATTATTTGCTATTAATTTTCTATTGCTCTAAATTCCAAACTTATTTATTCTAAATTCACTATTAATCTCAAACCCAAAATTATTTGCTATTAATTTTCTATTACTCTCAACACCAACTTTATTTACTACTTGCCTTTCTGCCCGGTTTTGCTCGAGCCGTTTGTACTGTTCATAACTTGCCCTTTTATGTAAAATTTTATGTGAATACCCTTGTATGTAAAATTTCAAATGTTTAAACTTTAGTTAGTTAGTAATTTGGTAGAGTGGTGGGACGATCCCAAAATTTTTCCCGATTCCGATCCAATTACCGATTCCGTTCTAAATTTCCGATTCTGATTCGGTTCCTGATTCTGATTCTGATTCCGATTCTTTTAATATTTATAAATATTTTATTAGAGACGTTTTTTTGGGTTTTTTTTTCGTAAATCTTCAAATTATTACATAAATCCCCGAGTAATTTCCAGGTATATTTTTTCACAAATGTTTTCCTTGTAATTGCAAATTCAAAGATAACATTTTTTTTTTGTTTGCAACAAAGCCAAATTGTATTAGTTCGTCGTTAGTATACAACATGCTACTTGAAAGTTTTCATAAACAGTTAAAAATAGTCGACGATTGCTAGGCAAAATGAGAAAACGATGTAAGAACAAAATATCAACAACGCCCCACCCCCCATTGTTACGAACGAATTTCTAAATAATAATGTTACTATTTTGGAAAACCATTTTTAACATGGAGAGTGCGCTGGGCTTCGTTATTATATGCCTTCCTTCTATGAATTTTTAAATTTTATTTTAATTATATAAATTTGGTGGTTATTAAATTGATTTGCTTTGCTGTAAAAAAACAAAACAAAAAAAAAAAAAACAAAAACGAGATGCAAACAATAACAACTAGCGGGACCTGTGGAAATTCCACAGAGAACTCATTCATATGTAATATATTGATGTTGGTATTCATAGCGTAAATAGAAATGCTCTGATATTATTGTAATTCTTGTTTAAAACTGAAAAACTGTTTTTCTAATCTAACATGGACGTCCGGCGTAGTCAGGTCGTAAAATATGCTTAACTATGATATTTTAATTCTTGTAGATTTTGTATATATTATTATAGAGTTAATATATTGTCGATTTTTATATATTATAAAGTTGCGATTTCAAAAATAAAAAAAATACATCCATATGAATTTGGTGTGTCAGCTTGAGTTTCTTCAGCTATACTCGAAACTGAAACCAAAATTTATGAAAATTCTTGATAAATTATTTATTAAAAAAAGAAAAGTGATCACTGGAGTTCCATCAGCTATAATCGAAATCGAAACCAAAACTTATGAATAATTCTTGGTAAAATCATTTATAAGAAAATAAATCACTTCAGTGCTATCAGCTATAATCGAAACCAACACCAAAACCAAAACTTATGAAGAATTCTTGGTAAAACTATTACAAGAAATGGGAATCCATAGTTAAACAATAGTCACTCGGATGTAATCGTGACACACAAAATAAATAATACACATGATATCGTATTAATATATATTATTGTTAAAAGTCATAAAACCACGCTCCTTTCCTACTACTTACCCTAAGTACGGGTGGCAATATGAAAAATATAGCAATTACATATGATTTTATGAGTTTGCTGATCGGCCTTAGAATTTGTGCTTAATAAGTTATAATGTACCAAAATGGGATCAGTTTACATTATATTTATATACACAACTGAACCTTCGTTCTAAATTTTAAAATAACGTTTCAAAGTACTCACACATAATCGCCTAAAAAGTAGAATCTCATGTTTAGGGTATTTTAAATATAAATGAAAGTTTTTTTTTATTAAGTTAACAAACTTCTCAATGTTTGCCTTTCCAAGTTTTGATAAACTTGTGAGATTTTCATCTATATTTTCACTTGTGCCAAAACTAAACAAAATATAATGAAACATGAAATATTTCAAAGGAAGTGGTGATCAGACAAAAACCAGCACCAGAAAAAAAAAATCAGGCATGTTAAATCTTTGATATTAAAGTCCCAATTCTCTAATAAATGAGATTTATAGTTCATTCTGTGGCCCTTCTCAGTCTTATGTCCTAAAGGAACAACTTCTAATAAAAAAATCAAGAACAAAACAATTTGTGCTTGCTTCATTTTTTATTTAGAAATTTTAAAGAATCGATTTGGAATCGGAAATTATACTATAATTTTTCCGATTCCAATACTGATTCCGATACCCCAAAATGTTCCGATTTTTCCGATTCCTGATTCCGATTAATCATTCCAACACTAATATATATATATATATATATATATATATATATATATATATATATATATATATATATATATATTTATATATAATGGCATGGTGATAGTAAGTCTTGGTGTGTCTTCAAATGTTGGTGAAGTATAAGGTTTTGTTTGTTCTTTAAACCGTTAAATTTTGAATTTTTCATTCCAATATAAACAGTGCTTACGATGAACAGTAAATTTTCTATCATTTAACACACACGTGCTCGATCGGCGCCTCCTACTGTATTGGACATCTAAACCTTATATTGCAAAGGCAAAGACGACCAGAGGACGACGGATCCCGATGTTGATTTCTGAATTTTCATTGGATCCCTATTAGGCAGGTAGCTCTGATACTATCACGTTACACAATCCTTCTGCTGGTGAGGAAGAGTTGGAATTTATGAGAGTACTGCTACAATGACTCTTCTAGTGCTAACCCTGGATTGCTAGTGGAATTGATTTAACCAAAATGAATACAAACTAATTTTTGGCACTTTTTATTTTTGTGTAGGTCCTATTTATGATCTGACTGGAGTCAGGATGCAAGCAGTTTCTTCATCAATTTTGAACAATTGTATCTTTTGTTTGATTTTTTTCTTTTTTTTTTCTTCAAATGATGCTATTTTGTTCTTTCTTTCTTTCTCCAAATGATTCTGTCTTTTATTCTTTCTTTTTTTCTTTCTTTTTTCAAATGATTCTGTCTTTTATTCTTTCTTTCTTTCTTTCTTTTTTCAAATGATTCTGTCTTTTATTCTTTATTTTCCTTTCTTTAAATGATTTTGTCCTTTCTTTTTCTTTCTTCAAGTGATTCTGCCTTTCTTTCTTTTTTTCTTTCTTTTTTCAAATGATTCTGTCTTTTATTCTTTATTTTTTCTTTCTTTAAATGATTCTGTCCTTTCTTTTTTCTTTTTTTCTTTCTTCAAGTTATTCTGCCTTTCTTTCTGTTTTTCTTTCTTTTTTCTTTCTTTAAATGACGTTGTCTTTTATTCTTTATTTCTTTTTTCTTTCTTCAAATGATTCTGACTTTTATTCTTTTTTCTTTTTTTCTTTAAATGATGCCGTTTTTTATTCTTTGGTTCTTTCTTTTTTTTTCTTTTTTCAAATGATTCTGTGTTTTATTCTTTATTTATTTCTTTTTTTTTTCTTCATTCAAAGGATTCTGTTTTTTATTCTTTTTTCTTTCTTTTTCTTTCTTCAGAGGATTCTGTCTGTTTCTTTTTTCCTTTTTTTTTTAATGATGCTGCCTTTTATTCTATATTTTTTCTTATTTTCTTTCTTCTAAGGATTCTGTCTTATTCTTTCTTTGTTTCTTTTTTCTTTCATCTTTTATTCTTTATTTCATCCTTTTTTCTTTCTTCCAAAGATGCCGTCTTTTATTCATTCTCTGCTGCATCAATGACTCTACTGATGGCAACTCTCGTCTGCCATTCCTAATTGACTCACAACTCAAAACCAAAATAAGTAACAGCTATTTATAAATACTGAAACGCTGCAAAAGTTAAGAGGGTGCACTTAAAGGAGATTCACTGGCACATTTTTTAATATACAACTGAACCTGGAAACTAAACTTTCGAAGCGTCGTCCTTGTGATATACAGGGATATATGAGTAGAATTTAAGGGTCTGGGGAATCATGGGATGCCCCGAGGGTTATTACAATTGTGAAACTCTCTCTTTACCGGTGCTTCTGCTTTTGATTAAGTGCTATGTAGCTAGACGCCAACAATTTATTTTGGTTCTTCATTATTATAATGGTTCTGACAAATTTTAATAATTGATGGCGACCATCTTGAATATGTAATGTCACGTGATTATTTATTTATGGTTTGACACAAATACTCGCTTAGTTGTAACAACTGCCAACTACTTTCACCACTCTCTATCTGTACCTAAAACTAAACGAAAATTCCATGAGCAGAGTTTCTTTCCAAGAGCCGCACGCCTGTGGAATGCACTGTCGTTTGTCTGTTTCCCGGCTGACTATAATATGGTCGTCTTCAAATCTAATGTAAATAAATTCCTATTGACGTCCTCTTACATAACCCAGTCTTACCCAAGTTCCACCATGACTGATCTAGTCTCACTACCTACCAAACACATAACCCTTATTTCAGAGTGGTTCCATGTCTTGATAAGTGGTGACCTTCTGTAATATTATATTAGCATGTCGAAGGTGTTCTAGTCGACGATTATATTGATTATTAAGGCCAAAAAGTTTTGTCAGCTAAAATATGTTTCAGAATAATCAAAATATTTAGAACAAATATTTATTTACATTAATTTAGGAACGTTAACTTGTGAATTGCAGCTTTCCAATGGGGGGAAACATCCGAAATAAAGCTGCTGTAAATACCACCGAGACTTCGAGTTGTACGACTCTTCATTTACAGCTTTTCCGAGGATCTGTCAAATCAAGACCAAAAATGGACCAGATGTTGAAACCCTTAATGAATGTTATTCGTTCTTTGTGTTGTAAAGGTATTTATGTATATTCTTTGTCTCGTCATGAACTGTATTTGAATGTACATACACATACAACGAACTCTAGATTAGAGACGGTCATAGACGAACACATGTCATATAGATGACTGTGACACGTATATACACAATGTATATACACTCTATGCAAACACATTCATTAGAAGAACATTTTATTCCACTCGATGACACACAAATTCAGACACGTATATATATATATATATATATATATATATATATATATATATATATATATATATATATATATATATGCAATTTATATTATTTATAAGCTACATTTATAAGCTACATTCAAGATCCAAATCAATGCTTTGACGATAATTACGATTTTCAAAAGGCGAACCATTAGAAGATACATCTGCCTTACTTAAAAAATGCTAGGTTTATTTATTGTGTCTTTTATTAAAAAAAAAACACCCAATATTTTTGCTGATGAGGAAACTTTGTTTAAAAAAAAAACTATATGTTAAAATTATTGTCTATGACTTAATGTCTATCGCAATAAAAACATCGTTTCCGAAACGATCGTACAATTTATTGGCTTTGTTGTATTCCTTCTTATGAAACAGATTTTTAATTTTTAATTTGAATTTTAAAATTATCAATCACATTACTAAATATTAAAGTAGCTCTAGGATATTTGCCTATCGAGCTTATTATATATCTGCATTACAACGAGCACTATTCTTTTCTTGTATTTTAATTAAATTAGTGATTTTACTATCACATTAAAATAGACTCCGCCCTTTAGACTGCTTTTCTAACCCCCTTTAATATATATATATATATATATATATATATATATATATATATATATATATATATATATTTAATAATTTATGCGGAGGGAGAATACAAACTTTCATTATTGCAATCATGACAAGAAGACCCGTTCTGATGTTTATGGTTAAAAGTGGGAAATGAGAGAGTGAGAGGGAGAGAGAGAGAGAGAGAGAGAGAGAGAGAGAGAGAGAGAGAGAGAGAGAGAGAGCAAAAACAATTCAATCACGCTATATTCGTTATTTTTTCTTTAAATGTATCGCCCCCACACCCATTTTATTTTACACGTATCGTCTCCATTTTACTCGATTTTCTTCATAGAAGTTAAAGGAAAAAAAAAAAAATCCTTCGATCCACCTTATGAAAAGTGAGGGCGAAACCGGTCAATTGAAATTTTAGATATAGGTTCCTTGGACATGGATCTAACTTAATAACTTGATTTGAGCCCAAAACAATAAATGTTAAGGGGTCATAATAGGGGTTAAAGTTAAAAAAAAATTGACCTCTGCGGTCTACCAAATTACTCAGACAATTCCTAGTCTAAACATTTGAAATTTTACATAAAGGGTATTCAGAGATAGCGCAAGCTTTTTAATCTGTTTGGGTCGAAAATTTTTGGTTACCAATATATAAATGTATGTATGTATGTTTGCATGTCTGTCTAAAACTTTCGACAGAGGCGATGGATTTTCACAAGATCAGTATCAACCCTTCATACGACAAATACCGGAAAATTGGCTAAAAACATTAATTTCTTCACCCTTAACTGGGCACTTTTCTACAAGGAGGGGTCGCTTTTTTCGCCGATCTCTTCGATTGTCTAGCCTTAATTTAAACCTACGTCACTTCCGGTTTGGCGGTGGTCGTAACAGCAAAGACGTCACGTTTTTTTTGCACGTTCTTCTCCTCTTTTCCGGTACGAGTTCGAGCCTGCCTTCCTACTACCAGTTTTTTTTTGCTCAACACACACCTCCAAACACTCGAACAACGCCGGGCACCCATCCTACCCACCGCTACACAACATTTCCAAATAAATGTAAAAAAAAAACTTGTCAATTAGTCAAAATTTTCAAATTCAAAAATCCGTTTCATCTCTTTTCATAAAATGTATATTAGTTAAATACTAGCTTTTTTTTAAATTTTTGTCAGAGGCGGGAATCTAGGGTGTTCTGGGAGGTCTAGAGCAAGCATGCCACACCCAGAGGCCTGCTAGGGCCATGAGAGTGAGTTTGTGTTGTCATAAGCATCATCCTTGTTATACAGGGTGAACAGAAAGTCCTTGGACCATTTTTAGTTTTAAAATTAAATATTGTTAAAATCACTTTTTCTCTTTTCGAATGAAGTAAGTATTTAGTCTAACTATTGATCTAATTATTTTCAACAAAAATATTAAAATAATTTTGTTTAAACTTTCAGAAAAATGAGCAAACGAGAGGCCATAATTCAGCTTCATTGCACGGGAAGGACAAACTCAGAGATTATTAAGCTCTTGAAAGTGGCTAAATCCACCGTGTACCATGTTGTGAACAGATTTAAGGAACTTGGTACATCTGAAGACCGTCCTAGGAGTGGAAGACCTCGCACTGCTCGAACAAAGAAGGTGATTAAAGCTGTCCGAGAGAGGGTAAGGAGGAAACCGAAGAAATCTGCAAGACAAATGGCTAAAGACATGAATGTGAGCGTGACCTCGATGAGAACCATCGTAAAAAACGATCTCCCGTTGTCCCCCTACAAGATGAGAAAGAGACAGTGCCTCACACCTGCCCAAAAGCACAAGAGACTTGAAAGAGCAAAGCTTCTTCTTGAAGAACTGAAGGCTGGCACGGCAGAGCGAGAGATCGTTTTTTCTGATGAAAAACTCTTCACAATTGAAGCGACTGTTAACAATCAGAACGACAGAGTTTACGCAAAATCTTCAGCAGACATTGATGACTCCGTGAGAATAGTGTTCCGCCGACAAAAGCCGTCTTCCTTCATGGTGTGGGCTGCAGTCTCCAAATCTTGGAAGTCGCCTCTGATTTTCGTGGAGCAGGGGGTTAAGATCAACACAGATCACTACATTAACGATATTTTGGTTCCAGCATTTGAAGAGATGAAGAAACACTTCAAAGATCAGCCTTTCACCTTCCAACAAGATGGAGCACCATCCCACACCTCCAGAAAAAACTCAGGACTGGTGCCAACGTCATTTTCCAAGATTCTGGAGTAAGGAGATGTGGCCTCCTGCATCGCCTGATTTGAATCCCATGGATTTTTCGGTGTAGTCTTTGTTGGAGGCAAAGGTCTGTTCTGTTGCTCATCCAAGTGTTGAAGACATTTCTTCTGAGTGAATGGGCTAAAATACCTCAGGAAACGCTGCATGCCTCGGTTGGTAACTTCAGACAGAGAATTGGACGTCTAATCAAAAGGAAGGGACATCACATTGAAAATAAATAATTTGAATTTATTCTTGGTTTCCTAACTTATAATTTTCATTCATGTTTAATTTATATTTTTGTAATTTTCTATTAATAAACCACTTTTTAATTGGTCCAAGGACTTTCTGTTCACCCTGTACACATTGATGTATAGAAGACGGGTGTTTGGGGTTTTCTTAGATCAATGATTCTATGTAAAGCGTTCACTTTTGATTCCCATATTTTATACTATTAAGGGTTCGAATCCCACACAAGACAAATTTATTTTTTTTATAATTCCTAGTTTTTTTTAGAGTGTTGCAAATTATTGTATTATTGGTGTGTGTAGGTAAAAGAAGATGTTTGTTTATAAGAGAAATGTCTGGTGATATGATTTTGCTTATTTATCCTGGAAAATATTTGTGTGGCTTTTTTCTTAGCATTTAATATAAAATATGGTGAATAATGCAAGGTTTTCAAAGTATTTGTGAGGTATTTGAATTCTTCGTCCAGATATTCTGGACTGCAAATTTTGAATGCAGGTAGGAAGAAACCCATTATTATACCTGTTTTATTTTATTTATATTGTGTGAGTGGAAATGCATGCAATCATTTTTGTGTGTAGTTTTGTGATGAACTTTGAAAGAAACGTTTATTATTGGATTTTATAATAAGTATTTCTAAAAAAGGTAATGAGTGATTGTTTCCTGCTTCATAAGTGAATGGAGGGTTCGACTGAATCTAATGTGTTTTTAATTTTATTGATGTGCATGTTTTCAGGAAGAAAAATTAAAATGTTGTCAATGTATCTAAAATATTCTGGTAATCAAAATTTGAAAGGATCAGATTCTAGGAATTCTAAGAAAAGGCAGTCTAATATTCCACTAAGAATGTTACCGAAATTTTGTTTGTAGAAATTGTTATTGAATTGAAAATAAGTCATGTCAGTTATAAGTCTAATAATTTTTATAAAAGTGTCGCAAGGAAAGAAACGTTTGATTTATTTAAGGTGTGTATGGAGTAAATTTAAGCATTTTTTAATGGTGCATTAGTGTATAATAATGTTATATCTAAACTGTATATAGTTTTGTTATGTATATTAATGCTTTTTTTTATCTTGTTGAGTAAGTCTCCTGAGTTCTTTATGTGGGAAGTGCTGATAGTTCCCATTAGTGGAGTAAGGATGTTGGATATGGCCTGTGCAATTTTGTGTGTTGCACTATCGATATCAGATATGGGGTGCACAGGAATATCCACTTGTGACGAATATTGTTTTTTTATACAATAAAGAATAACAGTATAGCAACATTCCGAGATCAATTATTTATTTTTCTTACCAAACAGCGCTTTTACCATATTGCAATTTTGTACATTTTTTACAGATCTGTTTCGTTATACAAGAAACAATCGTAATTATTATTATGCCAATACCAAATCTTCTCATGCATATACTCATCAGAAGAACAAACATTTTTGCTTAGAAAAAAAAATTTAATGATAATATAATGCCAGAAAAAGGGAAAAGAAAGGAAAAAAAACCTCAACATCGCTTATTTGTTTTTTTAAACATATTGCAAAACTATTCCGGTCTTAGTTAAGGCTTGAGTAAAAAATATTCTAAAAAAGTATTAATCCATAAAGAAATTATTTATATCTAACTAGCGTGGGTGCCTGGCGTTGCCCGGGTGTTTTAAAAGAAAAAAAAGTTTTGGTAGGGAGGTAGGCTCGAACCCGAACCCTTGACGTGAAGGTGAAAATAGAAAGCGTGATCCGACCTGACATCTTGCCACTCGGCCACGACGGGAGAGAACTGAACGGCATTTTGATTTAACCATTAAAAAGTTAAATGATTAAAAAGTTAAGTGACAGGTGTGTGAATTTAATGAGGTCAAACATCATGCGACTTAACTTTGACTGCAAGCTCCCCAAGATGTTGGGGAAACCCAGCTCCACATGAAAAGGGGAGTCCAAATGAATAGCAATTGCCTGATATAAGGGGTTTCCCCTGCATTCATCAAAGCTCATTGTTTTTCTGGATCTCCCGGTACAAATGCTATTCGGTTTCAGTGTCGCTTATATACAGAAAAGCCGAATAAACAAGTGGAGACTAAGAAATACTGTGAAAATAGCGTGTAAAAATCGCCCAAATAAAAGATACATGCCACGCCCTTTCGTAAATCGGAGATATTATAATCTAGGAGTATATAAAAAGTTCTAAGAAACAGTGACCCCCCCCCCGCCCCTCTGAGCGCCCCACAACCTTTGCCGGATATACACAAAATGTGCACACACACACACTAAAACATATTTTGCCTTTTATATATATACTAGCGGGGGGGGGGGGGTACCCGGCGTTGGCCGGATGTTTGGAGGTAAGAGGGGGGGTTAAAATAAAAAAAGTTTTGGTAGGTAAGTATGAGAATCGAACCCGAACCCTTGAGGCAAAGTTGTAAATTAAAGTGTGAAAAAAAAACGCGCGACGTTACCCATTGGGCTACCACGACATACTAACAGAAACACGTTTGAATTTATTTAATTACTTAGAATTTGCAGGTGCACGTTTTAATGTCTTAATGAGGTCAACTTTGACTGCGGGGGTTTTTATTTTCTCAAGATGTTGGGGGGGGGGGAAACCAGCTCCCCTTGTCCAATTTGAATAGCAATTGTCTGATATAAGGAAAATATTTCCACACTGATCAAAGCTGATTGCTTTCGGACATTTCCGGCGATGGCGACCGGAAAAATACCGCCAGAATTAGTGTCGCTTTTATTATAGGAAAAAGCCTAATCCACATGTGGCGAGCGAAAACAGTTGAATATTTATCTTCCCGAAATGGAGCAAATTAAATTGACAGGCGATATCCGCTGTTAACTCGGAGATATCATGATTTATATGTGATATAAAAAGTTTTAAGAAGTTGTGAGCCAACCGAGCGCTTCTCTGAAAAAAGCCTTTCTTGGACATACACAAAAAGCGAACATACATACACACATTTTCGCTTTTATATATATAGACTAGCGAGGTTACCCGGTGTAGCCCGAGTGTTTGGAGGTGTGTGTGTGTTGGGTAGGTAGATCAAAACAACCCTGTTTAAAATAAAACGTTGGCCAGGTGTTTGGAGGTGTAAAAGAAAGGAAAAAGTTTTAATAGGAAGGTAGGCTCGAACCCAAAGCTTTGACCCGAAGGTGGAAACGAAAGGGAAAAAAATCTCGGCCACGAAGGGAGAGGAAGTGAAAGCTGTCTAAATTTAAGGTTTATAAAGTGAAATTGACAGGTGTGAGAAAGTTAAGTCGTGTGATGTTTGACCTTATTAAGGTCAAACATGACGTAATTTGCGCTGTAAGCCAGTTCCTGTTTCCCCTGCCCCATCATTCACTTTTTTTTATATATTGAAAAGCGTAACGAAGACGTGGCGATCAGAAAAAATCTCGAAAATAGTGCGTAAAAGTCGGGCAAATTAAAAATAGATGTGACCCCCATTCTTAAGTAGTAGATATTATGATTTACACAGCATATAAAAAGTTTGAAGAAGGAGTGAGCCGACCGAGAAGCCCGGCGAAAAAAGCCTTTGGTGGACATACAGAAAAAATGCACACACACACGCTGACACACATTTTGCCTTTTATATATATAGATATATAGATAATATTACTTTATTTATTTTATTTCATATTTATTGGCAATAATATGTAGACTTAGGTCATATCTAAAAATGGGTGGTGGATACGAAACTACATACATTTAATACATTGCATTTAAGTATTTTAGGTTAAACTGTTTTGTAATTTACTAATATTTACAAGGTGTGAACATATATATAGGAAAGAGGAGAAAATAATTATAGGCAATTTTGATAATCCATAACTATTAAAGTCGAACTTTCATAAATAAATGCATCTTGTAGTGATATGCAAATTAAGTATAATTTACATATGATATGCAAATTAAGTATAATTTACATATGATATGCAAATTAAGTATAATTTACATATGAGCAGATATATAATCTAGGTAGCATATAAAAAGTTCTAAGAAACAGTGACCCCCTCCGAGCGCCCCACCCCCAACCGTTGCCGGACATACACAAAATGTGCACACACACACACACACACACACACACACACACACTAACATATCTTTTGCCTTTTATATATATACTAGCGAGGGGTACCCGGCGTTGCCCGGGTGTTTGTAGGTGTGGGTAGAAACTCCAGGAGTGGGGGTGGGGTTAAAAAAAAAAAGTAAGTATGAGGATCGAACCCGAACCGTTGAGGCAAAGTTGTAAATTAAAGTGTGAAAAAAAAAAAAAAGGGCGACGTTAACGATTGCCCCACCGTGAGATGCTAACGGAAACACGTTTGAATTTATTTAATTACTTGGATTTAGCAGGTGCTCGTTTTAATGAGTTAATGAGGTCAAGTTTGACTGCGGGATGGTACCTTCATTTTCTGCTGAACGCTTTTTTCCCCCCCCCAAAAAAAAATGTTATAGGAAAAGGACTAACCCACATGCGGCGAGCGACAAATGTTGAATATTTATCTTCCCGAAATCAAGTAAATTAAATAGACAGGCGAGCTTCGTTGTTAACTGTGAGATATTACGATTTATGTGTGATATAAAAAGTTTTAAAAAGTTGTGAAGCGAGCGACCGCTTCTCTGAAAAAAGCCTTTTGTTGACATACAGAAAAAGCGAACACACATACATACATACATACATACATACATACATTTTCGCTTTTATATATATAGATAGATAATTTTACTTTATTTATTTTATTTCATATTTATTTCCAGTAATATGTAAACTTTTGTTTTTTTTTATTACATTCTCACCCCCAAACAAGGCATATTGCCACTTTGATGTATCAGGTTATAGTATGTGGGGAGTTGAGCAGCAAGATGTCGGTTCACGTTACACTTGAACTTCTGCATGTCAGTACAGTTGGGGAAGCAAGAACTCGGAAGGGAATTCCAAAGTCCAGCGGTTCTGGGTAAGAAACTACTGGAGTAGAAGGCTCTCTTACATCTAGGGATCTCAACTGTGAAGGGGTGGGATTTTGCTGTCTGTCTGGTTTGTCGGAGGTATTTACGTCGAAGGGGTACAAGTGCTTGCAGTTCGTCGGAGCATTCACCGTTAAAATACTTGTAGAAAAGGCAGAGGGATGCTACATTTCGTCGATGGGACAGAGGCTGAAGTTTAGATGACAGTTCAGGACCTATCAGGTTGGCGACTCTCTTTTGAACTTTGTCTAGGAGTGAGAGACTTGGGTTATATCTAAAATGCGTTTACATAGGTGGTGGATACCAAATAATTATAGGCAATTTTGACAATCCGTGACTATTAAAGCCGGATTTCCATAAATAAATGCATGTATTGTATATTATTAAGGTGGGGTAGTTTTGAAGAAAGCTGGAAATAAATTATAGGCAATTTGGATCATCCATACCTACTACAATCTGATTTCCATAAATAAATGACGATATGAAGAATTATTAAATTAGGCTGATGTTTAGGAGAGATGGAGAACAATTATATGCAATTTCGACAATCCCTTACTATTAAAGTATGATTTTCATGAATAGTTTCCTGTATAAAAATTATTATATTAGGATGGTGTTTAGGATAGTTAGAGATCAATTAAAGGCAATTTGGATCACCTGTAACTATTAAAAAATGATTTTCATAAATAAATGCAAGTATGGGGAATTATTAGAATGGGATATTATTATAGCAGAGCTGGGGAACAATTGTAAGCAATTTGAAACATCCGTAACTATTAAAGTTTGATTAGCATAAATAAATGCCAGCATGGGGAATTAGTAGACCGGGATAATGTTTAGGAGAGAAAGAGAAAAATCATAAGCAATTAGAACCATCCGTAACTATTTAAGTATGATTTTCATTAAAAAAAAAAATGACAGTATGAAGAATTATAAGACTGGGATAATGTTTAGGAGAGTTGGAAAACAATCATAAGCAATTTGAAACATCCGTAACTATTTAAGTATGATTTTCATAAATAAAAGCGAGCATTAGGAATTATTAGACTGGGATAATGTTTAGGAGAGCTGAGGAACAATCATAAGCAATTTGAACCATCCGTAACTATTAAAGTCTGATTTGCATAAATAAATGCTAGTATGGGGAATTATTAGACTGGGATAATGTTTAGGAGAGCTGGGGAACAATCATAAGCAATTTGAACCATCAGTAACTATTAAAGTCTGATTTGCATAAATAAATGCTAGTATGGGGAATTATTAGACTGGGATAATGTTTAGGAGAGCTGGGGAACAATCATAAGCAATTTGAACCATCAGTAACTATTAAAGTCTGATTTGCATAAATAAATGCTAGTATGGGGAATTATTAGACTGGGATAATGTTTAGGAGAGCTGGGGAACAATCATAAGCAATTTGAACCATCAGTAACTATTAAAGTCTGATTTGCATAAATAAATATAGTAAAGAATTTTATTTTTTTAGGAGGTGAGACACAAGGTCAGGTGGTTTTTTTTTTTTTTTTCGAAAAGCCAGCACCCCATGATTCTCATTAGTCATACAAAAATGCTTTATGAGCTTTGTTACCTCCAATAGACTGTCACTTAATACTGATTAACTTAACAATTTTATCCGTTGCGCCATGTGTTCGATCTTCAGTATAAGCGAGTTTCAGGAAGCTACAACCAATATTTTCCAACAAGTAACTGGCTCGAGGCGATTTCATATTCGCTGGCTATTGACGAGTTTACAGCAACAAAAATGAACTCAACATCCACCGTTGTTTAACCTGTAACGGTGGATGGTGCAGACTAACAGTGTCCAGCTTGTTACTTAGGTAGTGGCAGTTGTAAACTGCATACTACAATAACGTAGCGGATAAAGCTGCTATGTAATAATCAGTTTTTAGTACCAATATTTTGAAGGTTGAAGTTTCAATCCTCACCACAGGCGGCACTAAGAATTTAGAGTAGTAGAAAGTGGACTTTGGTTTTGCTTTCGGCAGCTTCGTAACTTTCGTGTTCCATTAATTTGTCCTTTAATCTTGACATTACATGAGCGACATAATCACGTTGACACACTGGTTTCCGTTAGATTACCAAAGTTAAGCAACGTTGAGCCTGATCAGTATTAAAATGGGTTACTGTTGTAGACCCGTGCTCGAGGTTACAAATGAAAGAAACCACAAGTAGTGCAAAGTGTATAAAATATAATATGTATTTATCATAAAGAATACAGGAGCCACTAAAGTGGTATGAGAGGAACGTGTTTGTAGCATGCGGTTAAACATGGTATGAATGTCTCCATTTAGTCTCTGAAACCAGTGGTATTCATAGGACTGGTTGATTCCACTTAGTTCTCAAATAGAGGTGATTTGTATCCCACAACAGTTTCGTTGATCGCGAAACAATACTTAAGTATTGGTTGCTCGAATGTTCCAGAATCTATCGGATTTCCCTTATGGAAGCCAACTCAAAAAGCTTTACTTTTTCTTAGTTGAGCAGGGATCTCATTTTGATCTACAATCCCATCAATGGATATTATGATATAACCTAGGACTTATTACTCATTCCTGCAACTGAAAAAGATGTTGGAATCCGGTGCTAGCAGTCACAAATGAAAGAAACCACATGTAGTGTAAAGTGTATAAAATATAATATGTATTTATTATAAAGAATACAGGAGCCACTAAAGTGGTATGAGAGGAACGTGTTCGTAGCATGCGGTTAAACATGGTATGAATGTCTGCATTTAGTCTCTGAAACCAGTGGTATTCATAGGACTGGTTGATTCCACTTAGTTCTCAAATAGAGGTGATTTGTATCCCACAACAGTTTCGTTGATCGTGAAACAATACTTAAGTATTGGTTGCTCGAATGTTGCAGAATCTATCGGATTTCCCTTATGGAAGCCAACTCAAAAAGCTTTACTTTTTCTTAGCTGAGCAGTGATATCATTTTGATCTACAATCCCATCAATGGATATTATGATATAACCTAGGACTTATTACTCATTCCTGCAACTGAAAAAGATGTTGGAATCCGGTGCTAGCAGTCACAAATGAAAGAAACCACATGTAGTGTAAAGTGTATAAAATATAATATGTATTTATTATAAAGAATACAGGAGCCACTAAAGTGGTATGAGAGGAACGTGTTCGTAGCATGCGGTTAAGCATGGTATGAATGTCTGCATTTAGTCTCTGAAACCAGTGGTATTCATAGGACTGGTTGATTCCACTTAGTTCTCAAACTGCTCTTAAATCTTTGTTAATAAAATCAATATAAAACGAAGAAATTTCATTTTTCCAAGTAAGAAAATTATCATTTAATTACGCATTGTTTATTTAATATTTTCACACAAAATTATATAATTTCTAACTTTTTAATGAAAATTTTATATGTGATCATGCCCAATGACCATGGACTTCTAAAAAATTGGCAAAGAAGCATGCATGCAAACATGTAACCAATAACGTTTCTATAAATAAAACCTATAATAACGCTCTTAGCGCAATATATATATATATATATATATATATATATATATATATATATATATATATATATATATGAGCAAACAGTTAATAAAATATGTTAA
The DNA here is from genome assembly GCF_053919585.1 of Euprymna scolopes. NCBI lineage: Eukaryota > Metazoa > Mollusca > Cephalopoda > Sepiida > Sepiolidae > Euprymna > Euprymna scolopes. The sequence continues at coordinate 42,986,165 of NC_136521.1, forward strand.
AAAACACTTTGAAATGAGTTAAAAACATATTTAATCTGAAAAGGAAACACTGGATAAATGGATAGTCCTTAATCCACGGAGTTTCGAAGAAATACTTTCCTTCTCATCAGAGGGTAGGAATTAGCAAAATACGGGATCGGATTTTGCATGCAGAAGTATTTGATGAAACTAGTCAAAGATCTTACTTGAAAACAAAAAAAGTGAAGCAGAGGGAATATGGTGAAGAAAAAGGTGATTACACATAAATGGATAGTCTGGTGGAAGATAAAAAATCCAGTGACGGTAAAATCCAAATGTAAAACTTCAAGAAAGTTAAAAGAATTTCCATTTGCACAAGTAAAATCCAAGGAAATCCCGTAATTGGAAGAAGATGGTCCATAATAATCCAAAGGCAGAAATCCATGGAATAATTCACAAAAATGTGTACAAGGAAAAAAGAAAAGATTCCAATAATATATATATATATATATATATATATATATATATATATATATATAGGTGCCACTAAAGTGGTATGAAAGGAACGCGTTCGTAGCATGCGGTTAAACATGGTATGAATGTCTGCATTTAGTCTATGAAACTAGTGGTATCCATAGGACCGGTTGATTCCACTTAGTTCTCAAATAGGGGTGATTTGTACCTCACAACAGTTACCATGTGGGAAATCCAGGTGCTATATGTGAACTCCGCTTATCTCTGCATTGTTTCAAGTCATCCTGGACTTCTTGGTCTCAAGCAGTGCCGATTCAGGAGAGATAAAGTTGGAGATTACGCAACCTTTTCCTCATAATTACACACGCAACTACTTTTACAGGGGGGGTATTCATTGTCTTTTGAGACTGAAATAAGGCATCGCATCGCATAAGCGATGTTTTTGACACAGGGGAAAGAATTGCTATTTTCTGGGTTGGAATATGTTCATCGGACCCTTATTGTTGGCTAGTCTAGACCTTGAAGTAGTATTTTTTAGTTTCTTACATCAAGTGGCTTCATGCTTTGTCTGGAGAATAAAGTAAAAATTACTTAAGAATGCTACCCGGTTATGGCTTACAGAATGAGAACAATCCACCCCCATGAATTAAATAAAGGGACGCACCTGAATGTGGAAATGGTTTGAGAATACGATCCAAGATGAGAACAGAAGTCTAATCTGACGTAACGGATAAAAGTGCTAATGGCCCTCGCCTTCGGGAAACACCATGTCTTGACAAGCTTCTGAGACTGACCTTCACTCCTGGTCTGAAATGGAACACATACATAAAATCAGTTGCCACGATCGCTGGAAAACTAATTGGATCACTCTACCTCACCAGTAGGTATCTCACTGCCAATGCAGTCCTCTATCTGTATAAGAGTCAAGTACGTTCTAAAATGGAGTACTGTTGCAACATCTGGGCAGAAACTGCTCAGTGCACCTATCCTGCTTTGATAAAGTTTAAAACCGGTTGCAAAACCTAATAGGTGATGCACTTTTTCCCCTGCAGCTTCTTCCCCATAGAAGAGACGTTGCGAGCATGTTTCTGATCTATTGTTATTTTTATGGCAAGTGCTCATCTGAGCTCCAATCTAGGGTCCTCTTACCAAACTTTCACGAAAAACACTCAACTAGCTACAACCGCTATAAACAATTTCCCCCACTCTTTGTGCCTAAATCTAAATGCAGATTCCAGCTCCTTTCCTAGAACTGCCCACTGTTTCATTGGCCTCCATCCCGACTGACTATGATACGGTAGACTTCAAGTCTAATGTAATTAAATTCTTGTCGAATCATCCCCTTAAATAATCAAAATGTACCCAACTTACACCATTAACGATTACCACACTGCCACCTTACATTCATTAACCCTTATCCTCGTGTGGCCTTTGGGCCTTGATAAGTGAGGCTCCCTTGTAAAAAAATGTGATAATAATAATGTTTTGCTATTGTTTTGTAATGTGGAATATTGATATATTCGGATCATGGCAATGAAGACAAGGCTTATTGATCAAGTGATACTGACTGGCCCAAATTACGCCACTTGGAAAGTGCGTTGCAAAAAGGCATTAATTAGAAATGGATTATGGGATATGGTTCACGACCTTAGGATAGATGTGATATTAAAACGCCAAGTACTCATCCTCAAAAGATCGTGCTTACACGCTGTCAGCAGAATCGTGACTTTTATTATATTCGATTGGGACACTGTTGTAGATAAAATTGGCCGACTAATTTCTAAAGAAAGCGTGAACAAAAAAGATAATGTTAAAGAAAACATTATCTGGTTCAATATCAACGTTCAACCTAATTTAAAAAATACAGAAAAATATTTATACTGTATGTATCCGTTATGGAACGAAGATGTCATATTCTTAAAATCACGTACATTGCTCAAGTAGTTTTTTTTTTTTAACTTAGAAAATCAAATTTAAGAGTAAACAAGACATTCTGTCTTAGTCCGCCATGTTTAATAAATAAAGGGAGATAATTCAATTCGAATTATCAATATCAAAACCAGCCTTGAAAAATGGTTGGATTATTTTACCGCTCCAGAATGAACCTGACGTCTGATGCAATCCTCTATCTGTATAAGAGTCAAATCCGTCCTTTCATATCTGGAGAGGTTTCATTAGGAACCCTCTTTCTTGTTTTGACAGAGTAAAAAAAAAACTTACTTCACAATCCAGTGGGAGATAATCCCTTTTCATTTTGTACGACCCTTTTTCTAACAGAAAAGATGTTGCTAGCCTTTTTCAGTCTATAAGGATTTCCGTGAAAGGTGTGATATACAACATAATCATGTCGACACGCTGGTTCCCGTCAGATCATCAAAGTTAGGCAACGCTGAACCTGACTAGTGCAAAAATGAGTGACCACTTGAAAATTCCAGGTGCTGCGTGTGCTCTCTGCTTGTCTCAGCATTGTTTTCAGATAGTCCTAGGCCTCTGCTTGCCACTGGATCTAAGCAGTGCTGATTCAAAATTTAAGAGTAAGCAAGACATTCTGTTTTAGTCCGCCATGTTTAATAAATAAAGGGAGATAATTCAATTCTGATTCAACAGAGGTGTGGCTAGGAATTGTGCAACCCTTGCCCAACAATTACATTCGCAGCTACCCTTATAGGGGTGTCTATTGTCCCTTGAAACTGAATGGAGGCATCATAAGGATTAGAGTTGCGAGGTTTGCCTAAGATTCCCGGGCGACGCCAGATCAGGTTAGCTAGTATGCAACAAAGATGATAGGTTATACAACTGCAAATAAAGTAGCAGAAACGGTGAACCAAAATGAAATCGACTTCACAATCAGTAAATTATGAAATCGATTTGTCCATTTTTATGCTCCTTTTTATCACAGAAAAGACGGTGCGTGATTGGTGTTAGGGTTAGAGTTATGGAGTTTGCCTAAAATAACAGTACATATACCCTCGGGCAACGCCAGATCGGGTCAGCTAGTATGCAACGAGGGTGAAAGGCCATACAACTGCAAATATAGTAGTAGGAATGATGAACCAGAAAGAAATCGGCTTCACAATTAAGCTCTTTTAAGCAGAAAAAATGTTGCTAGCCTCTCTCTACAGTATTGTAATTTGTCATTAACAGTCATCCTAAATAATTTGATTCTATTCATTCCAGTAATCATTTTCAATCATTTCATAAGAAACCTCTATTATTCAACTAATCCGTATCTTCGAGTTGCTTTTGGCCTGAATAAGTGGTGACTATTAGATCAAAATAAAAAAAAATAGATGGTAAAAGTTACACATATTTATTTATAGATACTATTAATACTACTAATAATATGCATTGGATTAAGATGGAGTCCTGCTCCCATATTTGGGGAGGTGCAGCTCAGAGCACTCTTTCTTGCTTTGACAGAGTACAAACCGACTTCGCAATCTAGTGGGTGGGTGGGTGGATGGGTGATCTCTTTTTGTTCCCTAGAACGCTTTTCACACAGATGAGATATTGTGAGTCTCTCTTTAGTGTACCGTTATATTCATGATAGTACTTCGACTGAACTCCAATCCCTGCACCTCCCCCCCTGCCATGTAAAAAATTCACAGAAAGATTATGATTTCAATCAACTGGACGCGAATTGATGAGTGTTACAGCATCGTTTTTTTCATTGGATTTTAGTTTGTCTCATATAAGTTTGCCTAGGATTTCAATTCCTACTTGATTTGTTCCCGTGTTTTGTTTCCCACGGATGATGACAAAAACCCTTCCTTTGGCGTGTTTATTATCATATCTGGGGTTGGTCATCTTTCAAACATTCCCCGTTCTAGAGGAAAATGGAATAATTACACTCTACACTCCTGTTGCGCTCTCTCTCCCCCTCTCTCTCTCTCTCTCTCTCTCGCTCTCTCTCTCTCTCTCTCTCTCTCTCTCTCTCTCTCTATATATATATATATATATATATATATATACTAGCAAAAGTACCCGTCGTTGACTGGGTTCAAAACAGCCTACAGAAAATGGACTCTGATTTATGAAAGTACTAGCGGGGATACCCGGCGGTGCCCGGGTGTTTGTAGGTGTGTGTGGTGTTAAATAAAAAAGAAACCGAGGCGAAGTTTGAAAATAAAATCGGCCAGCCAAAATGAGTTCGTGAAAGATGTTTGAATTTATTTAAGAACGAAATTGACAGGTGCGCGCCCGGAAGTTGTCAAGCGTTACGACGACGACGACGACGACGACGACGACGACGACGATGTAGGTTTGTTTGTTATAAGCGAAGTAAAAAAAGAAAACAACGTTACCACTAAGCGGGAAAAAACACACACACAAAAAAAAAACTAACGTAAAGCAAACGAAAGATGAAAACAGAAAAACGAACACGTGAAAAATGTCTTCAATAAGCCTGTTTCGATATTAAAATTTAAAAAAATCGGTGGGTACCCGGGTGTTTTTGGGTGTCGCTAAGAATAAGCGAAGTAAAAAAAAAAAATGCAGAAAAACGAAACACTGGTTCAATATTTAAATTTAAAAAATCGAAAAAAACAACAAAAAAAAACATCTCACACCACGATTCGAACCCAAAACATTTAGATAATGAACCAAGACCTTAACCAACTGAGCTAACGTGACGTACATGAAATTTGTTCGGTTTTTCAACTATTTAAAGTAAATCAGGTTACGACGTCATCTGACGCATGCGTAGAATCGGCCATTGTCACGAAAGGACCGTTTTTGTTGCCCCCCCCCGTCGAAAATTGTCGATTTCGGGGTGAAAAAGTTAACGTTTTTGGACAATTTTTCGATATTTTTCGAGCAAAGGATGGAGCTTCGATATGTTACCGAGTTTGTAAATTTTCGTCGCGCTTGTCGAAAGTTTTTAGCAGACATCCAAACATACACACAAACATACATACATTTTCGCTTTTATATGTATAGATGATAGGTTATGAAAAGGAAGGGTTGAACATTTGGGTTGAATTTGGGCGTATCAAAACCAAAGCAAAATATGATGAAAGTAAAAATAAAATATATACACCCCATAATGTATCATACCATGCCTGTTCACATTGAAACACTTATCACAATATTCATGAAAGTATGATAGGTTATGAAAAGGAAGGGTCGTAAAGAGATAGCTTCGAATTTGGGGCTATCAAAACCAAAGCAAAATATGATTTAATAAAAATAAAATAGATAAACCCCATAATTTATTATACCATACCTGTTCACTCTGAAACACTTATCACACTATTCTGTGGATATATATTAAAAAACCTTGTTAAACTTTGTGACATATTTCCATTCTATGGAGGTCAGGCGCGAACGAACATCCCATAAGTTTATTATACCATATTTCTTCAAACTGAAGCATAATTATCAAAGTATACTTACGCAGATAGATATGAAAGTTTTTATTAAAGTTTGTGCCTATTTCCATTCTATGAAGGGCAGGCGCGAACGCAGACCCCACAATTTTATTATACCATCCCTATTTAAGTTAAAACAGACTTATCAAAGTATTATTATGTACATCTATATCAAAAACATTTGTAAACGTTATTTTTTAATTTTTAAGTTTTTTATTTCCCTACTTTGTGGACTAGGCGCGAACGTAGACCCCACAATTTTAATGAACCACCGTTCTTCCAGATCAAATATACCCATTCCTGTGTCTCGATAATCTTCTATCATTATATGTTATCAGTTTTTTAAAATAGTCAACCATATAGGAGCCTATTCATGACCACACACACACACACACACACACACACACACACACACACACACACACATATATATATATAATGAATAAAAAAAGAATACGAAAAGTATAAAAGCTTATAACTTTTCATTATTCGTTTTCAATTGGTGACGTGCAGGAATACAAAATAATGTTATGAAAAAAAAATTAAAAAACTTTATATATATATATATATATATATATATATATATATATATATATATATATATATATGTTTAAAGAAAAAATAGAAAAAACCGAATGAAATTATTAAAAAATCAACGTTTCGTCCTTGTCTCAGAGGACATCTTCAGGATAATTGAAATAAAAATGTGATAAAAGAAAAAGTCATAGATCGTGCGAAAAAAGACAGTTTTTTAAAATCCAACCCATGTCGGGAAAGGACGAATATGTGTGCGTATGGGAAGGTTGTTTGATGTCTATATATACAATTTTAAAATGCATTTAAAATAAATATGTACATTTTTTTTTTTTCTTTTTTTTCTCTTCTGCGAAACTACTCATTTTCCTGAAACATTGAAAGAAAAACGGCTAGCCAGGATCCACCCTGATACCTTGCTCTTTGATTATTATTTTCCCTATGCTAGGGGTTAAATGGTAGAAGCCTTTTCTTTGCGTAATAGTATTAGTATTCAAAATTAGTGCTGATTCTAAAAGTCTTCTTTTAGCTCTATCTATCACGTATTTAATAATTTTCGCTTGATCTAAATTAAATGAGTGATCGTGTTCTGCACAATGGCAAAAGAGTGCATTTAGGGCGTTACCATTCCTCATATCTCTTCTGTGCTCGTTAAGTCTTAATTTCAATTTTCGTTGTGTTTCACCTATGTACGCTTGTTGACAGTTGTTACATGGGATGGAATATATACCGGCATCGGATGTGAGGGTTTTGGGAGAGTGCTTGGTAGTTTTTAATGTCTGTTTTATGGTTGAGGAAGTTGTTTGTATCAGGTGAAAACCAAGTCTATTAAGAGTGTCGTAGATTTTTGTGTTTTTGGTGTGTTTTTCGCTGAAGAGAAAAAAAGGGGGGAAAAATGTACATATTTATTTTAAATGCATTTTAAAATTGTATATATAGACATCAAACAACCTTCCCATACGCACACATATTCGTCCTTTCCCGACATGGGTTGGATTTTAAAAAACTGTCTTTTTTCGCACGATCTATGACTTTTTCTTTTATCACATTTTTATTTCAATTATCCTGAAGATGTCCTCTGAGACAAGGACGAAACGTTGATTTTTTAATAATTTCATTCGGTTTTTTCTATTTTTTCTTTAAACATAACGTCAACCACCGCTGGTACATTTTTTCATTCCTTATACATTCTGTCGAAATGGAAAACCGATCTTCTCTGCGAACATATAAGAGCATCTTAATCGCAGCAAATTCTCACAACAACAGGAGAATTTTTCTGGAAAAATGTATTGAAGAAAAAGTCATACCTGCATGCATACCTAAATCTTTTAAAACATCAGACCGTATTTTCCCGGATTACATTGAGAAATATCTTTTGTCATCTATAATATATTTAAAGCACCAAAGCTCTCATCTTTTTCGGAAAGCCAGGATATTAATTGCTGATTATCAACAAAATTACAAGAAAACACCCAGATCAATTAAGAACATTTACAGATCTATCAAAAAAATTTAACACACGCCATAACTTTAAATTGAATAACAAACTTGCGAAATTGATAAAAAACAGCAAATGGAAAACTTTGGGACGTCCAGACCTTATTCTAAACCTTACTTCTAAACCACTCTCGGACATTGAAACTGAAGCTCTTAGTTTCGGTCTTAAATTCGCTACCGGCAAGCATTCGAAAATCACTACTAACACAACACTAAAAAATTATAGACAAGAGGACTCTGATTTTACTAAAGGCTTCATACAAGGGATAATAGCTTTAACAACTACCCAACCTCAAGATTTAGCACTACCAAAAAGATACATTGATGCCTTAAAACTTTTAACAAAAAATAAAGACATTATTATTTCACAAGCCGATAAAGGAGGGGGTATAGTTATAATAGATAAAGACCTATATCTAAAGAAAATGCACACACTATTGGCAGACGGAGATATATACACTCCGATAGATTTAAAATCAATAGAAAAAGATTTCGATACTTTTAATAAATCCGTAAAGAAACTTATCGGAAATGATAAAAAATGGATAAATAACATAGAATACCACCCCACTATTCCTATATTATACGGCCTCCCAAAAATACATAAAGAGAACGTCCCTATGAGACCTATAATATCAAACATTGGAAGCGTCACCCATAAATTAGCACGAGCTATTGCCCAAATTTTAACTCCACTAATGGGCACCATCAGCACTTCACATATCAAAAACTCTGGTGACCTCCTAAATAGAATAAAAAATATGGACATGCAAAATAAAACCATGCATAGTTTAGACATAATTTCCCTGTACACCAATATTCCAATCAAAAAATGCCTTAATCTACTCCACAAGCACTTAATCAAAATTAAAGCCGACCTACCTTTTTCCTCAGATACACGAATACAAATTATAAAACTCATCACTGATAGAACCTACTTTCAATTTAATAATTCTTACTATAGACAGAAATTTGGACTCCCTATGGGTAACCCCCTTAGTGGTGTACTAGCCTGCTTATTCTTAGAATTCTTAGAAACCAACTCTTTTAAACACAGACTTCCTAAAAACTCCACATATTTTAGATATATAGATGACATTCTTATTTTTCTCCCTAAATAGAACAAATTAGAAATAAATTAAATTCAGTGGAACCATCTATAAATTTTACACATGAATCCGAACAAGACCACTCCCTAGCTTTTCTAGACATATTCCTCATCAGATCAGAAACTGATCTGAGTTTCAAAGTACATAGAAAGACCACACACAAAAACGACTATATTCATTACTACTCACACCACAATGATAAAATAAAGACGGGCATGATTATAGGTTTTTTCTTACGTGCCTTTAGAATATGCAGTCCCCAATATCTTAATGATGAATTTCAATATATTACGAATGTTTTAAGAAAACTACAATATCCATCCTATTTCATTTCTTACGCAAAGAAAAAAGCTACGAAAATACACTATAACATAAACACACAGAAAAATAAAACAGATACCTCACTATTAAACAGACATCTTTTCATTCCCACCCACACCAAAAACACAAATCTACGACACTCTTAATAGACTTGGTTTTCACCTGATACAAACAACTTCCTCAACCATAAAACAGACATTAAAAACTACCAAGCACTCTCCCAAAACCCTCACATCCGATGCCGGTATATATTCCATCCCATGTAACAACTGTCAACAAGCGTACATAGGTGAAACACAACGAAAATTGAAATTAAGACTTAACGAGCACAGAAGAGATATGAGGAATGGTAACGCCCTAAATGCACTCTTTTGCCATTGTGCAGAACACGATCACTCATTTAATTTAGATCAAGCGAAAATTATTAAATACGTGATAGATAGAGCTAAAAGAAGACTTTTAGAATCAGCACTAATTTTGAATACTAATACTATTACGCAAAGAAAAGGCTTCTACCATTTAACCCCTAGCATAGGGAAAATAATAATCAAAGAGCAAGGTATCAGGGTGGATCCTGGCTAGCCGTTTTTCTTTCAATGTTTCAGGAAAATGAGTAGTTTCGCAGAAGAGAAAAAAAGGGGGGGAAAAATGTACATATTTATTTTAAATGCATTTTAAAATTGTATATATAGACATCAAACAACCTTCCCATACGCACACATATTCGTCCTTTCCCGACATGGGTTGGATTTTAAAAAACTGTCTTTTTTCGCACGATCTATGACTTTTTCTTTTATCACATTTTTATTTCAATTATCCTGAAGATGTCCTCTGAGACAAGGACGAAACGTTGATTTTTTAATAATTTCATTCGGTTTTTTCTATTTTTTCTTTAAACATAACGTCAACCACCGCTGGTACATTTTTTCATTCCTTATACATATATATATATATATATATATATATATATATATATATATATATATATATATATATATATATATATATATATATATACAGTGCCACGCAAAAGTATTGGATACATTACATTTTTCTTCATAACCTTAATTAGGGTTCTAGATTTTACCTAAAATTTGGTCAGTATATTCCTATTACTATGCTAAATTCTATTTGGAGTAGTAATTACAAAATCAAAGTTTAGAAAGTTTATATTGAAGGAAAAATATAAATTAACAAACGCAAAAGTATTGGCTAAACTTTAAAAAAAATTCTTTTTCTGAAATAAATTTAAATGACTTTTGCTTAGCGTGTTACAATAATGCAAACGAGTTATCACTGACCAATCAGAGAGCTTTATATTAAAATAATTTTATAAAATTCTTCCAGTTTGGGCTCACTCCTTCAAAGTCAACCAGTTCGTTTATAAAAATGCCTAAAACTAAAGAGTTGTCAATAGACATTCGTCAAAAAATCATTGATAAGCACAAAGAAGGAAAAGGGTATCGAATAATATCAAGGGAACTTAATCTACCACTTAGTACAGTTAGAAACGTTATTAGAAAGTTTAAAAACCCTGGTGAAGCTGTTGCAAATCTTCCAAGATGTGGTCGGCCAAGGAAATTAAATGAAAAAAATCAAGGTGGGTAAGCAGAAAGGTACAAAAAAAAAACCCTTTTCTTACTCGTGGTGAAATTCAAACCGACCTCAGAGAAGCTGGGATTAATGTGAGCAAGGATACAGTCAGTAGAGTTCTAAATCGTGCCGGTTTTGTATCAAGGTCCCCAAGAAAAGTTCCATTATTGAAGCTTAAACATGTCAGATCACGTTTGAATTATGTTAAAACATGTGGGGAACAACGCCAAGAATTTTGGAACAATATAATTTGGTCGGACAAAACGAAAATCCAAATCTTTGGAAGAAACACAGCAACACATGTATGGCATAAAAATGGCACTGCCTATAACAAAATGAATACCATTCCTACGGTAAAGTTTGGCAGTGGTTCGATTATAGTATGGGGGTGTTTTTCATTCAAAGGTACTGGTGAACTAGAAATCATCAATGGTAGAATGAATGAACGTATGTACAGGGAGATTTTGGAGAAAAACCTCCAGAAATCTGCTTATTTGTTGGGACATAACAGCAATTTCGTGTTTCAGCAGGACAATGATCCCAAGCATACTACCAAACTAACCAAAGAATGCCAAACTAACCAAAGAATGGTTTAGAAATAACGGAATTGACGTTCTTATTTGACCCAGTTAGTCTCCAGACCTCAACCCAATTGAAAATTTGTGGAAAATATTGAACATCAATGTTCACAAGAGGAATTCACAAAATATTTAACAACTAGAACAGTGCTGCAAAGAAGAATGGCGCAAAATACCTGCATATCTTTGCAAAAAACATGTGTGCAACTATAGAAAGCGATTGGAAGCTGTTGAACGCAATAAAGGCCATGCAACCAAATATTAAATCAATGTATCCAATACTATTTGCGTTAGTTGATTTATATTTTCCTTTAATATAAACTTTCTAAACTTTAATTTTATAATAACTACCCCAAATATTAGTTAGAATAGTAATAAGAATATACTGACCAAAGTTTAGGTAAAATCTTGTAATCTAATTAAAGTTATGAAGACAAATGTAATGTATCCAATACTTTTGCTTGGCAGTGTATATACTAGACTATCCGTAACCCGTTGGGTCAGTATATGTTAGAGCTAGCTATGGAATAGTGAGTATACAGAATTAATGTATAAACGCGCAAAAAATTCAATGCACACGCACGCCAAAACGAACGTGATGACCAGTAGAAACAATACGAAATAATAAAGTTTTTAACATCATTGCCCTTGTATTAAATGAAACATCCTTTATATAAGAAAGGGTGTGATTAGTTGAAAAAAAACTGATAAAAAAAAAACAAAAAAGAAAAAAAAAACGAAAAGCAAAAAATACAAGGAGAGAGTGTACATTGTAGAGGTCCATCCTATTTTTGTGTGTGTGTGTTAACAGCCTTAAAAACATCAGGAAATAATAATTAACTGATTACGTCATATTAAACGGTGAGATTTTTTCAAATATTTTTAAAATTAATGAACCCCCCCAACATACACAAGAAGTGGGGTCTCATTTTATTGATCCCCTACCACCACCACCACCACGCTAAAATGTTACATTTTAATTATTTAAAAAAATCTTACTTTTATATTATCTTTAAGAGCTGTTGAAACGTATGAGGCAAAAAAGTATATTTTAATTTGTGGGTTCCATTTATGTATAATAAAGTTGTTAAAATCTATTTTTTCAGTAATTAATTAATTTTTAAAATCTTCTCGATTCATTGGCAGACCCTGTATATATGAACTTGGAAACGGTTGGGCCGATTTTTTTTTTTTAATTTCACACGAAGGTACTTGATATGTTTGGGAATGTTCTTACGTAGGTTTTGTATTTTAATCACGTTGTGATAAGTATCGAAAATCGAAACAGTCTGATCAAAGAAGAAAATCCGAGTCTGACCAAAGTTAACACATTTATACAACCTAACATCACAAGTGCAGTTGAGAAGTTTTATGACCACACAAGCGGAAACTCCCAGCCTAAAAAATCAGTTGTAGATTCTTTTATAAAATAGAGGTGTGTTTGAAATGAATGCACAATTAAACCATGATACTTGACTTTTGCATTGTAAAATTTAGTTGAAGTCATTATTTACAAATAATTTAATAAAATCAACAGTAGATAATCTACAATGCAATGTAGACTACGATGTATCGTGAACTAAGTAATTGCGGGGTGGGGCATGAGAAGCTTCCTCCCGGCAGATTGTGTGTGGGGGGGGGGATCCTTAATTAGAGCAGACAATCGATTTGATAAAAAAAATGGGCAATTTCATCGATTTCGATGATAATGAAATTATTGAAGGATGGAGCATTTGTTGATCCTCATTCAATTCTGGACAACGCCGGGTCCCCCTACTAGTGTGTATATATATGTATGTATGTCAGGTCATGTCAAATGCTACTGGTACCATGTAACCCAGTACTACCTGCCTCATGGTTGGGTCACCGGTGACTAAACTGCCCCCCCATCACTTGTTTGGTGAGGAGGGTGGCTAGTCTCCCTGAAGGATTAAAAACAAGACCTTCCAAAGGGCGAACGAACCCTTTTTTGGGGTCAACGGCCAACTAGCACCGTGTGTGTTTGTGCGTATGTGTGTGCTGGGGTGGGGAGGTCTCCCGTAAGCCATAGTGAAGGCAACCTTTCTAGGAGAAGCAAATCTCTGATTTAAAAAAACATAAAGCGGGAGACATGTACCCGCATTAAGCTGGTCTGCAGTTTAACTTGTTGCTGGCTATCTTGCTCTTGCTTGTTGCTGGATCTCAACATTTTGAACCGAGAGAGAGAGAGAGAGAGAGAGAGAGAGAGAGAGAGAGAGAGAGAGAGAGAGAGAGAGAGAGAGAGAGTTAGCTGTCGTACAAAGCTAAGACTGTAACATCATCTGTGTATAGATACTCCCTCAGGCATTTGTCTATAAAAATGGTCCTGTGGCGATGGAAGTAATTTTTGGGCTCATGGATTTAAGTGTCTGAAGGAGTGGCACTCGTCTGATAAGACGTTGCAATCATATATTCACCGCAGTAAGCCTACGAACGTCGAGAACTGAATAATAATAAAATAGAAACGTAATTAAGTAGTTGCTGAAAATTATTTTTTGTTGTTACTTAAATCATATTATTTGAAAAATGTTAAATGAAATTAAATAAAACAAAGTGTATAGTCAAACGTATGATTATCATCATATTGACTGCGAAAATCGCTCTTTGTTCTTTGAAAGTTATCTACTATTTTTGTATTCAATCAATCGAGAATGTGAAAGAATATGTATGCAGTAGTTAATCAAAACACCCCCAAAAAATGTAAAGTTGAAGGGATTAACCTCTAATTGAGTTGCAACTATAGAATGGATTACAGACAATGAAGAAAGCTGAGAATAGTAATGGTGTTACAACGAAATAGTAAACATAGGAAGAAAACTTCTCGGTGTAAGGAGTGAGAGCGGTAGTAGATCTGAGCATGAGAGTGAAAATTCCTGATGGTTAGTAAGAAAGAGAAAGGGGGACAGAGAGAGAGAAACAGAAAAATAGGGGGGAAATAAGATATATATATATATATATATATATATATATATATATATATATATATAGAGAGAGAGAGAGAGAGAGAGAGAGAGAGAGAGGGAGAGAGAGAAACTATGTTAGTACCCCTGGTTCACGACTGACAAGCCAAGGGTATCATACGTGCTATCGTATGTTCAAAATATTATATGCAATTTTTATACTCTTTTTCATACCTATTTAAATCTATCTCTCTATATCTCTCTCCTGATCCCCCTCTTTCTCTCTCTCTCCTCTTTTCCGCTCTCTATTTATCTATGAAACTATTCTCTCTCCTTAATTCAGCTATTCTTTTCCCGTATCTCTCTATTACACTCCCCCTCTTCATTCCCCTCCCTTCTTCACTCCCTCCGTCTCTAATTATATACGAAACTCATCTCTTTTGTAATTGACTCCCTCGCGCTTCTTTCTGTCCCTCATTCTTTCTACTCTTCATTCTGTCCCCTTTCTCCTTGCCATTCGTAACGAAACGGATGTGGTAGCTGCCCAACTCTGTGATAGCCTAAGTGGGCAGTACAACAAAAAGATAACATCATAATATATATATATATATATATATATATGTATGTATGTGTGTGTGTGTGTGTGTGTGTGTGTGTGTGTGTGTGTGGTGTCTAATGTTTGCTTAATTATTACCAACTGCATGTATGTGTGTTTAAATAGAAAAGGACAGACAATACATACATACATACATACATACATACATACATATATAGAGATACACACACACACACACACACACACACACACACACACATATATATATGGGTGTGTGGGAGATGTACGTGAGAAAGGTGGGTGTGACGCAGAGTGTATGACGGAGCATCCACTTAAGTCGGCAAACGCAAAACTCACACGCGGGGGTGAAATAAGGTTTGTCACAGACAAAATTATCCTCGCTATGGTCTGATTAATGGGAATTAGCTAACACTCCCGGGGATATTAAAGCCCCCCATTTCATATCGGGACAACTAGAAAAAAAAAACTCAAATCCTAGAGAAACCAGCCGAACGAGGACCGATTTTAAACAACCGAAAGCATCATGGGCACTGGTTACGCATATTGTATAAATATCGGATACTTTGAAAGTACGAATGCCATACGAATTTAAAAACTTGGTAAGTATTTTTATTCTATGATCCTCCAATATATAGTAGAAACTATTTTCATGGCAGGTGTTCGAGTGAGATTTCATCTATGGTTCTCCTGTAAATCATTCGCAACAAAAACTCATCCACCTACAACCATTGCCAGTTTTCTCTCTACCCTCACTCACATATATATAGTTTCGTTTTGTTTATATATATATATATATATATATATATATATATATATATATATATATATATATATATATATATATATATATATATATATATATATAATGCTCCCTATCTTGGATTGAGCATATTGGAGTACGAAATAATAATACAATGCTCTTTGTGTAAACAAATTGAGCATAGGCGTTTGGACAATGTTTAATCATTGTATTTGTAATTTCGCATACCCGTCTCAGCAGCAACCAAATAGCGTAATGGTTAGAAGCTTTGAGTTTCAATCCTAGCTGCACTGAGAAGCTGTGGATCTCTCTCTCTCTCTCTCTCTCTCTCTCTCTCTCTCTCTCTCTCTCTCTCTCATATATATATATATATATGATGCAATTCTCTGTCTATATAAGAGCCAGGTACGAAATCGACGAGAGAGTCCGTTTTATATATATATATATATATGTATATATATATATATATATATATATATATATGTATATATATATATATATATATATATATATATATATATATATATATATATATATCCACACAGATGATTTGTTTATAGGGGTGAAGGCTTTGTGTAGAACCAACCGTTATTTGGTAATACTAGTAATCTTTGTCGGTGCAGAGTGACTACACCACAAGACATATATATATATATATATATATATATATATATATATATATATATATATATATATATATATATACACCTAAAAAAACAAATTTCCGTGAGCAAAGTTTCTTTCAAAGAACTGTCTATGAGACACATTATCGCAGGGTTACTTCCAAGCCGACTACAACATGGTCTTTCTCAAATCTAATGTGAACAAATTCTTGTTGAACTACCTTCTTAATCAAATTCTGCCCAATCACCATTTACCTAATCATCATGGTGTTGTCTCACCGACCACCTGACATAAATCTAAATCCTTATCCTCGAGTGGCCTCTGAGCCTTGATAAATGGTGACAAATTATTTAAAAAAAAATATCTAACGTTATTATTGGCGACATGAAAGATTTGAAAATAAATATATTTGAGAAAGTAGTCCAGAACAATTTACAGGGTAGAACGATAAATTTATTTCTCTAAAGAAAACAACACTACAGCTTTATTTTAAAACTTTCATAGAAAAAAATCATTTCATGTAATTTGATTATGTTGTAGAGCTGATATCTATTCAATGTAGCCGCATTCAGCCTCAATCACCGCCTCAATACGAGTCCAAAATTGGGAGCATGCTTTTTCCATAAGCGCCGGCGGGAGCTCGGCAAATACTCGGCAGATAGTAGCAATCAGGCTGGCTTTGGTGGTGTTGTTGGAGGTCATGTTGGTGATGTTCTTGACGTATGATCAAACGAAGTAGTCTAGCGTGTTCAGGTCGGAGGAGGAGGAGGAGGAGGAGGAGGAGGCCAGTGAGAGAAGGGTACAAAGTCGTAGAGCTCCTTCTGAAGCCAAACCTTGGTCACTTTGGACTTTTGGGCCGGCTCCGAGTCCTTCTGCCACACCCAGGGTCTACTAGGAGCCACCTGATTGCACCAGAAGACCACCACAGTTTTCAGCATATCTAGATGACTTCAAAATGTGAAGTGGCATGATGGGACCCTCACTTGAAACCACACCAAAGACCATAACCGTGTCCGGAAACTTTGTTTTCATCTCTCTTGGCAAGTCCCTGTTATTCGTAGAAATTCAGTGATACATTTTGAGGGTGTTGACAATGGTCCTGTTGTCATAACCTGGATCGGTAGGGAGCATCAGATGTACAGCGGCGCATCTATGATCTCGCTCGTTGAACATTGTATTACTTTCAGACATGATAGAATACTCCTATCGCTGTTGGGATTTGTACACAACTGGCCATCTAGTAGATGTTTGCAACCCCCCCCCCAAAAAAAAAACACACCGATTTTCATCCAACGGAAATGGTATCATGTCGTTTTTCTAGGGCGACAATTTTATCGTTCTACTTCGTACTTTTGCTTACCTGTACTTGTGCGACGTTAAAAGCAATTTACCGCTTAATTATTAATAAAAAAAATATAAATATGTGGAGTTACCGTTAATATTGATCTTTAGCATTTAGACATTCATCGACCAGGCTTTTTCTTCCGGAAGTAGGGTTACAAACAGGAATTAACATTAAAAAAATTGCTGTCTCGTTTCTCTGCATATCAACTATTTAATGACGAATAGAGTAATTTAAAAAAAAAAAAAAAAAAATTATGCTTAAAATTCTTTGCATCTTCAAATATTTATTCACGATGTTTGGTCTGGCAGTTTTGTTTTACGGCATATCAACCCTTTTTCGGTTTATTTATTGGCGAATCCCGCAATTTTGAAAAAAAAAAAAAACATTTTACGATTGCAATTCTTTTACATCTTATATTTATATTTTTACTTATTATATTTATTCATGATGTTTGGTTTGATTGCTTTATTTTACGGCATATCAACCCTTTACGAGTTATTTTATGCCGAATCCAGTAATTTCGGAAAAAAGATTTTACGATTGGAATTCTTTATATCGTCAAATATTTCGGCATTTTGACCGTTTTTGGATTATTTTATACCGGATCCAGTAATTTTTTTGGGGGGAAAAAATAATGATTCAAGTTCTTTATATCTTCAAATATTTATTCATTTGGTTGTTTTGTTTCACGGCATATTAACTGTTTTTGATTTATTTAATGTCGACTTCAGTCATTTTGTAAAAGAAAATGATGCTTTAACTTTTTTTAATTTATATTTTAATATTTATTCACTATGTTTGGTTTGGTTGCTTTGTTTAACAGTATATCAACCTATTTTTTTTTTATTATTATTAACCTCTTCTCTAGGAATATCTGATACAAGGTCAGGTGTCGATTTGATGCAAGTGTTTCCGTGGAATGAAATGGATTTGAACTTGGCACAAGCAGATTTTCAATCCATGTCATTAACCATTTAGCCACCACATTTCCAAACGGTCAAGTTATTTATATATTCAAATACTAGCTCGATGGGGACGCCCGGCCTTGCTCAGGTGTAAAATGCGCTTAAATATCACATTTTAATTTGTCCAGATTTTATATATTAATATATAGAGTCGTGATTTCAAAAGTAAAAAAAAAAAAAATGTTTGGGTACCTTCGGATAGAATCGAAATCGAAACTGCAGCATTCTAGGTTAGTGACATTACCGCTGTACCAACGTGATACGCATGTGAACTGACTAGAAATTTAAAATAAACTAAGATAAATGTATAAAATATATAACGATTTTTCTTTTTCAATTTTGGACCAGTTTTTGACTCTTTAAAAAACTATTTTAATCAGCTAAAAACCCATAAAAGAACGGTCGATAAAAAAAAATCTGACCATTTGAGACCCCTAGCGCAGCTACTGCATCTTTTAGTTTCGGTGGAGATAGAGTTTGAAAATATGGAAGCAGGCAGACAGACAGACAGACAGACAGAAAGACAGACAGATATATAGCCGCTTATATATTAGATTTATTCATTGTGTTTGGTTGTTTTGTTTTACGGCATATCAACCCTTGTCGAAGTATTTAATACTGAAAACGGTCATTTTAGAAAAAAAAAAAAAATCAAAAATCAAATTATGATTCAAATTCTTTATATACGATGTTTCGTTTAGTTGTTTTGTAGAGGAACATTGTTGCTTTTGTTTTTAGATTTGCAGAGCATGATTGAGTTTTCAAAGGACAAGGAATAAAACAATAACATCAATGTTTGGTGCATTTCAGCGAAGGAATCGAATACCTACAGACAGCCTGATCTGATAGCAGCAGTGGTTGATCTAAAAATTATTTAGTTGTAACCAACAGGGAAGCAGCCCAAAGCAAACTAAATCAAATACTAAAGAAACTGTACCATCACACACATTCTATTAAACATTAAACTGCTTTTAACGCAAATACATTACACATGAATAGTTTATTTTTTAAGGTAACATACAATTTAGTTAGACTTTTTCAAATCGCTTGCATATCCATGACTCATTATATAAAGGAGTCAGTTTTAACGATTTTTAAATAGAAAAAGAAGTCTCTTAATATGAAGGTTAGTGATTGCTGAGAATGCAGTTAGGAGATCCGAAGTTCCTATTAATAATTTTATGGCACAGTTGGTAGAGACGTTGAATCTCTACGGTTCCAGGTGATGATTGTCTGAAGATAGCGCTTTCAATCCTACCCAAAGCCGGGCAGAGGCTTACTTGGTCAAAACGTGGCGAGATGACAACAACTATGGAAGGCAGTACTTGCAGTGAATGCAGTCAGGAGATTCAGATTCTGAGGAAGGCCAAAGGAATAGCTGGCCGAAACGTCATGAAACAACAACTAATAAAGATGAGAATAATAGTCCGCAACAAATGAATTAATATAATTTTCCTTTTTCCAAAACGACCATTTAAACATGTAATAGCATATCGTCCTTGTGATTTCTTGGTCTTACTGGATTCTATGACAATAATTCATCTAGTCTGGTAGAGTATCCATATTCGTGTTATTACTTGGAGTAACATCACTTGA
Organism: Euprymna scolopes; assembly: GCF_053919585.1. Classification (NCBI taxonomy): domain Eukaryota; kingdom Metazoa; phylum Mollusca; class Cephalopoda; order Sepiida; family Sepiolidae; genus Euprymna; species Euprymna scolopes. The sequence goes on from NC_136521.1 coordinate 43,006,383, forward strand.
AGACGGTGTGTGGCACAATGAATTGGGGGAGCTGGGCCTTTTACATTAATAAACCTTATGCCTAACTTGTGACTGACTGTGTTCGGGGGGGGGGGAGGTAAGAAAGAAAGGCGTTATTATTGAAAAACATGACGGCTTCAGTAACTCAGGTATGACTCGAGTCAACAGTGACAGTTGTTTATAATATTGAACTAAGTCAAAACGATATAAGACCTTAGAATTGTAAAGGTCAAACTAGAAAAAAACTCATAATTGGATACAAAAACAAAACAATGTTTAAACGTTATGTATGAATGTCTCTCTTTCTCCTTTTCTCTCTTTCAGTCGCTTTCTCTCTCTCTTGCAATGAAGAAGAAGGAATTGAATTGTAAATCTTTTGGTTTGTTTTAGACAATTGAAGCTTGCGTTTTGTAAGCGACAGACGCATCTACATGTCTTTATTTAAATATGCTCCGCCAGTGTTAAACGTAAAATAAATTATATATTTTTATAAAATGCATTTGTTCGCTATTTTTATACAAGCGTTAAATTTAAGCATGCAGTTCCTGCCATTTAATGCCGGCGATGGAAATGCTGCATGTAACGACGCAATGAAGACCCAAGAAGCGACCCATGCCAACCGGTTATAGCCGACGGCATCTCAACCTGTTGCTGTTTCCATGTGTCTATCGTTTGATATCGCGTCTAACACCCGGTGAGCTGGTTTCTCTAACCAAGTAACTCTCATTGGAAACGATGCAGTCATAGGTGCACCATTCTTCGCCCATTGTGAAGCGATCTTATTTCGGCCGCGAATACTATGTTATTTTGAATATTTGGTCAGAGTTTACTTGTAGTGAAAAATATCCTCGTACCAGGTTGTCCTGACAAAACCTTGTACAGAAAGACCTTAGGCACTCGAGAATAGTGTCTAGCAGGCATTCAAGTTCTATTATTGAACTAAAGACAAATGCGTTATCAGAAACGAAAAGAAATTATGCAGATCAAAGAAAAAAAGCCATCGTGGAATTTCCATGGGGTTCCGTTAGAATTATAGAAATCTGTGAAGAATAAATCTAATGAACTAATGAATTATAGAAAGAATATTACTGAAAAGTAGAAATTATCGTTATTTTCATAAGTGCTCGCCTGTGCTCCAATCAAGCTATCATAGAATGTGAGGAAGTCGGTTATCCGGAACTTGCTCTTGATCTCCGCCTGGCCAGAGACGCATTGGTTGGTTTGGGATTTGGTCGTGGAGATTAGTAGATGAAATAATATTTATAATTTCTCTATTGTTTATCTATTCCTATATTTTTAATTCTCTCACAAACAGAATATTTAAACAAATAAAATCTATATTAAATATCTTACGACTAGCGTCCTTCAGCGAATATACACACTAAGATTTAGTTTTGCTGCTTCTTTTGTCTCTCCTGTGGCCTCGGCCTATGTATAGTTGGAAGATCGTTTCGCCAAACGCGCATGGAGTTACTTTCTTTCGTCTTTCCCATCTTTGTCCCATTCCCTTCCATTTCTAACTTTCTTTCAGTCGCCGTCTTTAACCATTCGGTGTTAGAGGGGTGCTAGGTTATTTTTCCATTAGAACATTTATATATAGCGAAGATATACAATTGAAAAGTAAACCTGAATATTTTTAGACGTGTTTTGTATTTTGACATATTGTCCCCCCCCCCACTCGCCCCACTTTCTCATCTCAGAAGCAACGTCGGAAATTTTATCAAATTAATCTAATTTTGATCTAAACACGAAAAAGCAATTATGGCGTCGGTATTTAAAAACGTGGCGTGATGTCATGTGAATATTTATATCCTCAGCATTCCCTGTGACAACTGTAATGGCTGGGACGTTTTCAGACTGACCGAAAAGATTAACTGAAAATATGATTATAATTGCACTCATTAGAGTGCATATCTCCGCCAATCCTACAAATATTAATTCATTCATTTCGTATGAATAAGATGGTTTTACTGTTGGCGCGATCGTGAAGCCACAGAAAAAAAAATGGATATATCGACATCAAGATCGGGCGAAGAAGAGAAGAAAAGAAAAAAAAAACGAGAAAGCAAAGACTTGTTATTCTTCCGAACCTTTGCAACCGTTGAACGAATTGCACACATAACAGCTTGCTATAGCTGCAGACTAAGAAACTGTTAATTGTACCCAGAGAGGGAAAAACAAGAACGCGACTGATGGTTTTGAAAATACTAGGTCAGTGGTTTAGTGTTGAAACGACCGGCAATAAATACCCTTTATTTTCAGAGAGAACACCCCCCCCAAAAAAAAAACACAACGTCGGGTCCGTGTTAAAATGTAACAACAGTGTTACATATCTATCTATCTATCTATCTATAGAAAGTTATGGATGTTCATATACGTGTGTATATATATATATATATATATATATATATATATATATATATATATATATATATATATATATATATTATATCTATCATTAGATGATGATTGTTCGCATTCGTTTCTCCGATATCTTTTCAGTTAAAATTCTTTCTAGAAAGATACTAAGTACTTACGGGAAGGACCAGGTGAAGGTTGCCAACATCCTAAATGAAAGTGTTTCCGTGGAACGAACTGAATTCTAACTTTGTAAACCTAGCTTATTATTAACTATTCATGCACTTTTCCCAATTCTTATTTAAGTAATCTATCTATCTATCTATCTATCTATCTATCTATCTATCTATGGATGTGTACATGTTTACATACTTTGGTTTATATATATATATATATATATATATATATATATATATATATATATATATACAAATCTCCGAAACAGTGCTTCATGGTAAACAACTGATGATCCCTTAAAAATAAATTATTACTGGTACTATAGTGAATTCGAGAGAGCGAGTTGATGCAGTGATTGCAGGTGATCGAATGACTTACTGACTAAATAGTTTTCTAACGAATGATAAAAAACATTTTTTTATATATAGTTTTAAAGTTAAACACTTCCATGACTATATACTAGCAAGTCGTCCGACGTTGCCTGATCGTAAAATAGGCATAAATATTATATTTTAATTAAAACGGATTTCTTGTTTATTATAAACAGAAATAGCGTAGGTAATAAACGTAACGTTAAACTCCTTTTAAAAAAATGAAGTAAAAATAAAACATAGCAAAAAACAAAAACAAAACAAAACAAAAAACGAGATATGTGTATGCGAGTATTATGTTTTTTTTTTCTTAACAGTGCACTTCTTATAAGTAAAAAAAAAAAAAAGTACTCGAACTGAGACCGAAACCAAAACATAGAGAAGGTGAGTCAAGTGCGATAACCATTAAGCCAGCTTGACACGGTTTTAAAAAGTGTTCTCAAACCTACTTATTCCTAACATAATGAATATGTCATGTGAACGATTCACGCAGGCGCATTTGTGAAACAGATGACAACCAGATAAAATTCCGATGACTCCCAGGTACGCATTTTTTAGGTCTATCCCCTTTAGCAACCCTTTTTCTTTTTCGAATAAAAGCCGATCAAAAAGTTTTCCACGTGTCTGAATTCTCTATATACCAAATTTTAAGTCTGTAGATCAACAATTCGTTGAGTATATAGGTTAAGAAGTGTCTCCCCCGCACACATCCTCACTTTTATAGATATAATAGATAGATCATTAGATGATTATTCTTCTCCGATATCTTTCTAGTTAGAATTCTTTCTATAAAGACATTGAGTGGGCACAGGAATTTGCGTTTAGATTTAGGCAGAGAGGCGAGTGAGGGAAATTGTTGGTAGTGGTTGTAACTAAACGAGTGTTTGTTGTGAATGTTTTGAATTTTGGACCCATAGACTGAAGTTCAGTTGAGCACCTGCCATAAAAAATAACAATAGAACACAAATAGACTCGCAACGCCTTCTTCTGCAAGGAGCAGAAAAGTGCATCACTTACTGGGTTATGAATAGGGCTGTGATAACAGCATATCCTTTTTTATTGTTTTGACTCTCGATAATATATCTGTTGATATCTTATATGTTTTCATATAAGGTGACGTGGTTCTCGGTTGATTAACTGTGTCTAACTGTGTTGGATATATACTCAAGAATCGAAGCAATAAAAAGAATATGCTGTTGTCACAGCTCTAGTTATGAAGCCGCTTTTGAACCCTATCTAGGCAGGAAAGGATGCTTCGAGCCCCCCCCCCTCCACGAGATGTGAAAACAGTATTTCATTTAAGGACGTACTTGTGTCTTGTACAGGTAGAGGATTGCGTTGGGGGTGAGATATCTTGTGGAGCATTAGAATGATCCATCTCGAGTATGGCGCGTCATTAACAGATCAAGGCTGTTGCTGATGTCACGAATGGCGAGACTTACCGCTTCAATTGACTCAGCAGAGATCGATTGGCATACAAATTCGCTGAGGAAGATCAAGTTAAATATTAAGGGCAAATCGTGTACTTGCAATAAACTTAAATAAATTTGGTGCTGAAACGACCGGCAATAAATACCTTTTCTTTAATGAGAAAAAAAAACTCGTGTAGAATTTCTTTTTCTTTTGTTTCTTTGCGAGACTTATGCACGTGTTAAAATATGACAACAACGATATCTATCTATCTATCTATCTATCTATCTATCTATCTATCTATCTATCTATCTATCTATCTTTCTCTCTCTCTCTCTCTCTCTCTCTATCTCTCTATATATATATTTCGATACTTTTTTGTGACCAAGAGCGGAGGTCCGCTTGAAATATAAAAAATGACAATAAGAATATTAAATACAAAAAGTAACACCGTTTTTCATGCTTCAAAAAAACACCATAACCTTTAAATCAATATATATATATATATATATATATATATATATATATATATATATATATATATATATATATATATATATATATATATATATATATAATTATATATATCATTATTAGGTGATGATTGTTAGCATTCGTTTCCCTGATATCTTTTCAAAAACTAGTTTGGTTGTTTTGTTTCACGGTATATCAATCCTTTTCAGGCCAGTCATTTTGGTTAAAGGTTTCATGCTTCAGGTTGTTTATATCTTCAAATATTTATAGTTTTCAGTTTGGTTTGGTTGTTTTGCTTTATGGCATATCAACCCTTTTCAGGTTTAGTCATTTAAGTAAACGTTTTTATGCTTCAAGTTGTTTATATCTTTAAATATTTATTCATGGTGTTTGGTTTGGTTGTTTTGTTCTATTAATAGTTCTCGAGTCCGTTTTGTTGATTTCTTTTATCAACACTTTTCGAGTTATTTTATGTTGAATCCAGTGGATTTCGTAAAAAAACAATTATGCTCGAAGTTGTTTATATCTTCAAATATTTATTAATGGATGTTTTGCTTTATTTTGTTTTGTTTTATTTTGTTTTGTTTTGTTTTATTCTGTTTTGTTTTATTCTGTTTTGTTTTGTTTAATTTTTTTATTTTGTTTATTTCATTTTGTTTTGTTTTGTTTTATTTTGTTTCATTTTGTTTTGTTTTGTTTTATTTTGTTTTGTTTTGTTTTGTTTTATTTTGTCTCATTTTTTTATTTTGTTTATTTCATTTTGTTTTGTTTTGTTTTTTATTTTGTTTGTTTCATTTTGTTTTGTTTTGTTTTATTTTGTTTCATTTTGTTTTGTTTTGTTTTGTTTTATTTTGTTTTGTTTTATTTTGTCTCATTTTTTTATTTTGTTTATTTCATTTTGTTTTGTTTTGTTTTTTTTATTTTGTTTGTTTCATTTTGTTTTGTTTTGTTTTATTTTGTTTCATTTTGTTTTGTTTTGTTTTGTTTTATTTTGTTTTGTTTTATTTTGTTTCATTTTTTTATTTTGTTTATTTCATTTTTTTTTTTATTTTGTTTGTTTCATTTTGTTTTGTTTTGTTTTATTTTGTTTCATTTTGTTTTGTTTTGTTTTGTTTTATTTTGTTTTGTTTTATTTTGTTTCATTTTTTTATTTTGTTTATTTCATTTTGTTTTGTTTTGTTTTTTATTTTGTCTGTTTCATTTTGTTTTGTTTTGTTTTATTTTGTTTTGTTTTGTTTTGTTTTGTTTTATTTTTTTATTTTGTTTGTTTCATTTTGTTTTGTTTTGTTTTATTTTGTTTCATTTTGCTTTGTTTTGTTTTATTTTGTTTTGTTTTATTTTTTATTTTGTTTAATTTTGTTTTGTTTTGTTTTATTTTGTTTTATTTTGTTTTATTTTTTATTTTGTTTGTTTAATTTTGTTTTGTTTTGTTTTATTTTGTTTCATTTTGCTTTGTTTTGTTTTATTTTGTTTTGTTTTGTTTTTTATTTTGTTTGTTTCATTTTTTTTTGTTTCATTTTTTTATAGCATATCAACCCTTTTCGTCTTTAGTAGTTTCGAAAAAAAATTATGCTTTAAATTCTATCTTCAATTATCTATCTACGATGTTTAGTTTGATTATTTTGTTTTACGGACTATCGACTATTTTCGGGTTATATAATATCGAATAATATCGAATCCGGTCCGTTTTCGTTAAAACATTATGTTTCAAATTCTTTATTTCTACAAATATTTATTCCTGGTTTTTGGCTGGGTTTGATTGTTTTGTTTTATGGTATATCAACCATTTCCTGATTATTTCATTCACAACCCTGTCATTTTGGTAAAAGTTATTATACTTCAAGTTTTATCTACATATTTCCTTATATCTAGTCTTTGTGTTGGGCTTTGCCGAACATGATTGAGTTTTGCAAAGGAAAAAGAAAAAAGAACAATAATATCAATGTTTGGTGCATTCTAAGCTAATAAGCCGATAGCTTCAGACAGCCTGATCAGGTAACACCAGAGATTTTTAGTGTCCAAACATTTCACGATACGCCTTTCCTCCACATTCCAAAATAACAACAAAACGTCATTGAAGATTTCCAAATATTTGAAACAATGTGTAGTTTTAACCCCTAGCGGTGAGTAAGTGCAAGAAATAAAGGGAAGTAACTCTGTTAACACTTGGTTTGTTCTCTTTCTTTTTACCCATCTACAGCCATCATTACTTCATTCTTATATTGTTGACTTGTTCGTTTATTTCTCATTTCCTTCCGATCGCGTACAAATATTTTTGCATATTTTTCCCCCATTCTAAATTCCTTTCCAATGTCTCGGTTTTAGGAGAAACTTCCTACATTGGACGAGAATCGTCCCAGATTGGTCTCTTTTCATTTAAATTAATAATTTTTGGTTTTTCAGTGTAAGTATTTATCTTATTCTCATCGCGAGTAGATTAGATGTGAGGGTTGGAATGTGGCACTGAAAAGCCAGCGCTGTCTTCAAACAATTAGGACAATTATCCTCATCTTCTTTGGATGTTGTTTCACGACGTTTCGGCAAACTATTCCTCTGGCCTTCGTCAGGTGGTAACCACGACGGGATAGGAACTCCGAATCTCCTAACTGCATTCTATGCAATTACTGCCATCCATAGTTGTTGTCGTCTCACCACATTTTAGTCAAGTAAGTCTCTGGCTGGCTTTGAGTAGGATTGAAACCGCTATCTTCAGACAATTCTCAGCTGAAACCGTAGAGATTCAACGTCTCTATCAACTGTGCTGCGGTTCCAGGTGAGAATTGTCGTAAGATAGCGGTTTCAATCCTACTCAAAGCCGGCCAGATGCTTACTTGGCCAAAAAAACATGGTGAGACGACAACAACTACGGAAGGCAGGAATTGCTGAGAATGCAGTCAGGAGATTCAGAGTTCCTATCCCGTCACGGTCACCACCTGATAAAGGCCAGAGGAATAGTTGGCCGAAACGTCGTGAAACAACTAAGAAAAGATGAGGATAATAGTCCGCATTAAAAAAAAAATTAATAAATAATACTCATTTCAATAATGAATTCCTATCAAATAAAAATGATTCTACTTTAAATTTTTATTTTACTTCTTTGGATGCTTATTCTCCTTCGGATTCTTCCTCTTGATGTTTTTCTTCTTTGATTTTTTTATGCCTCGTCTCTTTCTTTCAAGTCTTTTTAGTCGCGTACAAGCGACTCTATAAGTCACTCCGTCGGTCGGTCGGTCTGTCCGTAACACGTTTGTGCTTAGCATTTTTGGTTAAAATCAAAGGTCTGTTGTTAATAGATGCTGTTCTTAGCTTTTAAAGCTAATCAAAGTGTAGTATCTGTTCCGGCAGATACTGCACGCAAAGATCATATGTGAGAGCAACCCCTCCCCCCCATATAAGACCTTGGTCAATGTAGGGGCAACCCTTCATACCAATTGTCACTATCCATCCCCCTTACTCCCCGGGGAGTTCGTCCCAATTTCCCCATTCACTCCTCACATTAAAAATCGGCATTGTGGCTAATTTGCTCGGTGGGGGAGTAAATAAATACCAACCCCACATATAAGACCTTGGTCAATGTAAGGACAACCCTTCATACCAATTGCCACTATTCAGCTCCATTACTCCCCGGGGAGTTGGTCTCCATTTCCCCTTCACTCCTTACATTAAAATCGGCCTTGTGCCTAATTTGCTCGGTGAGGGAGCAAATAAATACCCTTTTCTTGGCCTTTTGGCCAAGATCAACGTGTAGTATCTGTTCCGGCAGATACTGCAAGCAAATACCATATGTGGGGGAAACCCCACATATAAGACCTTGGTCAATGTAGGGGCAACCCTTCATACCAATTGTCACTATCCAGCTCCCCTACTGCCCGGGGAGTTGGTCCCCATTTCCCTTACACTCCTCACATTAAAAATCGACCTTGTGCCTAATTTGCTCGGTGGGGGGGCAAATAAATACCAACCTCACATATAAGACCTTGTCAATATAGGGGCAACCCTTCATACCAATTGTCACTATCCAGCTCTCCTACTCCTCGGGGAGCTGATCCCCATTTCTCCTTCACTCCTCACATTAAAAATCAGCCTTGTACCTAATTTTCTCGGTGGGGGAGCAAATAAATAAAATTATTGACAGTGGTTTCAGCTAGACGGGTGTTTTTCGTGAAAGATTCGTGAGAGGGGACCAGAGATTAGAGCTCAGGCGAGCGCTTTGCCACGGAAGTAGCGAGACAGTAAAGACAGACTCGCAACATCCATTCTGTGGGAAAGAGGTTGTAGGGAAGAGAAAAGAGCATCCCCCATTTTGTACTCTGTCAAGGCAGCATAAGCTGCTTCTAGCAGCTCCTGTCCAGATGTGGCAATAATACTTCATCCTTGGACGGACTTGGCTTTTATATAGAATGATATCAGCAGTGAGATATCTACCGGAGCGGTAGAACGATCCCCCCATTTTTCCAGAGACCTTGGTAACAGATTTGATGTACGTGTTCCATTTGAGATCAGGAATAAAGGTCAAGCCCATAAGCTTGTCAAAACATGAGGCTGCTCCAAGACGAGAGCCCTCCGTTTCAATTGATGCCAGATGGGGATTAGAGCGTTTGCACATGTTTGTTTTATGTGAGTCTATCTCCAAAATAGGTATATGATACTCAGATGTAAGTAATTTTCATTATAAAAATGTATAGTTCATGTATGTGTGCCCACAAACTCCTGGAATTTTGGAGATAGACTTACATAATACAAGCATGTGTAAAGAAAACAAATATATTTGGTTCATGAGAATAATCATAATTAGATTCTCATTTCTACCGCTTCGATCAAGTCGATTAAACAGAAAATAAAAATTTGAGTAAGAGAGGCGCTGTATTTGGGAAGGCGAGGCGCTGCATGTACCGCAAGGTAAAATACCAGGTCGGGAGACTGGCGCGGTCTATCATTCTCTCTAGGGTAGATGGGCCTCTCTTAAGCCGTGATTAGCAACCAATCTAGTGATGGCGTCACGATAAAATAATACCCTTGATAGCCCTGGTGAAGCATCAAGTATTCAGCTACAGACAAGATTTGAATTACACTACAAACTCGTGTAGTGAGTTCAATCTCGGCTGCGGCCACATGCTACGTTACGTTACGTTAGTGACGGAAATATATAGAAAGTTCTTTTTGGGGTGAACCGGTGCTGAGGATCGCTGGGTTGTTTCCCTTGGTTTTACTCAATAAGTAAGTAAAGAAAAATCCCACGAACTTTCTTCGGAATGAGAGACTTCTTGCCTGTCCATAGATATCTAACCTGCTTTGGTATTATATGATTACTAGGCTCCTCAGTCTTTGACAGACTATGGATACCCACCGTAGGAATGCACCAGAAATTGGAGCTTAGTCGAGCACTTACCATGAAAAAAAAACGCAAGAGTAGAGAAATACTATCACTCTTTTTTTTTTGTGAGAAAGGAATATAGATACCCCCTTCCACTACATTACGAAATTGATTTTGTACTCTGCCAAAGAAAAAAAAATAGAGTTCTCTGAGAAAAATGTCCTCAGATGTAATAGATTCCGTAGTCTGAGTCGGTATCAATTAGGCCAGCTATGCCAAACTCCCGTAACTATTAGGGGCTCATGGTTAAGTATCGTCAAGTATTTTTGCTTTGAGTCAGACATTTTGTTTCTTGACCGGTACGATATATGAAACCAAAGTGTTTCCTTCCAAGCGAGTACTTAAACGATTACTCTCGACGTTTATAGTTAAGCGACTCCACCACAATGTTCTAGCTCAATATATTCTCCCTTTTTCCCCCTTTTCTCTATCTATATCTCTCCGCTTCTCTCTCTCTCTCTCTCTCTCTTCAATACTCTCTCTCTCTCTTTTCAATACTCTCTCTCTTTTCAATACCCTCTCTCTCTTTTCAATACTCTCTCTCTCTTCAATACTCTCTCTCTCTCTCTCTCTCTATATATATATATATATATATATATATATATATATATATATATAATGTATGCTTCTAGGATAGTGATTGAAAGGTTCTGAGGGTTTTTTGAAGAATGAAAACGATGTTACTTTTTGTATGTAATATTTTATTTTTATTGTTATTTATTTTATACATTTCAAGCGGTCCTATGCCCTTGGTTACAAAAAAAGCATCGGAATATATATATATATATATATATATATATATATATATATATATATATATATATATATATATATATATATATATATAATAAAAATAACAATTAAATTTACCAAAATGATCCAAGATGGTAAAACTAAAGTATATTATAAATATTAAATAATTAATATTTATAAAGTTATCTCAGCCAGATGTAAAAGCTCAATAAAACCAAATAGGAGATAGAGCTTATAATAGGAGCAAACAGTTAATAAAATATGTTAAAAAACACTTTGAAAAAGAGTTAAAAACATATTTAATCTGAAAAGGAAACACTTGATAAGTGGATAGTCCTTAATCCGCGGAGTTTCGAAGAAATACTTTCCTTCTCATCAGAGGGTAGGAATTAGGAAAATACGGGATCGGATTCTGCATACAAAAGTATTTGATGAAACAAAGTCAAAGATCTTACTTGATAACAAAAAAGTGAAGCAGAGGGAATATGGTGAAGAAAAAGGTGATTACACGTGAATGGATAGTCTGGTAAAAGATAAATAATCCAATGACGGTAAAATCCAAAAATATAACTTCAAGAAAGTTAATTGAATTTCCATTTGAACAAGTTAAATCCAAGGAAATCCCGTAATTGGAAGATGATCCAAAATAATCCAAAGGCCGAAATCCATGGAATAATTCACAAATATGTACAAGGGAAAAGGGGGAAAATTTCAATAATATTAATAAAGAAAAATAAGATATGCTTTTATCACTGCTGCCGAGACATAAATATAAATAAGAAAGATCAGGGAAGAAAAAGGGGGAAAAAGCAGGGAAGAAGAAGGGGAAAATTAAATGGTGATAGAATTAAATATAAAATAGAGAAACAAATGTCAAAATGACCCAGACAGGAAATGTTAAAAGGCGCGAAAAAATTTATAGGGCAAAATAATATAGGCCAATTGAAATGTACAGTTTATTACTTAAGGAAATATCAGCAAGAGTTGTTAAAAGACACTAAATGAAAAATAAATAAATAAATTAATTAATTAATTAATAGAAAATAAATAATAAATAAACAATAAATAAATAAATAAATAAAAATAAAATATAATATATAAAAAATAAAAATTATTTAAGGGGAGAGGATGGACGGTATCTGCAAATTAAAAAAAAAAGCAAGAAAGTAAGTAAGTAAATGCATATAGTAAAATATAAGTAAATATGCATATAAGATATGAAAGTGTGGGTAGATTCCTATCTATCTAATATATTTATCTACCCACACTTTCATATCTTATATATATATATATATATATATATATATATATATATATATATATGAATGTAACTCTTGGTTCGTTCGCAATTAATAGTCTAAAAAACCACTGGACGGATGGCTTCCACGTTTTGGTATAATATGTTTACTATATCCATGTGTGTTTTTATATATTTCTTTTTAATTATGACATTATACTTAATTTTTCTATGATAAATAGGTGGGTTTCTTTGTACCGATAGGCTATTTTTTTTATTTAGGGACAATTATTTATTACCGCTTCTTGTCACGTGACCAGTGTTTCTAATTTAGCGGTTTTCCTGCTAGATCTGGAGATTTCGTTTGCAATCTAGCGGGAAATTCTAGAAAATCTGGAGATATTTCATACCCACACACCCGCAAGCGCTTGAAAATACTTTAAAACATAAAATAAATTCATTCATGTAAGTAAAAAAAAAAGTAGCATTTATTGCCTTTGGTAACAATTATTTATTGATTATTTGTTTTGTTTTTCACCTTTTTTTCGGCTAACCATTCTTAAATCTCGCTATAAAATCGATTTTTCCAAGTACATTTTAGGTGGTGGGTGAGCATTCCAACTTTCGAAGTTTAGTTTAAAATACGAAATTTAGAAGTATTTAGTCGAAAATTGTAAAAAGCAAGAAACAGCAGCAAAAAAAAAATATCAATACAGTAGAATTTAAGTATCTACCAACCTAAATACTTTTAACATGCTAAAACAAAGTTTTTTGTTTTTTATTTTTCTAATTTCAAAATATGTTGCACCATTATTGTGATGTTTAATTTGCAGTATATTTCAATTTAACTTTTATTATAAAAAGTTTGAGTTTATGATTTGTTTCCTGCAAAAAAAAAAATACCCTCTCTGAAAAAACAGGTAAAACTAGCTGATAAAATACAGGAGCTAACCGCTTCAATATAATTCCAGAAACATATAGTGAGAAAACACGGAATATTTTATATATCGAATATACTATATTTATAATTTTTTTATGGTAGGAAGTTAAAATAGGGAGTTTTTTGGGGGGAGGGGGGATTTACCAATTTTTGAAAATTTCAGATGATAAAAGTTAAAATTCTAGCGATTTTCTGAACATTTCTTTCTCCTGATCTCGCGTTTTTTTTTTTAAATCTCAGTTGCCAACACTGCATCACTAAAAAACACTACAGAATGTATTTACAATATCGGTAAATTTTCAATGGGTTTAATCACATGATTATTGATAAATTAACCACACGTGGTCGCTTTCCTATTAAATATTCATCGAAAAATGTTAGGTACAGGCAAAATGAATGCCGACGCTCAAAGTGTTTAAACATTTTGACCCCTCCCTTTACTTAAAAATTCACCAAAAATCAGGAAATTAACCAATTTTAATGAAAATTGCAGTATTTATCAAATAATGATCGCAGCATATAATGAACTAATTATTTTTACTTAACTCTTAGTGAAAATGTTTTATTTTGTTTAAACAAAAAATACCTTTACTAAAGTTATGGTTTTCAGTAGTAAATAAAAAACGCAAGAATTTATTTTTGCTTTTTTTATATGAATAAAGCATCGTAATTTGTAACAATAAAACATAATTTTTACAGTAACATTACGAAAAAAGCCCCATAAGTCCGTATTAATGAATTCGATATAACTCGAAGAAAAATGAATTCTCGCATACTATTCAGGAAATTAAAGATTCAATTAGATTCCTATTTCAGTCACCTAAATTATTTAGGGTGAAATGAGTTTAGGAATTTATAGCCAAACCTAAATATTTTTTTTTTTGCTTAAAAAAATAGCATTAATACAGTAAGTTAGGTAAAATTTGCATATAATTCTCTGCTTTACGGTTGTTGTAAAAATGAAACGGAAATTTGAATTTCGTTCCCTTTTAAATTCGGTACATTTTTACATTACGTCCAACTCATCGTTCACATTCGACACATCAACTTTTATAGCTTTTCGGGTATGCCGGCAAGGTTAGGGGTGTCTAGTCCGAAAGCCGTTCTTAACATGGGTAGATTGGTAGGCGTGTCAGAAATTTCGTGAAAGATAGTGAATAATTCCACCTCGTCTTTCCAAGCTTATAACTCCTCGAAAAATGTAACTCAAGCCCTAATTTTTTTCAATTAAGGGAGCAAGGACCAAGGTTTCATAAAAAACAAAAACAAAAGAAAAAACAAACAACGTGGTTTAAAAACAACAGGTTTTAAACTTCGAACTTTACAGGTAAATTTCTAAAAAAACACTTTTTTTGTTGTAAATTTGAATATATTACTTATTGACCTTTTCTCTTCAATTTGTGATATATAAAACTTTGGTGAGTAAATTAATTATTTACTTTTTAATAGACACTTGAAAATGGGGGGGGCGTGAATTAAAAAAAGCAAACGTTTGTCTAAAATATTATATTCGGTTTATTGGAAAGGGCAAAGAATTTCACATTGACCCTGAAAATATCGTAAAAATAGAATCAATAGAAAAATTTTGATAGATTTTTAAAGTTTAAAAATTGAAAAATATTGAGTTCGTAAAATTCATTAGTTTTTTAAAAAATAAAAAAATATTTCTATTACTTTTAAAACAACTTTATTAGTTTATTTTGGAAGTATAATCCATAAAGAAAATAAACAACCCACTTTTAAAAGAGAAATTACGAGAGTTTTATATTTTATTCGCAGTTTCGTGATAAGGGTGTCAAAAATACTGATACATCTACTAGACTGGAGTGTTTATTCGTTGTAAACGTACCCTACAACCTATAAATGTCGACATTTCCAATGTGAATGGTAAGCTGGACTTATGTCAAAAATAACAAAAAGATATACCAAACCG
Source organism: Euprymna scolopes (assembly GCF_053919585.1). Lineage (NCBI taxonomy): Eukaryota > Metazoa > Mollusca > Cephalopoda > Sepiida > Sepiolidae > Euprymna > Euprymna scolopes. Next base: position 43,021,410 of record NC_136521.1, read on the forward strand.
ACTTTTTCGCTTAAAAATGGAATTATTTCCTTTTCGTTATTAACTTCTTTTTTTTTTTTTAATAAATATTTTGTGTTTTATATACCTAAAGTATAATTGTTGAATGTTACTGTTTTGATTATATTCGTTTGAGGGGGGCACAATTAAAAAATTAAGAAAGATTAAAACGAAGCGAAATTTAAGTTTCCGTTCCATTTTTACAACAACCGTAAAACAGCACATACTCAGCAAGTTTTATCGTAATTTATAAGCATTATGTTGAAACACTAAATCAAAATTTTATTTATTTTGTTGCATAATTAATGATGGAAGTATTTTTCTGTTTATTTTCTGAACATCTGTTAAAAAAAATAATTTGCACATTCTCTTGAAAAAAGAATCAAATTTTTCTCTACTTTCACATAACTATTTACAGTGCTCATGTAAAGCATTTATCTGTTCTTTTTATAATAAAAATTCCGTTTTCAAAGAGAAACGTTTACTGACAAATTTCTTTTAAAAAAAAGTGCAAGTTTTCCTGAAAAAACAACTGTCACCTAACAATTTATGGGAAAAATTAATCTTTTTTTGGAGAAAAAATAACAACTTTTATTGATTAAAAAAATTGCAAAAAATAATAAAAGTAAATAAACGAACAAAATGCAATTTTTCTGGAGGAATGTGTTCCATTTTAACAAACTGAACCACAGCAACGCGTGGCTGGGTACAGCTAGTATATATATATATATATATATATATATATATATATATATATATATATATATATATATATATATATACTAGCAAAAGTACTCGTCGTTGACTGGGTTCAAAAACAGCCTACAGAAAATGGACTCTGATTTATGAAAGTATGATAGGTTATGAAAAGAAAGGGTTGTAAACTTGGTAATTATGTTTCAGTTTGAAGAAATATGGTATAATAAAATTATGGATGTTCGTTCGCGCCTGACCTCCATAGAATGGAAATATGTCACAAAGTTTAACA
>NC_136521.1:43029894-43039894 GCF_053919585.1 Euprymna scolopes
TTTAATAACCCTTATCTTCGAGTGGCCCCCGGGCCCTGAGAATGATGACTATCTTGTACCTATTTACAATGCCTCCCCACCGGACAGAGTTAGACACCAGGGTCGTTTTTTAACGTGGAGAAAAGGTACAAAAATAAAAAATTGTCTCAGTCGTGAAGGACTGCTCCTTCACCGAAAGAGAACAAGAAATGGAAGTGCAGCATCTGAAGAACAGATACTACACTTTGAGGTATTTATTTGCTCCCCCACTGAGCAAATTAGGCACAAGGCCGATTTTTAAAGTGAGGAGTGAAGGGGAAATAGGGGACCAACTCCTCGGGGAGTAGGGGAGCTGGATAGTGACAATTGGTATGAAGGGTTGCCCCTACATTGACCAAGGTCTTATATGTGGGGACAACCCCACATATGGTCTTTGCTTGCAGTATCTGCCGGAACAGATACTACACTTTGAGATATTAAATCTTTTATTCATGTTAAAAATACAGTCAAAATCAACGATGAACAAAAAACTTAGGCACATGGCCAACTGAAAAGGAGGGATTGTGGGGGTCGTTAGTCATCCTTGTCACTCCAGAACCAAACAAAATCAAACGTTTCTCCCAGCTAGTATCTCCTTTCACCATAATACCGCATTCGCCCTTTCATATTGGGGGACGTCCTACTTAACTCCCAGTTTTTAAAACATTTTTTATTGACGTGCAAAAACAAAAACGATAACAATAAAATGGTACAATAATTCATTTGTGTCGAGGGCGGGTGAAGAAAAAACAAAAGGTGATTAGTAGGACCCTCCCAACCCCGTCTAGTTGATAGACTGCCCGTTCCACTAGGTTTGTAAAAGAAACCTCGCTTCTGCGGGTCAGTCTCTAGGTGGGGATACCTTCTAGATGGGGGCGAATGGAGAAAAGAAAATTTTGTGGGTAAGGGATGGGGGTTAGTTTGTATTTCTTTCTCTCCAAGATGGGTAAAATTTAGAGGAAGGGGTTAAAACAAAAATTGCAGGTAAGAGGGGATGGGGATCTTGGAGGCTTCCTAATCGGGGAGGGATGGAACACGATACTACATTTTGATCTTGGCCAAAAGGCCAAATCTTGTAAAACAAAAAGTGATGATATTTAGTCGTTTCGGCCCCGACCTTGGCATTATCTACTGCCAAGGTCTTATTTGGGGTCCGAAACAACTTAGGCACTAAGGCCAGTAAGGGGAAGTGGGGAAAAATAGGGGTCATTGCTAGTCCTAGGCTAGACTTGCGTTTGATAGCAAGTACTTTATTAAGAAAAACCTACTTTAGAGTTTCTATCACGCACTATTTGCGAACCGCCTAACATTCTTACCAGGACCTACTTAAAATAACAGCTCCCCAGCTTACGGGATGGCGGGCGACATTCACGCTATAAAAGGAGAAAAAAAAACATATTTACACAAACAAAAATCAAAAAACATATGTACAAACTTAGGCATTTTTTTTTTTTTTTTATAAAACAAAAAGTGATAGTAACTAGATTAAGATGGAGATCAACATACCCAGATAATGTACTACCACCAATGCCCAAGAAGCGAATATAAACTAGTAATGTATTATTTGTTTATTTTTTTTTGATACCTAGTTCCGGGTTCGATTCTCAAGCAAGGAAAAAAAACATGGCGCTTAATAAAACATTACAATTGGGTTCATTTTCGCTGCATAGGCATAGTGCGCATGTCCATCAATCTAACTTCCGGTTTTCATCTTTGTGCGACGCAGACAAACGCCATTCGTGTTAATGTTTATCTCTGCACGCTTTCCTTACTTTGTCTGTAGTTTCTCCACACTCTTGTACTAGGCAGATGAAAGCGTGACAACTATACGTCTTAAACACAGCGCGCATTCATAATTTTATTTTGGGAGGGGTGACAATGTTAAATCTACTTGACGCCATTTAAATTATGTACTTCATGTCATTTTAAACTTATTGGATACGCAGACAAACCGGATGCTACACTCGAATAACAAATTGACACATTAAAATGGAGAAAAGCAAACATTACGTATTAGTTAAGAGTTCCTATTTACTTGTCTACCCACAAGGGCACGTTGTATTTTTTGCTGTGTCCTGACTGAATAATGACTCATATATAAAAATATAATAATACTAGCTGTATATATACCCGGCGTTGCCCGGTCAAAACATTGTCGGGCGTATGGATTAGTCACATACTATTTATAAATACACCAAATTCATTTACTTGTTACTAAAAGTGACCACATGTTGGATTTAGAGAAGAATAAAACACATCCTTCTTGGTCTATGAAAATCAAACACGAAGTAACTCTAATAGTCTAAACAGGAAATAACTCTTATAGCTTAAATAAATACACTTAGTTTTGGTTTTAAACGCAACTGTTGTCATATATTAATGATTGAAAATAAATTAAATTAAATATAAATTAAATTAAAAATAAATTTAATAAATTAAATTTAAATAATATTTCTAAATCGAACAATAAAAACAAATCTTTTACAACAAAACAATCAATGAAATCAAGCTAATTATAAAAATAAATTTTCTTTAATGTAATATGCAAATGAAGTTACTCATTTAATGTAGATTTCTTTTCAATAAATAGTATATATAGAAATCATGCTGAAATAAAAGTGTACTTCAGTCTGTTGTGAGACGGTGTACCTTTTATACATATACATAAATTTGTGAACAAATAGGAATCTATATATTAATACGATAGCGCGTGTGTGTTATTTTCTGTGTCACACTTACATCCGGATCGTTAAATTGCTATGCGCTTCCATTTCTTGCGATAAATAATTTTATCAAGAATTATTCATAAGTTTTGGTTTCGATTCAGATTATGGCTGAAAAAACTCAAGTTATATATATATATATATATATATATATATATATATATATATATATATATATATATATATATATATATATATAAGTTTTTATTTCGGATTCAAGCTAATACACCCAAATTATATGGATATATATACATATATATATGTATAAATATATATATATATATATATATATATATATAAGTTTTAATTTCGGATTCAAGCTAATACACCCAAATTATATGGATATATATATATATATATATATATATATATATATTTTATTCGCAACTTTTTACTATATAAAAATCGATAAAACATTAACTCTATAATAATATATACGAAATCTGCAAGAATTACAATATATTTAAGCGTACTTTACGACCGGGCTTTGCCGGGCGTTCGTGCTGGCTTGCATAAATACTTTTGTAGTTTTAACAAAAAATCTACAATGATATCAGAGCGTCTCCATTTACAGAATGCCTACATCAATATATTACATATGAATGAACCCCCTGTGGAATTTCCACAGGTCCGCTAGTACGACTTTATTATAATAGATAACTATTGATCGTGACTGCGATGGTTGATTGTTAGGAGAGAATTCGACGAGTTAATATTCTCGGGACCCAAATCGTCAACGAACTCCGCTATCCATTTCGAGTTACTATCATATTATCTACCATTTAGGCTATCGATAAACAGGGAAGAAAGATGTAAAATTAAACCAATTCAAATTACCTTTGAATTTGCGCATGCGCATATAAGTAATGTAAATATATTGGCAAGTTGAAACGAACAGTTTGCATTTCAAATTACTGACATATATTTCTGTGTGCGTTATTTATCCATATACAGCATAATTCACATTGATACACCGCCCCCCGTTACATCACCGAAGTTAAGCAACTTTGAGCCTGCTGAGTACTATAATAGGTGATCATTTGGGAATTCCATGTTTCCAGTCGTCTAGCACTTCTCTTTGCCACTAGACTCAAGCAGTGCCGATTCGGGAGAGTTGTGATTGATGATTGCGCAACCTTTGCCTCATAATTACACGCGCAGCTACTCTTACAGGGAGTCTCCATAGTTTATTAAGACTGAACAGCGGCATCATATCGTATTCATCCACCCAAACAAAGATTTTATTCGTTATAAACAATGCTTGGTGTATGATTACTATTTCCTATTGATTTCAGTGTTATTTGACCAGTAGTTTAAGAGGTTATCGGTTACATATTTACACACTCACTCACACATACATACATACATACGTACATACATACATACATACATACACACATACATACATACGTACGTACATTTACTATTTACTGTTTTATTTATATAGAAGAAACAAATTAATTCCGGTGATTTTAATACATACACACACACACACACACACACACACACACACACACACACACACACACACACACGTGCAAGAAAAAGCACTAAGTATAATTGCACAAGTGAAAATGTCTCTACTCTGACAGTTTTCTTTTAATTACATTATGTGTGTTTCAGAAGAAACAGAAGATGGAACCATTTAAGGAGAAACAGAAATTATTTTCCGTGATTTTAACACACAGACACAGACACAGACACACACACACACATACACACACACACACACACACACACACACACACACACACACACACACACACACACAAGAAATAAACATTATACCGGTTGATGCACTTCACCATCAGTATGTCTTTCTTTCTTTTTTTCCCCCCACGTTGTTGTTGGGGCATAGAATCAGTATAAGTTCGTTTGTTACTTTTACGGTAGTCTTTTCAAATGTCTGAACGGTGCGTTGGTCACGCGGAATTAAAGTTAAGGTTTGTGTTCCTTGATAGAAGCGCTCGTTGAGTTTGAATAAACTACCGTAAAAACAACAAACGGACTCCTACTGATCCTATGCTCCAACAACAACATGGCAAAAAAAGAAAGAAAAGAAAGACATACTGATGATGAAGTGTATCTTGGAAATATATTTATAAATTTCAATATAAATTTCAAACAAAATAAATATCTGTTTATCTCTATATAAAAAAAATGAACTCATTTTTCTCGTCGGATTTTGACCTTAATAGGATTAAAAATCAAGATATTTCATGCAAATATAATATGCACAAACGGAAGAACAATATATGAGGTGTGTTATAGGCTTATTATTTCTCAAATTCCTCGATAATCTTAGATTTCTATACTTTTTCTGCTGAGAAGTCACGGCCAAAATCGGTTAATATCAATGGAAGTGGTAAAATATTTTCTCTCTTATAAATTCCTCCTCTCCCTGCCACCACTTAACACCATTTGGGGATCATTCACAAGGAACAGTTGAGAAGAGAACACCGGTTTGGCTTCGTAGTTCTTTCATGTGAAGTTATTTAAAATCACTAAACTAAGCTGCAGTGCTCTGTGGCGTAGTGGTTAGCGTGCTGGACAATTCACATTATATTTTCACGTTCGCGCCGACCTACCGTAGTCGTTTTTTTTGTTTGTTTTTTTTCCTAAACAACTGGAATGGACTTTTCTTGGTGGCCGAACTGTTAACGTTGCAGATGTTTTGTTTTTTTTTTGTTTTTTTTCACACTTTATTTTCCTACTTTTACTCATGACTCCGGGTTTGATCCTTCCTACTTACCTACCATAACATTTTTTAAAACTTCCCCCCCGTCCCGGAAACAAACACTCGGGCAACGCCGGGTACCCCCGCTAGTTTTGTAATAATGCGTTGTTTTAGCTTCAAACGTATATAATACGTATTTATTTTATGTATTACAAATATTAAACAGATGAACCACTTAAAGGTTGCCAACATCTATAATGATAGTAGTTTTATAGAACCGACAGCATTCGAACTTTAATACGGTGGCAGAGTTAGACACAAGGTCGGTTTTTAATGTTGGTGGAAACCAGCTTCCTCAAAAGGGGAACTCTGGATAGTAACAAAAATAATAAATGCATCAGTCATAAAGGATTTCTCCTCCATTAACTGAGACCCAAAAAGTGTAGTGCGGCATCAGAACAGATACTACACATTGATCTGGCTTCATCCCCTTTTCAGTAAGGTTCTTTATTTTACCCTAGATTCTCAAAATAAATAATATCTATATTACACATATTAAATAGAGGCATACTTGAAGGTTGCAAATATCTGTAATGATAGTGGTATTATGAAATCGGCAGGAGTCAAACTTTACACGCTCAAGTCGTCAGTAGGTCATATCCAAATTAGTCCCCCCCTTTATTTCACACGTAGTAAATTCCTTTTATTTCAAGAAAAGGGAATATTTATATTACAATTATTAAACACATTCCCTTTTAAGGAACTAACGGTGAAATAAAGACAATAACAGTTGGTGTTAATCAATTATTCTCTTATGTGTGAATAACATTTATTTGGGGTTTCAACATCTGACCAATCCGGAAACATATCTGGTCCACCTTGGGTTTTGTCTTGACGGAAAAGCTGCAATATAAAATTCTCCTCAAGAACTGTATAGCCTTGGGTTTTATTTTCGGCAACTTTTTATTCCAGAGTGGATTTTTTTTCCATCTTGGAAAGTTGCACGCTGATTCTGACTATTGCCATTTCTAATCCCCTCTGTCCAGAGGCATCACGATTTATCGACTCACTCACACTCTCTCTCTCTCTCTCTCTCTCTCTCTCTCTCTCTCTCTCTCTCTCTCTCTCTCTCTCTCTCTCTCTCTCTCTCTCTCTGTGTCTCCCGACTCCGACCAACTGTTTTCTTAACTAATTTCCACGTATCTGGAAAAGACCATCAACCCCTCTAAATGACGTCATTAGTATACGTCACGAAGATAATCACCTGATGTTTTTACATGTCATTATTTCTAAGCTGTCAACTAAATTGTTATGATAATATTTTAAGTTAGCATTCTTAAATTAACGCAAATAAATATTCATTCTAAATATTTTTGTTATTCGAAAACATATTTTAGCTGCCAAAAAGTTTTTAGGCTTGATTAATCATAATAATCATCGGCCAGCACCCCTTTCGGCGTTGTCCGGTCAATATCCAACACTCCGACCATCTTTGTATGCATTCACACTTGTTATTGGTGAATGGTAACAAATGTTTTTTTTTGTTTTTTTTTCTAACGAACATAGTCGTTAAAAATTCCTAACGCAAATAGCGCCAAGTTTTTTTTTTTTTTAAATCCGGGTCCGTTCCATTTTTTTTTTTTTTTTTGGTATGATGTTTGTATATTTTGGAAAATGAGGTTTGATAAATATATTTTGCATTATTTAGATTTTTCAGATTACTGTTCTCATCTTGGTTATTTTTCTCACAACATTTTTATGAAGACGGTCGGAGGTGACATCGGCCGAAACGTTGTGAGAAAAGCAACCAAGATGAGAACTATAGTCAAGACAATAATACAAAAAATATTTGTTACAGCTTATCTGAAAAATATACAAATATCATGCTAAAAAAAAAAAAAACTAAACAATCAATCAATGGAAAATGATAAGTATACAAATGGGTGAAAAAAAATTTAAAACAAGTGAAGCATGCATGGTCCCCTGTGAGTGTACAATGAACAAGGCATAAAAAAAATGACTAAGTTCAGCATTTGCCTACCCCCATTTAGCCCTAAATGTCCACAGGGGACGTTAAATCCTGGGGAAAATGTACAAACGGTACAGTTTTAGGTCTTATCATATGTAAATTTGAGTACTGCAGCATGCAAAAAAAGAACTAATTCCATCATTTGTATCCCCCCCCCATTTAAACCAAAAGTTCCCAAAGCCTTAAAATATTTATATTTGAGTTCAGTATCATGCAAAACTGCTAAATAGACATACACAGAAAAATTTGGACAAATATGGTAAAATAGTCCCCCCAAAAATGGAGTGTTTTTATTAGCCCTAAAAGAGCCCCTGAGGCACAACCAAGAGTTATCGCGAAGTATAGACAAAAAATATATATATATATATAGAAATCAGTTAGTTACAGCTTTTTAGAAAGTTTTATAAAAAGATCCAAGACATCAATTTTTTTTTTAATAAGAACGAAAGTGCCAATTTAGCCATTTTAACCCGAAAGGCATCCCTAGGGGGGCAACGGGAGTTTTCCCGGAAAATCCGTTCTGTTACTTTTTTTTACTCATATCATGTTTAATGTTTGTGCAAAATTTCAAGGTATAGTTCTTGAGAAAAGTGCGGATAGACAAACGGACGAACGGAGGAGGGTGAATTTACAAGTCCACCCTCCTTTTGTCGGGGGGACTAATAAATAATAATAATAATAAATAATAATAATAATAATAATAATAATAATAATAATAATAATATGATGATGATGATGATGATGATGATGATGATGATAACAACAAAAACAACAACTAAACAAATAAACGTGTCACTTATATTTTGTACACACACCCACATAATTCGTTTATGTGTGTGAATTAGAGAGGGATAAAAAGAGGGGTATATAGTTCCCTCCCACTGCAAGAAACTATGACACCGGGGTCAGAAAGTGAGATTGAGAAGACAGCGCCTCAAAGTAGAGGCGCTCTGACCTGTCCACAAAGTGTCTGGGTAGCCCTAGCCCTGTCGGCATTTTCCAGTAAGGGTGCCTCATACAATTAGCAATAAACTTACCCTTTCTCAAAGACAGAATTCAAAGCATAGTGTGTGTGTGTGGGGGGGGGGGGTGACCTCCTATAAACTGCACCGAACTAACATCCCACCACAAAATCAATATAGACCGGATTGTTACAGGAATGGTCTCATCTCGGTTGCCCTATGTGGGGGAGGATAAAAATCCCTTGTCGATAGGGATGGAGAGAGATGATACAGTAAAAAAAAAAAAAGATGATGAAGAAATATAAGCGCTCGATATTGTGATATGTATGTGTGTATGCATACATGTACGTATGTATGTTTATCTGGACGATTTATATACTTGAATGTTCACACGCGCGCAGAGTCACTTTGGAATTTCTGACTTCCTTCTAAAACGGACATACGTCCGAACCACTTCTTTCTTTTCTTTCTTTCTTTTTTTTTTTTTTTTTGATCATCAAATTTAAATATAAGACCAGAATTGTTTTTACTTGCCCCTTACCCCCCCCCAACACTACGCACCACAATAGCTTTGTGTAGTTCATATATAGCATCAACTACTTAATTTTTAAACTAAATAATTTATTTTTCCTCATCTTTTTTCCAGGATGTTACAATCCCATCATCCTCCGCCGGTTTTTCCGTCAGTGTAAGAAAGATATTTGAACGGGATAACACTTGTCCATTAAGACGGCGGGTCGTTGTGAAAATTCTAGTCACTAAAAAGATCTCAAGTTAGACGGAGAAAACTTCCCCCTCCAAAAAACAAAATGGCGAACAATTGGAATGTTTTACGATTCACACAGTTTACAGTTTGGATTCTTTTATATGGTGAGTAAAAAATTAACAAACTTTTTATCTAGGGATTAATATTGCTCAAACTTTTTATATAGTGATTAAAAAATTGTTAAAACTTTATATAATGAGTAAAAAAAATTGTTCAAACTTTTTATATGGTAAAATATTTCAAAATTTTTATATAGTCAGTAAAAAATTTTCAAACTATTTATATAGTGAGTAAAAAATTCCGATACAAAACCTATCTAAGAACACTGCCAGGCACATAAAGTACATTTCTGTGAAATTTCATAAAAATCGGCCCAGCTGTTTCGGAGTCTATAGGGAACAAACTCACACACACATACACACACAAAGTTTCTTTATATAATAGTAGAGATTAACTTATTTCTGTTTGTACCAGTTGATGATACGTCCTCAACAATCAGTTCAGCAGTAACTTTGTTGTTTTCGGACTGACGCATGGTTCTGTTCAGTTTCAGGAGGTCCACCCTTTCAATCTTTGTTTACTTTTTTTTAGAAGAGTTTAGGTTATCACCAAACACCTGAGCCGCCACTACCTCGAAATGCCCATTGAATTGCAATGCATTTTTAAAAAAAATAAAAATGCACAAATCCTAGAGTGGTGACTTTTCAAAACCACTATGTCTAACTACCTCGAGAGGAGTTCAAAAATAATCCAAACGATACATGTGTCAATTTTAGCCAATTTAAACAAAAAGGCGCCCCTGGGGATGGGGGAGGGGGGCAACCG
>NC_136521.1:43044894-43047394 GCF_053919585.1 Euprymna scolopes
CTGAACTAATTGCGATTTCTGTTTTACAGGTGTTTGAATTGAGTCAGGTGTGAAATGGAGCCTGTTGAATGTCGAGCAGTGATCCGGTTTTTGTATTTGAAAGGACGCACACCACAGGAGACTTTTGATGAAATGAAAGAAACTTATGATAATGTCCCATCATATGACCTTGTAAAACGCTGGCAGCATGAATTCAAATATAGCCGGAAATCTGTGGAAACAGCACCCAGATCTGGTCGCCCCCCCCCCCTTCTTCCATTGATGAGGCATCTGGCCGTCAAGTTGAGGCTGCCATTTCGGAAGATCGGCGTATTACTAATCGCCAAATAGCCCAAGATGTCAAGATTAGTACAGGGTCCGTGGAAACTATTATTCATAACCATTTGCATATGCATAAGGTGTCTGCCAAATGGATTCCCAGGTGCTCACATCATTCCAGAAGCGAAAACGCGTCGACTGCTCGAGGATGATTTTTGAGATGTGCCAAGAAGATGAGTCAAAGTTTTTCAAAAGACTGATGACACAGGATCAAACCTAGGCCCATCACTATGATCCAGATACCAAAACCCAGTCAATGCAATGGAAGCACTTGGACTCACCACCTCCAAAGAAAGCTAAGGTGCAGTCCTCCGCTGGCAAGGTCATGCTCACAGTCTTCTGGGAGCAGGACGGATTAGTGATGACAGATTTCCTAGCAAAGTGTACCCCAATTACAGGAGCCTATTATGCTTCACTTTTGAGGAAATTAAGGGAAGCTATCAAAATCAAGAGGCGGGCAAGATCAGGAAAGGTACCCTCCTCCTGCAGGACAACGCTCCGGTCCACAACTCGCATGTCGCCAGATCAGAAGCACGGGCGTGTGGTTATGAAATCCGCCCCCATCCTCCCTGACCTTGCATCCTCTGACTTTCACCTCTTCCCAGCCATGAAGTTGTTTCCCAGATGATGCAGCCTTGATTTCTGAAGTCCCGTTGTGGTTGGAGGACCAAGCTGGGGTGTTCTGCAAAAACGGTCTCCAGAGCTGCATAAAACGAAGGGAGAAATGCATAAATCTGGGTGGTTCCTATGTACAGAAACACTACTAACTGTGCCAAGTTTCGTTACTCTACTGCTATGGGAAGTGGGTCAGGGACATTACTTATTGCACGACCCTCGTATATATATATATATATATATATATATATATATATATATATATATATATATATATATTAATCATATGGAATATATATATGTATATTCTACACACATATATATATATAATCATCATATAGAATACATATATATATTCCATACAAAAATATACATGTATATATTCCACACACACACACACACACACACACACACACACACACACACACACACACACACACACATATTCTACATATATATATATATGTATATATATATCTATAATATGAAGCTGAATGTGTGTGCGTGTGTGTGTGTGTCTGGTCACGAATAGGCTCCTATATGGTTGACTATTTTAAAAAACTGATTACATATAATGATAAAAGATGTATCGAGACACAGGAATGGGTATGTTCGATCTGGCAGAACGGTGGTTCATCAAAATTGTGGGATCTGCGTTCGCGCCTGGTCCACAAAGTATGGAAATAATTTTTTTTTAAATTAAACAAAAAACGTTTACAAGTGTTTTTGATATAGATGTACATAAGAATACTTTGATAAGTATGTTTTAACTTAAGTAGGGATTGTATAATAAAATTGTGGGGTCTGCGTTCGCGCCTGGCCTCCATAGAATGGAAATAAGCACAAACTTTAGTAAAGTCTTTTCATATCTATCTGTGTAAGTATACTTTGATAGTTATGTTTCAGTTTGAAGCAATATGGTATAATAAACTTATGGTGTGTTCGTTCGCACCTGACCTCCATAGAATGGAAATATGTCAAAATGTTTAACAAGTTTTTTAAATATAGATCCATAGAATATCGTGATAAGTGTTTCGGTGTGAACAGGTATGATATAATAAATTATGGGGTTTATCTATATCATTTCTACTTTCATAATATTTTGCTTTGGTTTTGATATCCCAAAATTCAACCCAAATTTACAACCCTTCCTTTTCATAACCTATCATACTTTCATAAATCCAAGTCCATTTTCTGTAGGCCGTTTTTAAACCCAGTCAACGACGGGTACTTCTGCTAGTATATATATATATATATATATATATATATATATATATATATATATATATATATATATATATTGCATATATATATTACATATATATATATTACATATATATATATTACATATATATATATATATTGAATATATATATATATATATTGAATATATATATATATATATATTGAATATATATATATATATTGAATATATATATATATATATATATATATATATATTGAATATATATATATAAATATGTTGAATATATATATATATTGAATATATATATATATATATTGAATATATATATATATATATATATTGAATATATATTGAATATAT
>NC_136521.1:43052394-43059894 GCF_053919585.1 Euprymna scolopes
TTATATAATAGTAGAGATACACGTACATAAACATATAGTCATAATTTTATAAATAGAATTATGACCAAAAATTTCAAATCCGCAACGCAAATAACTCATATTTTTAATTGAAGAATATAAATAAAGTTGTCTCTCTTTTGAATTATGTTTTTTATTGTTTACTGTTTATATTTTAAAAAAAGTTGACAGTATTTTCCGAATAACAAATGTGGCATCAATGCATTTGCCTAAATGAACGCACTCACCTACGGAAGTTGACACACCCAGGAAGACGGTACAGGATTTTTAAAACATTCTCATGTCTTCCATTTCCTCCGCTGGGTTGGTTTGGTTGTTTTATTTTACGGCATATCAACCCTTTTCGGTTTATTTAATGCAGAATCCACTAATTTTTGAAAAAAATGTTTTAAGCTTCAAATATTTATTCATAGAGTTTGGTTTGGTTGTTTTTTTTACGGCATATCAACCGTTATCCTGTTATTTAATGCTATTATTTCAAACTTAAACCTTACAGATAAATGGACTGACTTAAAGATAATCTAATAGACGGGAAGACCTCCCCATGTAAATATCCTTTTCAGATTATTTAAAACCGGATTCATTTGGAGAGGGGGTGAAACTTGTTTTAAGTGTTATATAATAAAAGCCCTCAGTGGTTAGCCAAACTAGGAATGATTAACAGGTGATGGATCAAATAGTAATATTAGAAAATAAATGGAAGTCATCACCCTACAAGGGTATTATGTTTTTTCATGGCATATTTCAAGGCGAGTAGACGCAAAAATCGATGCTCGCCCCAAAACCTCAATGAGAATGGAGCAGGGAAATGATGTGATAACCTAAGCATAAGCTTAGCCTCTCTCTCTCTCTCTCTCTCTCTCTCTCTCTCTCAATCTCTCTCTCTAAGAGAGGTATATGTAGATAAAGTTAGCCAGTACCTCTCTCTCTTTCTCTCTCTCTTTCACAAGGATTTAAGGTCCCCTGGGGAGTTTTGGGGCTAAATGAGGGGGGGGGGGCTTAGTCATTTTTTATCCCTCGTTCACTGTGCACTCACGGGGGACCATGCATGCTTCACTTGTTAAAATATTGTATTTTGTATATATATATATATATATATATATATATATATATATATATATATATATATATATATTTAAGCAATGTGTGTGTGTGTGGGTGTGGGTGTGGTGCGTGCGTGAGATAGATAGATAGATAGATAGATAGAGAGAGAGAGAGAGAGAGAGAGAGAGAGAGAGAGAGAGAGAGAGAGGTTCTCTGTGGATTCGGAAACAGCTAGACTGATTTTTTTTTTTTTGTAATTTCACACAAATGTACTTTATGTGTCTAGCAGTGTTCTTAGATAGATTTTGTATCGGAATGCCCTCGATAAGTATCAAAAATTGGTAACCGAAACGGATTAAAAGAACGGAACAGTCTGATTTTGACTAAAGTAAAACACTCTTCTGCAGCATAACATTACAAGTGCATTTCAGAAGTTTTTATCAACGCACATGTAGAAGAGCCCAGCGAATAAAATCATTAATAGGTTCTTTGATAACACAGAGGCGCATTCGATATGAATGTTTTTGTTTAAAGCACAACTGATACATGATACCCAATTTATGGACTGTAAACTTTAATGCAAACCATTATATAAATATAATTTTATAAATTTAACAGCAGGTGCTCTACAAAGTTATTGTGGTGTAAGTCACTGCAAAGAGACATGTGAAGCTTCTTCGCGATGTACCGTGGTGGGTTCCTTACTAGAGCATGCAATCAATCGATTTGATTAAAAAAATAAGCAATTCTGCCGATTTCGATAAAAGTATTAGACGTGTTGAACATTTGTTGATCCTCATTTAATCCTAGGCAACGTCGGGTCTACTTGCCAGCAATTATATACATATATATATATTTGTAGTCATCGACATACAGTCCTGTTTCGTTGTATTACAACTCATCAGCGCCGCTAGACTAGCACCTCTCCCAAGGATTGAACCTAGAACCATCGCGTTGATAGTCAGCGGTTTTACCGATCGATGTACGGGAGCGGTGTCCGCAAATAACCTCGCCTATTGTCTATTTTAAACAAACATTCGTCCACCACTTTTATAGTGCTCAAACCGCTTATTTATAAACAAACAGCGAGCCTCGCATTTTTCAGCCAATTAAGTAGCGGGTGAGATTATTTACGACAGTGCTCTACCCAAAGAGGGGGAGGCTCTTAAAATATATTTGTAGATATTGGCATACAGTTCTGTTTCGATGTATCACAATGCTAGACTAGTACCTCTCCCAAGCCGATGATTGAACCTAGAACCATCGCGTTGATAGTCAGCAGTTCTACCTATCGACCCACGGGAGCAGTTGCCACAAATGACCTCGCCAAATTATTTTAAACAAACGTTCGTTCAACACTTTTATAGTGCTCAAACCGCTTATTTATAAACAAAAAGCGAGCCTCGCATTTTAAGTCAATTAAGTAGCGAGTGAGAGTGATATTATTTACGACAGTGCCCTACCGCGGCCACTGAGAGTAAGAAGAAGGCTTGTTAACTGAAAATGTCTACAGGCAATGTAGGTAAGATTTGTTAGACTGTCATTACTATATGAGGGCCATTTGAAAAAGAGTAATAAAACATTTTTAAAAAGAGAAAGGAACACTGTTCGATTAATACTGAAACTGAACCTTATTCAATATAAAATATAAATATTATCTATGTAAAATTAATTTAAAAGCAATATACAATTTAATACTGATAAAACTGAATTATGAATTTAGGAAACAAACAATTAAAGAAACATTAAGCACAAATATTTTTTGGCCTTCGAAACAAGATCACAGTGTAGTATCTGTTTTGATGCTACACTTTACCTTTTCTCTCCTCAGTCGGTGGAGGAGAAATCTTTCCTGACTGAGATTTTTTTTTGTTCCGATCCAGAGTGCCCCTTATTGGGAAGCTGAAATTTGCCCACAAGATTATATGTTGAAATATTTAAATAACTATTACTTTAAATAGAGAAATTATATTTAAAGTTTTGGGTTTCTGTTCTTCTATGTCCATTCCCCACCCCATGATTTTCATCAAAATGTATTAGCATATTAGTTGTCTCACAGGCCATCATTATTGATCGCTCACCGGCAGTAACCTGTGGTGTTCCCTGGAGACCAAATGACAACATTCCCAGATTTCCAGTGTTCTCCACCTCTTGACCACTTGTGCAGATGATTGCATGTTATCGCAACAGCCGCTGTCACTGATTTCTCGCTGGCATCGGCCATTGGTTTTTCCTGGGGTTTGGGTGACAACAAAATGCCTCCCCAAGGTACCAGATTTGACCTGCACATTTCCAGTTTCGAGTAATATATATATATATATATATATATATATATATATATATATATATATATATATATATATATATACACACACACACACACACGTGTATATATATATATATATATATATATATATATATATACTAGAGTATATATATATATATATATATATATATATATATATATGTCATCACAAATAAAAAATGATATATATAAAACATATAATTTTCATGGGTGTAGGAGATTTATAGATGCCCTTATATATAAACGATAACGATGAATTCGAAAAAAATAAACATTTTAAATATCCAAAGGAGTTAGAATTGAATTGTGAACATAGAGGACAACAGGCTACATTTCGGGATTTAGATATAAAAATTGAGGATGGGATTTTTCTTTATAAAATATTTGATAAAAAAAAACTCTTTCCCCTTTCAAATAGTACCTATGCCGCATAAAGATAGTACCTACCCTGTTTTTTATGTTTTATGGAACCATTATGCCAGAGTTTTTGAGAATAGCTCGCGTTACTTTAAAATTAATAGACTTTATACCACCAGTTTCTAACTTAGTAATAAGGATGATAAAACAAGGTGGGGATAAAAATTTAAAGGATTAAATAAAGCATTTGTTCGTTATCCTGATGCTTTTGAATCGTTAAAAAATAACTAGAATATATTAATAAAGGAAATCCAAAACTTTATTAGAAATGTATTTATAAAAAAAAAGAAAAAGAAAAAGAAAAAAATGTATATTTGTATGAATATTTTTAACCTTTATATATATTTAATTTTCAATAAATAAGAATGTAAATATACAAAATACTAATCATAGTGAGCGTGATAAGTAGTCAAATATATTAATCCTAATTATAAATACAAGACTGGTAAATTAAAAAATATATCTATTTTGAATTTGGAATCTCACAGGTAAGAAATTTATTTTTATAACATGAATAGGTTAGATAAAGTAATTAATGATAGGAAACTAGATCTAATATTTGTAACATGTTTTTTTCCTAAGATTAAGGGAGGTAGTGTTTGATCAACACTGCTGGGTAGCCATGATGTACTATATGTATATATATATGTTTTGTTTTTAAATCCCCATGATGTACTATATATATATATATATGTTTTGTTTTTAAATGTACTATATATATATATATGTTTTATTTTTAAATCCCCGAAACAGTATTTCATGGTAAACAACTGATGATCCCTTAAAAAATAAATTATTACTGGTACTATAGTGAATTCGAGAAAGCAAGTTAGTGCAGTGATTGCAGGTGATTGAATGACTTACTGACTAAATAGTTTTCTAACCAATGATACAATTTTTCTTTTGTATAGTTTTAAGAGTTAAAAACTTCCAAGACTATATATATATATATATATATATATATATATATATATATATATATATATATATATATATATACGTTAGTAGGCTAACCGGCGTTGTCCAGGAAATCTAATCTTATTTTGCCCCCCCTTATTCATAACATCATCTACTATGACGTCACGTGTGACGTCATAACATATAATAAATATATATGCTATGACGTCATCGTGAGCAAATAAACAGGAATACGGATTTATTATACATAGCTATATAGTAAGGTATGGAAATATATAATGGCAGTTGAGCTACACAAAGACGTATAGTTTAATTCCCGTATGAAATCGTCAGCCTAAGTGCATAGACATAGTGTTATGTACATATATTTGTTAGGATATGAAGTTTAATAGGTGCACACTTACTTATTTACTGCCCTCAATAAATGAGATTGAAGAGTCAGCACTCTTGAGGAAGACTACTCTAGTCTATAAAATCTGCCCTGGACGGTAGGGGTGCCTCAGGTGATTAGCAATGAACTACCTCTTCTTAATAAGACACAGTCTGAGAAGGTAGACCTGCTAGAACTGTGCAAGGCCAGCAACATATTGCAGTTAACGGGAGAGAAAGTTATTTCAATACTGACCTAGACAATATTAACTTTGGTGTCGAGGATAAACCACAGGGCTTATTTTTGGATGACGTTTTTGGACCACACACACACACACACACTATATATATATATATATATATATATATATATATATATATAGTGTGTGTGTTTGTGTGTGTGTGAGAATGTGACTATATATATATATTATATATATATATAGTGTGTGTGTGTGTGAGAGAATTCGCGCATAAGCCTGAGGAATCCTAGAGTGGATGAAACGCCGAATATTCAGTGTAGCTTAATCGCCATATATATTTTATAAATTACTAACTAGCTCTGCCTACGTATTGAGCACTTTTGAAGTAAATACTTAAAGTTTACGCATAAATCTACACATTTGTATATTAATTTTATGTGAGTAAATGAAGTATATATATATATATATATATATATATATATATATATATATATATATATATATATATATAAGTGCTCCTTCAGTCTTTAACAAACCATGGATACCCATCGCGAAATTTTTGTGGCAGGAGGTGCGCAATCACCAACCACACCTCTCCTGAGTCGATATTGTTAAATACCAGTGGCTAGTGAAATGTATGTACAGGACGAACGGAAACAAATGTCGAGATAAACAGAGAGTACATACAACGCCTAGAATTCCCAAATGGTACTAATGTTATGTAATGGATGGCTGGAACCATCATATATAACTGAAAAGAAAAAAACTTTAATAAAAGATTTAAAAGAGTGGGCATCGAATAATCGATTGTCTACCAGTTGAAAAGAGAAAGGGCTTACGTCATAAACAGAGAAATCGGACGACGATTTTTTTGTTTACAAAACAAAGAAACGTGACATTCCTCGTAAGCTCTGGAAGTACAGATATTGGCATGAGTGGGTAATTCACGTGTCGCTCGGCTGAAGATGAAATCGAATGATCATCTGAGGTCAAAACGTGACTAAAGAACGCATGTTCTATTATCTATCAACCGATTGACAGGACGCGTGGATAGAAAAAACAAAGCGACAAAATGCCAATAAAAACGGTGAATCTAGCAGAGAGAGCTAGCAGAGCAGAGAGAAGAGAAACAAGGGACAGCATGTGTTGCTGAAGACCGGATCGTTGAAGCGTCATTTTCCCTCCTCAGAGCACTGTGAGAAAACTGTTACTATCGCTGTGAACTTCAGAACCACCAAAAGACGAACTGTTTTAAATTGTATAATATTGTAAAATATAATTTTATACAAAAACAAACGCAATTGTGACTTACGTCTTTTAATGCATATTGTTAAGTTACGACTGATTGTTCTAAGTTGTCAACCGCTTTGTTTTCAGGTTCAACGTTGTTATGACATTTTTGACAATTGACGAGAGGCAAGATAAGGAAAAAGTGCCAGTCTAAGGTGAGATAACTCACTAGTCTTAACTCGTTGTCATGACAACCGCTTAGTAAACAAGTGAACCCACTGATGACCGACGTAGTTAAAACTGCTATGTACCACAGCCAGGGAGTCCTACGCACTATTACGATTTCCCAACCTGGGGGGCCACTCCACAATACAACACTAAACAGGCTCAACGTTGCTTAACTTCGGCGATCTGCGAGTATTATGTTTTTTTTTTCTAAACCGTTTATTTCTTGTAAGTAAAAAAGAAAACATACTGGAGATGAAATCAAAACGAAAACATAAAAACTGTGGGTCAAGTACGATAACCATTAGACCAACATGGCATGACTATTAAAGGTGCTTTCGAACTGCTTTTTCTTAACATAAGTAACCTGCAATGTGAATTATTCACGCATGCGCATTCATGAAACAGTTTGCAAACAGATAAAATTTCGATGACTTCCACGTACCAATTTTTCAGTTTTAACCCATTAGCCGCCAGATAAAAACGGATTAAAAAGTCTTCCACATGTCTTAAAATTCTACATACCAAATTTCAAGGCTGTAGATCAGAAATTCGTTTAGTATATAGGTTGAGAAGTGTCCTCATACACACATTTTCTCTCTCTCTCTCTCTTTCTCTCTCTCTCTCTCTCTATATATATATATATATATATATATATATATATATATATATATATATATATATTAAAGAGTAACATAAGTATAGCTACATTACAAAATCCAAATATTTATTTTTCATGCAAAGCAACTCCTTTAGCATGTAAAAATTTCGGTA